>NC_136421.1:220134745-220519745 GCF_052625555.1 Lactuca saligna | reverse complement strand
AGCAGTTAAGCACAAAACACAAAATACTCAAATAATACACTTCTATTATTTCAAAACGGGTTACAAAGGTTAACCTAGACTATTATATCAAAATTAATGACAAACCCAGAAACACAGGCGTTACAATTCTCTCCACCTTAGAATGATTCCGTCCCCGGAATCACACATCAACAAACAAATGCAGATAGCGACCCATCATGTCATTCTCCGTCTCCCAGGTGAGATTCGGCCCATTCGTGTGTTTCCATCAGACAAGCACTAACTCGACCATCTTGCGTCGCAACTTCTTAGTCTTTCGGTCAACAATTGCCTCTGGTTCTTCAATCAACCTTTTGTTCTCATCGATTCTCAACTCCCAAAGTGGAATCATGTCAGGAACTTCCCCCATGAACTTCCTCAAATAACACACATGAAAAGTGTTATGAATTCCATTCAGTTCTTCTGGTAGTTCGAGCTTGTAAGCTTGGTTCCCAATCCTCTGAAGAACTTTAAACGGTCCAATAAACCTTCGACTTAATTTTCCCCTTTTACCAAATCTTATAAGTCCCTTCCACGATGAGACTTTAAGCAAAACCGAATCCCCAACTTCAAAAGTCATCGGTCTTCGCTTTTTTTCAGCATAGCTCTTTTGACGATCCTGAGCTGCTAACATTCTTTCCCTAATTATTTGTTGGGTTCTTGGTGTTGCGTCTTGGGCTCGCTTCCTAGCCCATCTTTTATGCGGTATGGGTCTGTCCATCCGTATCTTATGTTCTAGGGTTTGTGTATTTATAGATGTTTGCATGCATCTTTTACGTAACTGATAGATCAGGGTTTTTACGGTGTAATTATAGAAGATATCTTTTTGTAACCCTAGAATCCTCTACAGCGGAAGTTCTTCATCGAGCTCTGCTGAGGATTGAAAGTTCTAATCATTCGACACAAAATCCATTCTTGAGTATTGCTTTACATTCTTTATATACCTGTTTCAAAGATCTAATCAATCTAAGAGATTTTTATCTCATCAATTGGTATCAGAGCAGGAGGCTGTCTAATTCATACACATCTCATCTGTGAAAGAAGCTATTAGGGTTTATTCCGCATTAACTAATATTTATTGAGCCGTCACCCCATAATTGACGTATCTCATTACTTGTTCGTTTTTCCCTAATATTATATATTACAAGTCTGATCTTTCAAACAGGTTATTCGATCAAGCATGGACGAGTCGCCATCTAATCCCATTAATATTTCGAACAGCATCGGATCAACAACGAAGATTCCCATCCTTTACACCCAAGATTATGAAGTCTGGGCAAATCACTTTGAAGATTATGTTATAGAATCTGAGGACAATGGATACCTCATCTGGGAAGCAATCGTATCAGGACCCTTTGCTCATTCTGCAACTTCAAGGATTATTAAAACTCAAAAGGAGTATAATGATCTTTTGAAAGATGTTAAAGATGTTGCCCAAGACGAAAAAGATAAATTTCAGTGCAATATTAAAGCATTTAGATTAATTAGATTCACTCTTCAATCTGACACTTTCAGGCTGGTGAGTTCATGCACTACTGCCAAAGAAATATGGGACAGGCTTCGCGAATTGTATTCTACGGACGAAGATCTTGAACACTCCATTCAAACCTTACTCTTATCCGAGTTTGGTGAATTCAAGCAGGGAGTCGAAGAAACTGTGACTCAAACGTTCGATCGCTTCAATCATCTTCTTAGCAAGATGATTAAACATGATATTGAAAGGAAGTTAATTGAGCAGAAAGTCACGTTTTTGAATGGCCTCAGATCTGAGTGGAGAGCTGTAGTGTCCACAGTTAAAGCGCATGAGCAATTCAAATCTTATTCTCTAGCGAAACTGGTGGGCATTCTGAAATCTCAAGAAAAGATCGTACTACAGGAGAAAAATGTAGTTTCAAGCCTGGGTTCCTTGGCCCTTCTATCCAAAAGTAAAGCGGCGATTGAAGATGAAGACCTCAACATAGAAGATTATGATCTTACTTCTGAAGACTATGCTATGATGGTATTAAACCCCAAGAGGTTCATCAAGAAAAGATTTCCCACCAACAAGAACCGCAATTGGCAGGGAAGTTATAGCCCTGAAAAGGTCAAAGAAGAACCAAAAGCAGAAGAATCAAAGAAGGAACCGAAAGCTGAAGGAGATTCGGGAGTGAGCTGCTAATACTGTGGAGGAAAGAATCACTATGCTAAAGATTGTGTCCTCAAGAAAATGGCAGAGAAGGATGAGGAAAAAGATGAAGAAACGTTGTTGCTGAAAAGGCTGGATGAGATCAGGAAGATGAAATCTACTGCTAACCCGTCTATGAATGCTTTGATTGTGCAGGGTTCGACAACAAATGATGAATTCGGAGGAGTGGAGGTTTGGTCAACCGACTCCGAGGATGATGAAGTAAGAAGGCCTTCTCATGGAAAAGCTTATGTGGCGAAAGAGAAGGATAGCAGTGGAAGATGCTTGATGGTGTCCGATGTATCTCAGATGAGGGGATATAACACAGATGGCGGGAACAAAGGCACGAAGGAGCAACAGGATATGTGCTTTACAGCAAAACCGCTTAGTGTGCAATTCAACGACCTTGATGAACTGATCAAGAAGGTACAATCCGTTTTTGTTTCATTTAAAGTCCCACAATGCTCATATGAAAAAGAATTAAAAAATGTTAATTCAAGAATTTCTCATCTAGACAGCAGCTTAACTCAAACTTGAGTCACCAATTCTAACCTAACTGACCAAATAAGCAGGGTGTCATCGAAGAGTGAGGAACGGAGGATGTGGATCGAACTGAAAGAGTCGGAGTTAATCAAAACCAAGGACGAAAACATTTATTTGCAAAGAGACAATTTAAAACTTTTGAAACAGCGAAATGTTTTTTGTTTGATTGCTAAGCGTCTTTACAATAATATCACTCAACTTCATTTGAACTGTGAAATAGGGCAGAAAATTCATCGTATGATCTTGCCTTTTCTTGAGTTTAAGGAGGATGAAATCGACGCTGAAGCATACAATTGTGAAAGTGTGGTTTCGTCTGAGGATGTTAATCCAACGTATATGTATGGTCTAGACAAAATTGAATCTTTCATTAAGTCCAAAGACCATAAGGACATGCTGAAAAACCTTTTGGATGAAAATGACAAACTGAATTTAAGGACCGAAACCATACAAAAATTTGACTCATTGAATGCCAATTTGAGCTCAGAAAATAAAATTGATGTTGAAAATGCATCTGAGCTTAATGAGGATAATGACATGAGTGAAATTTCTGTAGAGGATGAAGTTGACTGTTCTGAGTTTGTCAAGAGTGAACCTGAAATCCACAAAAATCTCATCTCAAAAAATTCTGTGGAGTTCGCTTGCTTGTCCCAACAAAAGTCCCCGAAACTTGAAGAAAAAGTTGTTGTTTACCAAAAGGTAAGGACAACACCAAATCAGGTGTATAAGGTCACAGGTGCAACCGAACATCAGACAGCCGAACTCACAGCCATTGTAAACGAAGACAATGCTAATGGTTGTGATGAGTTCTTCTGGTCTGCTCCTATCGATAATGCTGATGAAACTGTTGGTCTATCAGAGCAAACATCCTGGAAGACAAAAGGAAGATATATTCCTGAGCCACTGAACAAGCCTAATAACTTTGACGTACCGAGTACTAGTGGTACAAAAGATGTTCCTAAAGAAAAATCAGACCCTAGTGAATCATCATCGGTTCAAAGTGGACCTGTTGACACCAGTCAAAATCAAAAGGCGAACATCCATCATCAGCCGAAACAGATGAGAAATCAAAAACAACAAAGGAATCAGAGATACAAGAAGAATCTTTCTGAAAGAAAACAGTTTTGGCAATCTCAAAATGCCTATTTCTCATATCGTGATAGAAATTTAAAGTCAGAGAAAATTAATGTTGGATCTCAAGAGAGAAATAACAACCGAAAGCAGAAGTTCGGTTCAGAGAACTGTATCGACCGAAAGCAGAAGTTCGGTTCTGAGAACAATATCAACCGAAAGCAGAAGTTCGGTTCAGAGAACAGTATCAACCGAAAGTAGGAGTTCGGTTCCGAGAGCAAAAGAGACCAAAATTCTAGGTTCGGTCCCACTGATAATCAAAACCGAAAGAGTCACCTAGAATATCAAGTCAAGAAATCATCTCAGTCTAAATTCTCTCATTCTAACTCTTCTAATTCTTCCAATCATTCTTCTTCTCAACCCCATTCTACATCAAATTCTACTCAAACTCAAAAACCTAAATCTCCAACTGACCTGAAAGGGAAATCAAAGGTTTCGTCAGTTAAATCCGAGACCAACCAAAAGCATCAAATCCCACTAAGAGTAAGGTTTTCACCATCAAAAGGAAAGATGAAACAACGTTAATAAAAAGAAAATATTTTGTTGACGTCTCTCTTACTACTCCTGTTCCTGTGAAAGGCTCACGTGTATCCCAAGAATCTTTGGGTTCCTAAATCTGTTTAATTTGTGCAGGTTATCTGTGACGAGCAGTTCGACGAAGAATGGTATATTGACAGTGGCTACTCACGTCACATGACAGGAAGGAAGGAAGAGCTAAGGGAATTCAGATCTCTTTCAAACGGTGGAAATGTCAAGTTCGGGAACAACTCCTTCGGAACCATAAAAGGCTATGGAATGATTACAAACGGTGATTTCACGATCAGGAAGGTTGCATATGTAGAAGGACTACAACATAATCTCATCAGTGTATCTCAGCTTGTTGGAGGTACCGGTCTCAAGGTCTCGTTCGATGATGAGGGTTCGGAAATTATTGAGAAGCAAACGAACAATGTTATTCTCAAATCAGAGCGCAAAGGTGAAATGTTTCCCCTAAATCTCAAACCAATCAAAGGGAATCCAACAATCTGCTTGTTATCAAAAGCACAATCTGACGAAAGCTGGTTGTGGCACTAAAGGCTTTCTCATCTCAACTTCAAAGATATCAACAAACTTGTCACCGGAGGTCATGTTCGTGGTCTTCCATTGCTCAAGTACGATAGAGAACATTTGTGTGCGGCATGTGAAATGGGGAAGCAGAGTCGTCAAAGTCATCCATCAATCATAAACACAAAAGTTGTTGAACCACTAGAGTTACTTCACATTGACTTGTGTGGTCCATCATCAATTGAAAGTATCGGCGGTAGCAAGTACATTCTTGTTATTGTTGATGACTTTTCGCGTTTTACATGAGTGTTCTTTCTGAAGCGACTCACAAGCTAAAGATGTTCATCAAGCAGGTGGAAGTACAACTGAAGAAAGTCGTTCGGAACATCAGGAGTGACAATGGCCTAGAGTTCAAAAATAAAGAATTCGAAGAATTCCTGGCGGAAAGAGGAACTAGTCACAACTTCTCAGCTCCCTACACACCTCAACAAAACGGTATAGTTGAGAGGCGGAACCGATCCTTATGTTGTCACACCCCCGAACCAGACGGCGGAAACGTCCGAGGGCTATCGTGACTCATTGAATACCATCACAATGCATATACATGAAACATAACATTATACATCACCAACATTTGGAATGATACAACTGATAACGTTACATTCATTACATTGTTCAAAACATTACATTCTCAAAAAAAATAACTGTTTGATACTACTTAAACCACAGCAAAACGTCATAGAGTACAAATCATCCTTCACCTTATCTGTTACCTGAGAATACAAGTATTTTGAAAACGTCAACATATGAAATGTTGGTGAGTTCATAAGTAGTGTTTGAAATCCAATGTATTGTTTGAAAACCATCAGAAAATCCGATATTTTCTAAAAATAGAATAGTGTAAAAATATGTGAGGATCCATGAGTATGCTTGTTTGAATTCTATAGATGTAAGCGTAAGAGTTGTGAAATTCGACCGGTAATTCATAATTATAATTGTTGAAGACCCTAGGAAAACCCGACATTTTCCTATCACTTTGCTTTACTTAGTTTGCGTACCGTTGTTTCGTTGCGTTAGAGGAAACCGTTGAGCTCCGGAGGCATTGAGAATACAGTGGGTGGTGAAGTGTTGTGACGTGCGTTAATGAAAACGTCCAATCAACAACCTTACAAGCGATCCTTTAGGCGTCACTCGTAATTCTTCACACAACTCAATCCTCCCGGACTTGTGTAGTCCCACGACCGGAGGGAAGGAGAGAAGGTGCGAAACCCTCGGTATTTTCCCGCGTCGTTCAAGACCATTGCAATTGCCAAGGGCCCGAAGCCCAACCCGCAATCGTGAGTTACAGACTTTACTAGCAGCACTGAAGGACCCTTGGGGACCAGCAGCATGTTAGCCATTGAAAGTCCTTTTACGTTATGTCGGATCGGTAAAACCCAACACGTCGTAAGAGAGAGGTCTTTGGGCCTTAAGATCAGGTCATTGGGCTAGCTAGGCTCAACAAACAAGATTTTACACTTTGGGGCCCAAAGATGGTGCGTAGACGTCTGTGCACACTCGCATGTATAGTGACTTCCCAATCGTTATTAGTTATGAATCGTAATGTCGTAATGTCGTAGTGTCGTCGTGTTAGTAGTTTCGGATTTTTATTGGTTCGAGACCGAACCAATTCGTTTGACAACGACTTTTGGTATTGTAATGTATTGTATTTCGTCGATAGGCGTGGTACCATCATTTGGTCAAATTCCATGTATTGAACTGCCCTTGAGAATTTTTTGTTTTCAGTCCCTCCTTATTTGTAAAATTTACCCTTTTCACCCCTTTATTTAAAAACTTTCCGGTTTGGTCCTTAAATCAATTTTCTTGACATTTTAACACCAAAAACTATTGAAATAAGTATTTTCCAGCATATTTTTCATAGAAAACAGCTTAAGTCCTTGAAATTGCAGTTTTCTCGGTTATAACCCCTCTTTTTTTTGGCAATTTTTACATTTTTGGCCCAATTTGGAAAATTTTTGCAACTTTGGTCCTTTTTAAATTTGAAAAGCATTTTAAACCTTTGAAAAGTACATGGAACACTTATAGTCCACTGTTTTACAGAAAAATGCAGTTTTGGTCCTCCAAAATAGAAAATTTCGCATATTGGGCCTCATTGGGCCGAAAATGTCATATTTAGCCCAATAAGCTTGGAATTTATGTTTTTAACCCTCCAAATAGTATATTTTCATAAAATACATTATGTAAACTGTTTTGACTTATCTCACCCATCAGATTTCGAAATATTTCATTTTAGGCCCTTCAACTTTGTATTTTCAACATTTTATGTCAAAAAATGAGTTTTTAGCCCAAATTAAGTGTTGTCAAGCCATTTGGCTATTTTTCTTAGTATACTTTGCATGTAGTAGTATATTTTATGCTATTATAAAATACATGTCTCGGTTTTTAGCATTTCATACTAGATCTAGCATCAAAATCATACAAAACATACATATAAGCATAGAAATCAACCACAACATACACATAATGATGGATCTACACCTTTTCTTGTATTCTCCACCACAAAAACTTATAAAAACCGAAAATAAGGGGGTATGAAACTCACCTTGGGTGTTGATTCGGTTTTTGAAGAAAGAATGGAAGAAATGAAGTGATTTTTGGCCTTTGCACTCCTTGATGAAGTTTTCGAGTTTATGGAGTTTTCTAGAGTGCAAGATCACGATTTTTGCATGGATTAGGAAGAGATTTTTGATAAAAACAAGGAATACAAGTCATAGATCCAAGCAAAACCTTACCTTAGATGATGATTTTTGTGGAAGAACTTCCTTGAATGCTTCCTAAATCTCGAGATTTTGGATGGAGAAGAAGAAAGAAGCCTTGAGTGATCTAGAGAGAGTTTGTGAGAGATGTGTGTGTGTGTGGGTGTTGTTCGGCCGAGAGTGAGTAGGAGAGGAGAAGAAGAGTGACTTTGAGGTGATGTATGCATGGGTATATGTGATATTTTGCATGGATGTCCAAAAGATAAAAATGAGGTGGCAATGGCAAGTCAACTCTTCCACCTTCCTTGGGTTTGGGCCTTGGGCCGAGAATTTGGAAAGGAAGAAAGGTTTTTGGGCTTTTTGCTCCTAAGCCCAATATTAGAGTTAGTTTGAGTGATCATTGGCCTTATAAGATAAAATTGTGATTTTTATGCTCTATTAAGCTAGATTAGGTTAATCATGGATCAAAGCTTTTAATTCATTTCATTCTAGGCCCAATATGGCCCAAAATGTTGAAATAAATAGATGTGGGTCCAATTAGAGCCCATTTAAGGGTTCTAAGCCCATAATAGTCAAATTGGAAGCTTATTGGTCCACTTAGGTCCAATAAGGAAGTTCTAGTCCAAAAATGGATTTAAGAAGAACTTCTAGGGTTTCCAATTGTTTGACGACTATGTGTAGTACTTGTATGATGTATTTGATTGAAATTTTGATGTTACATAATAGGCATCAAACATGCTTTAAAATTTTTGATTCAACCTTTACTTGAGTATATAGCTTATATGACACTAAATTTCTAGTTGTGACATCATCCCCCCGTTAGAGGGAATTTCGTCCCGAAATTCTTTTTGAAAGCTAGATTTGAGAAAGCTAGAATAGGTAAGGGTACTTTTGCTTCATTTGGTCTTCACGTTCCCAAGTGAATTCTGGCCCACGCTTTGCGTTCCACCGTACTTTCACGATCGGGATGCGACTCTGCTTAGTACGCTTCACCTCCCTGTCCATGATTTCAATTGGTTCCTCAACGAACAGGAGTTTCTCATTGATTTCGATTTCGTCAAGAGGAATGACGAGTATTTCATCTGAGAGACACTTCTTCAGATTAGAGACGTGAAACACGGGGTGTACACCGTTTAGCTCTGCGGGTAGTTGCAGTCTGTATGCTACTGGACCAATTCGGGCGACGATTTCAAAAGGTCCAATGTATCGCGGGTTCAGCTTTCCCCGTTTTCCGAAACGTATAACCCCTTTCCAGGGCGAGACTTTTAACAGTACTCGGTCACCGACCTGAAATTCTAAGGGCTTCCGCCGTTTGTCAGCGTAGCTCTTTTGTCGGTCACGCGATGCTTGCAATCGAGCTCTGATTTGAACGATCTTTTCCGTGGTTTCACGGATGATCTCCGGTCCCGTTAGTGTTTTGTCTGACGTATGGGTTTTTGCTAGCTGGGTGTCACCTACTTCAGCCCAACATAACGGTGATCTACATTTACGCCCGTACAGTGCTTCCAAAGGAGCCACCTTGATGCTCGAATGGTAACTATTGTTGTATGAGAACTCGATTAAGGGTAGGTGGGTATCCCAAGACTTTCCAAAGTCTATCACGCATGCGCGGAGCATATCTTCGAGCGTTTGGATGGTTCGCTCGCTTTGACCATCCGTTTGTGGATGATAAGCGGTGCTCATATCGAGGTTTGTTCCCATCGCCTTATGGAGTGATTGCCAAAATCGGGACGTGAACCTACTGTCCCTATCCGAGATGATAGATGTTGGTATTTCGTGGAGTCTCACGATCTCTCGAATGTATAAACGCGTCAATCTCTCCATCTTGTACGATTCTTTAATTGGCAGGATATGGGCAGATTTCGTTAGTCGGTCGATTATTACCCATATGGTGTCTAATCCATCCGACGTTTTGGGTAGCTTGGTCACGAAATCCATAGAAATCCCCTCCCATTTCCACTCAGGGATTGCCGGTTGCTGTAACAATCCTGAGGGTTTTTGGTATTCCACTTTTACTTTGGCGCACGTAAGGCACTTACTGACGTAGGTCGCGATTTCCGCCTTCATGTTAGGCCACCAATAGTGTTGTTTAATATCCAAATACATCTTATCGGAACCGGGATGAATGGAGTATCGCGTCTTGTGGGCTTCCTTCATGACAACATCTCTAAACCCTCCAAATTTAGGGACCCAAATACGGTTCATGAAATAGTACACTCCATTCTCCTTTGCCTCCAGGTTCTTTTCCATTCCGCGCAATACTTCGCTTGCTCTATTTTCTGTCTTCATGGCCTCTGACTGGGCTACTGCAATTTGAGTGGCCAGGTGTGATTGAATGGTTATCGAGAGAGTTTTCGTGCAACGATTAGAGTACTCCTTCCGACTTAATGCATCAGCTACCATGTTGGCCTTGCCTGGATGGTACTTAATCTCACACTCATAATCGTTTAGCAACTCAACCCATCTTCGTTGCCTCATGTTTAAGTCCTTTTGGTTTAAGAGGTGTTGGAGACTCTTGTGATCCGTGAAGATGGTGCACTTTGTACCGTAAAGGTAATGCCTCCAAATTTTTAGGGCAAAGACTACAGCTCCCAACTCTAGGTCATGGGTCGTGTAGTTTACTTCATGCGTCTTTAGCTGGCGGGATGCATAGGCTATCACTCTCCCACGTTGCATGAGAACGCAACCTAAACCCTGATTTGACGCGTCGCAGTAGACTACAAAATCTTCCGTTCCTTCAGGCAGAGATAGTACAGGTGCGCTACAGAGAGCTTGTTTCAAGGTTCGAAACGCAATCTCTTGTTTGTCTGTCCATTTGAATGGTACGCCCTTTTGCGTAAGCGAGGTAAGTGGCTTGGCGATCTTAGAGAAGTTTTGAATGAACCTCCTATAGTAGCCTGCTAATCCCAAGAATTGACGAATTTCCATGGGCGTTGTCGGGATTGCCCATCCTTCTACAGCTTTGACCTTAGAGGGATCCACATGGATTCCATCTTGGCTGACTACATGACCTAGGAAGTTCACGCTCCGCAGCCAGAACTCACACTTGGAGAGTTTGGCGTAAAGTTTTTCTGGTCGTAGAGTTTCTAAGACTTGTCGAAGATGTTGGCCATGCTCTTCCTTGCTTCGAGAATAGACGAGGATGTCATCGATAAAAACAATGACAAAGTTATCGAGAAACGGTCGGCAGATTCGATTCATTAGGTCCATAAATGCGGCAGGGGCATTCGTTAGACCGAAGGGCATTACGACAAATTCATAATGTCCGTAGCGAGTTCGGAAAGCGGTTTTTGGAATATCCTCTTCCCGGACTTTGAGTTGGTGGTATCCGGACCGTAGATCTATTTTAGAAAAATAACTAGCTCCTTGGAGCTGGTCAAATAGGTCATCGATTCGTGGGAGTGGGTAGCGGTTCTTGATTGTGAGTTTATTTAACTCTCTGTAATCGATACACATTCTAAAAGATCCGTCTTTCTTTTTGACAAAGAGCACCGGAGCTCCCCATGGCGAGTAACTAGGTCGAATAAATCCCTTATCCAAAAGTTCGCTGAGTTGGCTGGATAATTCCTGCATCTCGGCAGGAGCCAACCGGTAGGGTGATTTAGCAAGAGGAGTTGCTCCTGGAATAAGGTCGATTCGAAATTCAACCTGTCTCTCTGGGGGTACTCCCGGAAGATCTTCAGGAAACACGTCCGGAAATTCACATACTACGGGAATGTCTCGAACATTAATCTCCTCCTTGGTTTTGTCCACCACGTGAGCCAGGAACGCCAGATTGTTCCTTCGTAGATATTTTTGTGCTTTGATACACGAAACGAGGCGAAGGTTCATGCTAGATTTGTCTCCGTAAATTACTAGGGTTTCGTGATTTGGAAGACGAAGACGGACGGCCTTCTCATGGCACATAATTTCGGCATGGTGGGGGCTTAACCAGTCCATGCCGATGATCACATCGAAGCTCCTAATTGACACTGGCATTAGATCTATTCGAAAAACGTGTTGATTAAGAGTTAGGGTACATCCGGTGTAGATTTCCCCAGTGGATTCGGTTTTCCCATTGGCCATTTCCACCGTATAGGCTTCATTTAGCTTTTGGGGAAGTTGTTTTAATAAGTGCTTAAACTTATTGCTTACGAAACTTCGCTCCGCTCCGGTGTCAAATAAGATGCATGCATATGCGTGGTTTAAGAGAAACGTACCGGTAACAACAGAGGGGTCTTGAATAGCCTCACTCTGACCCATGGTCAACATCCTTCCTGTTCCTCCACTTCTTAAATTGTTGTTGTTGGGACAGTCTCGGCGGATGTGTCCAGTCTTCCCGCATCCGAAACAGGTGTAGCTAGGCCCTGCGCTATTGCCGCTGGCATGGGCGTTGTTGTTGTTGCGAGGGTTGTTGTTGTTGATTCCCTGATTTTGGTTATGGGGAGGGTAAGCCTTGCAGTACTTTGCGGTGTGACCCCTTCGGTTGCAACTGGTGCACTGAAAATCCTTGCATTCTCCATAGTGATGGAAACCGCACTTATTGCATTTGGGAAGATTACCGGAATAAGGTTTGGAAGCATTTGAAATGGCTGAGGTTGGAGCATGTGGTGCGGCTGGAACCGATGTGGTAACAGCATTAACCGCCACTGTCTGCTGCTTCTTGGAGGTGTCGGGGCCCTGGCGCCCCTTCCTCTTATTGTTCTTTCCCCTCTTGCCATCTCCTTCCTTCGTTTTCTCAGCCTCCACTGGCTTCTCTCCCTTTTTGTTGTTATGGTCGTACAACCTTTTTGCCAATCTCTTTGCACTGTCAAATGTTTCGGGGTTTGCAGCTATCACATTCCCTTGAATTGGTGATGTGAGTCCCCAGATGAATCGCTCAATCTTCTTTCCTTCCGAGGCGATCATACCCGGGCACAGCAGAGATAGTTCGCTAAATCTCGATATGTAGGCATCGATATTCGCATTCTGCACAGTGAGGTTCCATAGCTCTTGTTCCATCTTCTGTATTTCGCCTCGCGGGCAGTACATGCTCCAACCTCAGCCATGCTCCAACCTCAGCCATTTCAAATGCTTCCAAACCTTATTCCGGTAATCTTCTAGTTGTGACATATGTGAAGCAGCTCGAACCATGCTAAGTTTTGCTTCTTTACCTTTGTATTTTTGGGCTGATGCTATATCTGCAGCTTTTTACACAGAACAGGTCATATCTCAATAAGCGATTCACGCTCACTCCTTATGAGATCATAAACAACAGGAAGCCGAATGTTAAATTCTTCCATGTGTTCGGTTCCCGGTGCTTCATCTTCAATTCTAAAGAGCATCGCAACAAATTTGATGTCAAAGCCGATGAAGGGATTTTTCTGGGCTATTCTCTCACTTCTAAAGCGTACAGGGTATTAAACAAACGTTCAAGGAAAATAGAAGAGACGTATTACGTGACCTTTGATGATAGCTATGTCAAAAAGTCAACAGCAAACATAAACTCAACTGGTGAAATCTTTCCTCAAACAGGTCAAGTCACAGCATCAATTGCAAATCTCTTTGAGAAGTTTGTCGAGTTATTTGATGAACCAGAGAAGGCTATTAATTCGGAAGCTAGCGCAGCAGACAACAAGGTGGATCATCTGAAGCAACTAGTAGAAGATGCTACAAGGCGAATGAATGAAGGAGTGCCCAGTTCCGGAGCATCAGTCGAGGGGGAGCACGTCGATACTGCAGCACCCGAAGGTACTGTAGCACCCGAACGCTCCACAACACCAGAAGGCACAACAGCACCCGAAGGTACTATAGCACCTGAACGCTCCACAACACTAGAAGGCACAACAGCACCCGAAGGCATTGTATCACCCGAAGGTACTTTAGCATCTAATCACTCCACATCATCTGAAGGCACAGGAGCACCCAAACTCTTCACTATACCCGACAATCCGACTATTCCAGAAAGTTATTCATTCAAGGGGGAGAATGCCAATATGCTCTATGACGATGAAAGTCAATCCGAACCAGAAGAGATGGTAAACGCTGAATTGGATCCGTCCTATGATCCAAATAACCCTCCTCTCATCAAATGGACCAGAAATCATCCGGTCTCTCAAGTTGTAGGTGATGTTTCTGAAAATGTTCTGACCCGATCACAACTTAAGGCCAAACAAACTTCCCTATTTTCCAAAGTAGAATTTTGTATGTTTAATTCCTTCATTTCAAAAGTTGAACCCAAGACAGTTAACACTGCTCTCAATCACTCCGATTGGGTTCAAGCTATGCAAGACGAACTGAACGAATTCAAAAGGAACAAAGTTTGGCGCCTCATTCCAACTCCTCAATATGCATCAGTTGTTGGTCTCAAATGGGTATTCAGGAACAAAATGGAAAATGAAGGGAATGTGATTCGAAACAAAGCACGTCTGGTAGTGAAAGGATACTGTCAGGAGGAAGGAATTGACTATGAAGAGACTTCCGCTCCAGTTGCAAGACTGGAATCTATTCGCATTTTTCTAGCCTATGCAGCACACAAAAACTTCGAGGTCTACCAAATGGATGTCAAATGCGCTTTTCTGAATGGAGAACTCGAAGAAACAGTCTACGTGGAGCAACCTCCTGGCTTCGTCAATGAGAAGTTCCCAAATCACTGCTTTATTCTGGACAAGGCGGTTTTTGGTCTGAAACAAGCTCCTAGGGCCTGGTATGAAATGCTAACTAAGTTTTTAAAGATGTCTAAATTCAAACAAGGTTAGGCTGACCCAACCTTCTTTCGTAAAAAGGAAGGTAACCACCTTATGATTGTACAAATTTACGTCGATGATATCATCTTTGGCTCAACGAATCCCAACTTAACAGCTAAATTCAGAAAGCTGATGGAGACTAAATTTGAAATGAGTTCCATGGGTCCGATTAACTTTTTTCTTGGATTAAATATTAGACAGGGACCCGAAGGCATCTTTATCAACCATGAAGCATACACCAAAACTCTTCTTGCCAAATTTGGTATGATGGGAGATTCAAAGGTCAAGGTTCCAATGGCTTTCGGAACCAAACTCACCCCTTCACTGGAGAAACCAGCAGTTGACATTACGCTATACCGCCAGATGATTGGGTCATTAATGTATCTTACTGCTAGCAGGCCTGACATCATGTTTTCCGTATGTTACTGTGCTAGGTTTCAGGCAAACCCACGAGAACCTCATATGCTTGCAGTGAAGAACATACTTAGGTATCTGAAGCAAACTACCTCTCTCGGTCTTTGGTATCCATCCAACTCAGGCTTCTTCGTTCAAGCCTTCTCTGATGCAGACCTTGGAGGATGTGGTTTAGACAGGAAAAGCACCACAGGGGGTTACCAATTCCTTGATGGGAAATTGGTCAGCTGGCAGTCAAAGAAGCAAACATGTGTTTCCCTTTCTACAGCCGAAGTAGAGTACATCGCAGCCGCCTCCTGCACATCTCAAGTCATATGGATCCAAAGCCAGCTCAGGGATTATGGACTTAACATGAAAAAGATCCCACTATATTGCGACTCAGAAAGTGCAATTAGGATCTGTCACAACCCAGTGCAACACTCTAAGACCAAGCATATAGCACTAAGGTATCACTTCATTAAGGATCATGTGGAGGATGGTAATGTCGAAATTCACTTTGTTCGAACCACCGATCAACTGGCAGATATCTTCACCAAAGCCCTACCTGAAGCCAGTTTCAATAAAATCCTTCATGGTCTAGGAATGATGGAATCTGAATCGTTACCAAAGACTTCATCCCAAAGTTAAAAAGTAATGAGCGAAATGAACCGAAATGAACCGAACGTTCGGTCCATTTCGGGTTCGGTTCACATGGGAACCGAAATGAACCGAATGTTCGGTCTATTTCGGGTTCGGTCCCATAACACATATTTTCGCTCAATCTCAAAAAGGTGTTGTCTATGGTTGTACACATTTGTAAAGCTGTTTTCTAAAATTCAAAAAAATATATTTTTTTTAGGAACTGAAATGAACCGAGCGTTCGATCCATTTCGGGTTCGGTTCAAATTTTTTTATTTTATTTTATTATTTATTATTCTTTCTTATTCTGTATTAGTTTTTCCCTTTTTTAATGCTGTTTTCTAAAAATCCAAAAATATTTTTTAGGAACCGAAATGAACCGAGCGTTCGGTTCATTTCGGGTTCGGTTTATTTATTTATTTTTTTATTTTTACTTATTTTGTTTGGTTTTTCTCTTTTCACAATCTTAAAATCTCCAAAAATATTTTTTTTGTCTCATTCTTGTTTAAAAATTACTTGGGATAGGTTTGATTCTCATACTTTATATTAACTAGTTAAGCGTCCCTAGAAGCATGTTGCTGCATGTTATCCAAAGCCTCAACTGATTTTGAATAAAAGCCTTAATGACTAGGTATATACAAACCTTGTCTTCCCAATAAGGCTGCTTCATATATTCTAATCCTGAGCTACCTTACTCTTTTCTCATATGGGTTGAGAGTTTCCTGCTTGGTCACTATTTTCAGCAGAGGTACTATCACTTTTCTTCACCACCTTAGTCTTCTCCATCATATTTCGGTCCCATATCGTAACCCTTGAGACTCTCAGAATTAACCACTGAGGTTTATGGTTACAAAATATCTATGTTTATGATCTAAGCCACGTGACACTACGTGCTTAGTGAAACCCAAAATTCAATACCTATCATGAATTGACGGTCAACATGAAATCTCTCTTTGGTTGTGCGATTCTTATGAATTTGTTATTTACCATAACATTTCTTCCCTTAGAATCCAGTTTAATTTTTTTTTGAGATTTCACCATCATATACTTTTCCAAGTCACTATATCTGTTATCCAACCTACTTGTTCAACAGACCACATCGGTCTCACAAGCACTTCATTTCGTCTCGGTCTTATGTCAAGGTCCAGGTTTCTAAATTGAAGAGAAAAGCCACCCTTTTATGCCTAACAAAAAGATGCCTTTCAACACTTCTTAGAAAGTGATTGATCGTAATTCAACGGGAATCCATACAAACACTTTAAGGTCTCTCTTGACCTTGAAGAAAGTGATTCATGCCCGGGATCAACTGTTTTGTGTCTATTTTGACATCACTCTTCCCCTATATATCTCGCTTTATTTCCTTATCTTTCACACTCTATGCACGAAAATCTTTGATTTTCCAAACTTCTCGTTCGGTTACCTTATAATCTTATGTTTGGATGACAGCTATTAAACAGATAAGATGCTGACTCAGCCGACACAGTAACGGCCTCAATAGTGAGGTGATGGGCACGCGTGCAAAATGGAACAGTTCTTCTCTCTCCTGCGTAATCATCGGGGGTGTCAACCGTTGCGCTTCAGTCAAATCTGAAACCGTTTTATTGTATCAAGAAGATTTGGGGATGATCTTTCTCTCTCCTCTACCCACGGTATAAAAGGAACACATCTGCTTCATTCCCAATTTACCACATTCAAAACTCAAACGAGCAAAATCGAACGATTTCTCATCTACTGTTCATCATCTTCTACCTTCAACCATGGCGGATTTTTCATCAGTTCAGGAAACCTCCTCCTGCACAAATATTCTTCCAATCCGTGCTCAACAAAGTCTAGTGATTGATCTCAACCCTAAGGCTTACGAGAATTACATGTATCCCATGGTGGAGTGCCTCAAATACTCTCCGTTGGTGCTCGCTCTTTCCAAAGTTGAGCTGGTACCAATGGAATGCCTTTCCCAGGTCTTCTCCACAGCCTATTATGACAGATCAGTGGATCGCATCTACTTTGATCTTCTTTCACACAAGACCTCCATCTCTAAGCAAAGATTTTGTTGGCTCCTAGGCTTTGAAGCCGATGAATCTAGGGTTAATCCCGACACCATTACCATCGGGAAATTATTTTCGATGTTCTACAATATGGGTTACACGGAGATTCTCACAACGGTAACAAGATTCAAGAAATCGTGTCTCCCTCCTCCATGGAATGGTTTCTTCACCATTCTATTCAAAGGGCTCTCTGAGCGTAGTTCTGGTTCTGATGGGGCCAGCAAACTGTTTATGACCATTCTCTATGGTCTATATCACGGCCTTAACCTCGACTATGGCTCGGTTCTATGGCAGCAACTCATTCAGAGCCTTGCCTCCTCCTCTCGCCACACTGAGGTATCCTACGCCAGGTTCTGGACGCTCATCACCAAGTGGGCCATGGATAAACTTCATGTTCCTACTGTTTCAGGTTCCCTTCTCTCCAACATCAGCGTCTTCCACACCACCAAAATCATTGTCACCGATCCGAAAAAAAAATTCTTTCGTCGGATCCATTCCGGACTCTATGTCTGCTGGGGTGTCAAAGGAGAGCATCATCATGAAAGCCTACAAGGACTTTCGTCCTTCGGGCCCAAGGGAACTTTCTGCAGAAATGGTTCAGTCCATTAATGATGCAGATAAACCTGCTGCTAGAGGAAAGAAACCCGAGCAAGGGAAGATAAAGAAAGCAGCAAAGGGGGCGAAGGGTCCTTCTCCTAAGAAGCGAAAACCCTTAAAACCAGATCTTTCCCCACCAGCGAAGAAGAAGAGAGTCCAACCCAAGAGAAAACTTATTCTCTCTTCTGCCTCCAGCGACTCGGATGAGAACCACTCTGACTCAGATGAGTCAGCTAGAGGCGAAACCCCGCCTCACTCACCTAATCATGAGGTACATATTTCATCAAAACCTCCTTCACCTTCTCCTATTCGCACCTCTTCCATTCCCATCATAACCTCCTCCATTTCCATTCCCTCCATATTTGACCCTATTTCCATTCCCCCCATAACTACTTCTCTTCAAACCACAACAACCACCCTTCCCCCACCACTTTTTACAGAAGCCACCACCACTACCACCCGTGAGGTTCTAACCAACGTATCTGATACGGGGGTTTCTACTTCACAACCCGAACCTACATATGCACCCGAACCCACTATCACTACCGAACCACCCACTGCACCCTTATCTCCCACTCCATCTGCTGAAACCGAAACCTTTTTGGGAGGGGAGGATACCGTTTTTGACTCCATCTACTACAGCCCCTATCAACTTCAGAGTGATGATGATGATGATGCTCCGGTCACTAAAAAGCACATCAAGGAGCTCCACGAGAAGATTGACAATCTTGTGGCTTCTTCCTCCTCCTCAACATCTCACTTTTCAGAGGCTGCTATTCAAAGTAAGGTGGAGTCACTCACCAAAGCACATGAAGCAGTAGTTCTTCTTCAAGTTTGTTGACCCATCTCTGGTGTTATCACCTTTCCTCACAACGAGATACAGTTTTCTTCGCTTTCTCTTGTTGCCAGTTTCCTTGTATTCATCCCTAGATGACAAAACTTGATGGTCCCTTCACACATGAGTCACAAATGCTTTTCTTTCTCCTGTTCTTCCACTTCATTTTCCATTCTCAGATAGTATGATTTGTCTTTCACGACACTATCTTTGCATTATCTTGCGAAATGATTTTCTTTATGACATTTGTGATATCAAGAACTCCTTCTTTCTTCAGTGACAACCGAGGTTTCATAAGGTTTTTCTTTATGTGGAACTTTAGTGGAGTTAGTAAGCATCAAATAAGTAGTTTGACACCGAGGTTGATATGGTAAGTTTCTTGGGTATCTGGATAGTTGATAGTAGGGGTGAGGTGGGTTGATCTGTGGGTTGTAGCTGCGATTAAAGGGAGGTCTAGTGAACTGTTGATTTTTAGCGAATGTGTGGTGGCGGAAGCCAATGGAATTGTTGACTTACTATGGCTAAAGAATTTTGAATGTTTTCTTCATCATCAATGTCCATCTGTGGTTCATATGATGGTAGTGAGTTTTCATATGCAATTTGATATGTTTGGTATGATGGTTCTCCGGTATAAAGATATTGCAGTGTTTTATTAGCATTCTACGGTGAGTGGGCGACCAACACGAGTGATCTACCAAGATCCATGCAGTCCTTCATCACCGTAGACTCTTTAGCTTAATGTTCACCACACAGTTTATATAGAGATAATGTCTTGATATGTCACCTTCAACTATCATCTTTTCCATAGTCGACTATTTTCCTAAAACATTCAGGAACCGTAAGTTTGTTTCATGATCACTTTGAGTAATACGTGCGTTTGCGGGCTTTGTGAAAATGAGGTTGAATATTTTTAAGGTATCCACAGGCTCTAGCAGGTGTTTCTGGTCATCAAAATTTGGAAGGAACTTGTGTCATAAGTCAGGCTATGAAAACCAACCTATATGTATACTTTCCATAAAATGTCCTCCATGTCGTGGAAAATATACTTCCACATCATGGCATCGGTCTTCACCGTGTATTTTCCAAGTTTTCGATGTGTGTTTCTTTTTTATAGTTATAGGGGTACACCCCTCCACCACGACATGGATATAAGAAGTCCACGGTGGAACTTATATTCTTCATCACTTTGACTTTTGTTGGCTTTAATTTAGTAATACCGCTCCCTGCTCTATATTTTCTCTTCTTTTATATAGAGCATGTTTTCTTTTCTAAAAAATGGAATTTTAATATTACTAATACCTTTTATCTATAATTTTACATTAAATGTAGCTAAAAGTACTAAACATTCCATAAAATATAAGATGAAATATGGTGATATCAATAACTTTAGTCTTGTTATGCCGATCTGTGGTGTATAAAGATGGAAGCTTATTAGGTCGAACCATGGCGTAGGTCCATGGTGACTTATTATGTCAGACGATGGTGTACAACCATGGTGGCTTTTTATGCCGAGCCATGGTGCATTACTATGGTGGCTTATTAGGTCGGACCATGGTGTAGGTCTCTAGTAACTTAATGTATTTCAGTATTTTATGGATGTAATACAACTTCTTAAAGCCAAAAGATTGACTTATTTAATTTCGATCCTTTATTCTTACAGAGCTATCCTGAACGAAGGATTCCAAAAGTCTACTTTTGGAATGTTTTTTTAATGATCATGCTTGAATAAAAAAAAGTTCTAATACACTTAGAATGACAAATTCACAAATTACGTGTGTCTCAAGTTCTTGAGAGTTTGTCACCCTACATTAATTCTAAAATGTGTGATCCATTTTACCTTGATTCTTTTATCTTATAAAGGTCTTCCTAATTGAGGCTTAGTTTCTTGATGTGCTCTTTCCTTCTTGCATCATTCTTCATGAGTACTAAATCCCCCACTTTGCATGCTCTTCCTTTGACACACTTGTTGTAAAATGTGACATCCCCATTTTCACGGCCATAAAAGACCGATTTTGTTTATGCTTTATAAAAATCAGAGTACGTCTTTTAATAAAAATGTTGCGAAATTTGTTCCCAGTAAAACATGATAAATACGTTATCAAAGCATTTCCGAAGAAAAGTATTTTTAATTCGTTTTAAAACATTTGGGATGTCATCGTCAATATAGAAATATAAGCATAAACAGAACTTACATTTATTGACACTAGTGATCTACATCTCTTTAATCTCTCAGTGTAATGTGACTTCATCTCAACACCTGTAATATAAATAAACTGAGTGGGTCAGGTTGGGAAACCTGGTGAGTACATAGGGTTTTCAACCCACAATAATATAATTATTATATTTAAACAATCAAACAATTGACCCAATTACCCATCTCCATTATCTTCTTTACTCTTAAGGATCTATCCTAAGAGTCATCTATCTCGCATTCGTTCATTCTGAAGTCCTTTGCTTCCAGAGTTATAGGACTAGCACTAAATCCATAGCTGCCAATGCTCGTTCATAAAACACTAATTCTATAACTGTTGGGTACTAAATCCATAGCTACCAGTATTTATCTAATAGGTACTAAGTCCATAGCTACCAATTCCTAACATATACTAAGTCCATAGCTACCAGTCTTTGTCCAATAGTCACTAAGTCCATAGTTGTCTATGTTATTTGTTAGGCACTAAGTCTATAGCTGACAATGTTTACTCACATCATCTTTTATCTCTCATCATTCATCTACCCATCTCATACCCAACATACTTGTATATTTAAAATACGTATAAAGTTCAAATCATTTAAAACATGTATAAAAAAACGTTCATCCAGCATAGACAACAAGTATTCAGATAATATGCACACATACCGCGTAGTTTATATAAAATACTTCATATCTATGTGTAAGATGAAAGTAACTATGCACTCACCTAAGAAGGTGGTGACTCGGTACTCGGACAATGCTTCGTTTACTTTAAAATAATTTCCTTCGACGAAACCTAGTATTATTACCACTAGATTTTAGTCTAATATTTACCGTGACTAATTATTAGTCTTATTATTGGTATTATTATATAAGCGTTTAAACAATACTTTCCAACCACTATGTACAGACAGGGGCCGGACATAAAACACCGGAGGGCATGACCATTTTGGCGTATAGCACTTCTGAAATCCAACAACCCTATGCGGCCCTTTAAACCAGATTCCCCGTACCGCGAGTAGTTAAAAAGGTATTATAACGACACTTATAAGTCATAATAATAGCTTAAATATTTATTAAAAATTTATAATAACAATACTAATTTTAAATATAAACTATATGTAAAATAGGGTAAACATAACTTACGTACAAGGGGGTTTTAGCTAGGAGTCGGTCTCTGCAGGGGCAAAACTTCGTCGCTGAATCTTTCTAAGAAAAATTCATGTAGCGCTTTAGTGCTCACCTTACTATACTAAAACTACAGAAAGATAAGTCGAATCACGAGGGACCGAAATGCTCGGGGGATAAGGAGAGAAAGACTCTTGAATCAAGAGAATGGTGCAAGAAATATGAGAGCACAAGGCTCTTATTTATACTAATTAAATTTTCAAAAACTACCCTCCATAATTACTTAATGCATAAGTCTCCTCAAACAATACAACCGAGATAAGGAAGACCCACCTAGAAGTGAATTACACCGCGACCCAGTCGCCAATGTCGTTTCATATGATAAGGAGGTGGATGAAATCTTAGCCGGCAGAGAAATTCGAAAAAGAGGATCTCACAACTAGACAGAGTATTACGTGCGATGGAAAGGATTCCCCGAGACCAAATCTAGCTGGGAGGGAGAGCAAGATTTATGGTAGTTTCGTGACAAGATTGACACTTACCAAAATAAGACTTGATGAGGATGTCAAGGACTTTGGTGGGGGAGGGTGTCATGGATAGTATCTAGAATCTTCCAGATAACTCAAGAAAGTGGGAGATCTTGCAAGTAAAGACCAATAGATCCTGGAATGTCCTAGATTTCTCTAGGACATCGAAGAACAATTTAGTACATTTCATGGAGACTTGTAAATACATGCAGCTTGTAGAATAATCTAGATTAATCATGGATATATGACTAATGTAGTGATATCTAGAAACTTCTCTAGAAGGGGGAGGACAAATATAAATAGGGAGAAGCTCATTTGCTCCCAAACCATCGGAAAGCTTCCTTGTATTTTCTCGAGCTCTTATAATAGAAGTTCTATTTCGTTTGTAGAAACTCAAAAGACTAAATCTCTTGCTTACTTAATCATTTATACATCTCTAGAAAGTGTTGTATCCTGACTTAGTCGAAGTTACACTAAGTAGCACACGATGATCGAACCATCCCGTGACATAGGGGTAATCCAACCAGGAGGCTATGGACTCATTATGTATTAGTAATCCAACTGAAAGGTTGTGGGCCAATGCATTCCAACTAGAAGGTTGTGGGACATGGGTAATCCAACCAAGAGGTTATGGACCCAATATGCATTAGGCAATCCAACCGAAAGGTTATGGGCCGAGGCATTCCAACATAAAGGTTGTGGGCAAGAGGTAATCCAACCAAGAGGTTATTGACTCAGTATCTGCTTAGTTATATGTTTTGTGTGGTGATACCTTGGGGGAACTTACTAAGTTTCTGTTTACAGTTTTGGTTTATTATTTCACATACTTCAGATGATCATCGTAGAGCGAAGGCATGATCGTGCATATCCTTAGGATTTTATGTTATTGGATTTTGGAATTACTCTAATTTATGAATTATACTTTTGAAAAAATGTTATTGTAAACAATTACTGTCTTTAGGTTGTTTAGAAAAAAAAATTACTCTGATTTTTAAGATGTTACAACCTAGTCATATTCAAGCTATCAAGACCTTTTCCTCCTATTTCCTTTGCAAGCTTTCCATTTCGTAGGAAGAAGGAAAGCAATTTTTAAGATGTTGCCACTGTCTTTCATATAAACAAACATAAGATGCAACATATGTAATAGTATACATATATTATTCATAGGTACAAAATGGTGATTTTAGTATAATCATTCGAATTCCAACGAATCATGTAATTAATATATGAAGTTTTCTAGTGATATATATATATATATATGTATATATACACACACATATATATATATATATATATATATATATATATATATATATATATATATATATATATATATATATATATATCACTATTCTAATAAATAAATAAGTTTATTTTTCTATTGACAAGTATCACAATATTAGAAATCATCTTTAATATTATAAGTCACCTATCAGGACACATGTAAACCTATTAATGCTCCATTTTAAAATTTAAATCTTAAATTTTCTCACTCTAATTATATTAAATTAATCACATTAAAATAAAAAGTAAAACTATATATATATATATATATATATATATATATATATATATATATATATATATATATATATATATATATATATATATATATTATAAAATGATATAATTTCATGTATTTATTTAAATCAACAATTATAATGTTAAGTTTTTATTATGAAAGTTTAATTAATGTTATAACCGTGATTCTCACGGGTTACAAACTAATATATATATATATATATATATATATATATATATATATATATATATATATATATATATATATATATATATATATATATATATACTAGTTTATAACCCGTGGTAACCACAGTTACAAAATTAATTAAACATTCATAATAAAATTTAATAATTATTAATCAATTATTTTAAACAAATAATTTAAAATAAATTATTAATTATTAAATAAGAGATATATCAAAAATTTTAAAGTTATTATAGCTTCAAAGTTAACATATAATTAGAAAATGTAAATTTGAATTTCGAAGTGAGTTACCTAATATATCTACATAATAAATGACATAACATTAATGAGGGTGTTGTATGAGAATGACACTTGGCAAATGGAGGTTAAATAACATAACATTAATGAGGGTGTGAGACCCATGTGAAACATCCCAAAATACGACCCAAAAATTTTTGTTTAATAATTACTAAAAACACCATGATAATATCATAAGGTAAAACTCGTACGTTAATATCTCAAAAATAATAGCAAAGTGTTATGAGTAAACTGTATCAAGACTATATCAATCACATCTATGAAAACCAAAACAACTCCCAGGACAGCTGAAGCTGTGGTGTGTTCGATGCCGTCAACCCGAGCTCTTCCCTTTGCTTGCGGAAGTACTTGAAACCAAAACTGAAATTGTAAGCATGAAGCTTAGTGAGTTTCCCCAAACTACCACATACCATATAATACATATAAACACATACAGGGCCTTGCCCACTGCATCGGACCGAAGTTCGAAAACTGCATCGGACCAAAGTCCGGAACTAACCAGGGCCTTGCCCTCTGCATCGGATCGAAATCCGGAACTACTGAGGCCTTGCCTCCTGCATCGGACCAAAGTCCGGAACTAACTGCATCGGACCGAAGTCCGGAACTGATTGCATCGGACAGAAGTCCGGAACATACTGAACATAGCATCACATAAGCATATCAACTAACATGAGCACATAGATAGCATGCTACATCGGGCTGTAACCCGAAACACATAACACAAAATCCTGTTTGAGCCACGAAGGCATCAAACGTACTAAAATCTGCATCGGACCGAAGTCCGGAAACTACTGCTAGCTAAACGGGTTGGCATTGTGGCCTTAGACCCGTTCCTACTGAAAGGAAACTCACCTCGTGATCTGGCTGCTGAGTGTGTGGCTCCAGGAACTATCTGTTGCTGCTCCGGTGTCTCCCCGGCTACAATTCCACAAATACACTCAATCAAATACTAATAACTGTATTGGGGTAAAATGACTCTTTTACCCCTGGCTAAAGTCAACTCTCCTGGTCAAAGTTAACTTTACAGTTGACCTGACTCGCCGAGTCCCTACTCTCATTTCTCAACCCTGCTCCCTGCTACTCTTCGAGTATGGCATACACTCGACGAGTTCCCATTCTATATCAACACTCAGGTCATCTGCATCCGACTCGCCGAGTCGTATGAACAACTCGACGAGTTGTTCTTGAATCATAAGAAGGTTGCCTTGGACTCACCGAGTTGTATGAACAACTCGTCGAGTCCCTCCATTGCTAAGTCTAACCTCTAACTCACTGAGTCCATACACTACTCACTGGTCCCCACTCGGAATCACTTAAAGGGGAAGAATCGGGGACTCGTGACTCGACTCGCCGAGTCCGAAGAACGACTCACCGAGTCTTATGCATGCAACTTCTAAAAACTCGATTCTGCTCAAAACCACTGCTTACAATATATAGATCTGAGCTCCTAAGGCTGGTTAACCACGTAAAGTTCCCAAGTTCCCAACTTTACGTGTACAAAAGCATACAAAAGGGTATAAAGGCTAGAAAGACACCTGGAAGAGTAAATCTAGGGCTATCATGCAAAATGGCTCCATAAAGTTGATAGATCTTCGCTTTTGGAAAAGAAACATGGCTAGATTCGAAAGCTAATCCATCCAATATGATTTCTCAACTATGAACAAGCTAAAGAATGGGCTAAATATGCTTATAAAGGGGAATCTATCAACAAAACGGGAAGAAACTGATCATTACCTCAAAGTACTCTGAGATGGGAGCAAGGACTTGGATCTTCTTCTTCTTTGGATTTAGCCTTCTTATCCTCTTCAAAACTTCAAGAATTACACCAAGAATGCTCAAAAACGCAATGATATGATTAGGGTTTGCTTAGATAACGTTTTGGGGATGAAAGAGGCGAGTTTGGGGCTGATAAGGTGGTTTAAATAGGGTGCAAACCCGGGGATTTAGGGTTTCTATCTGGCAGGCCGACTTGCCGAGTCCCGAATATGGACTCGCCGAGTCGCCGATCTATAAGCTGATCAAGAACGCGGCCCTACTCGACGAGTCGGGACATAGACTCGCCGAGTTCCTTTACAAACTTCAAAAATAAATACTATAAAAGCAACATACCAGAGACGGGTCGTTACAACTCTCCCTTACTTGACTCAGACTTTGTCCTCGAAGTCTGCCGCTGCTGAATCTGCAAATAACTCGGGATAATGTTCTCTCATCTCATCTTCAGCCTCCCACGTCCACTCAAACCCTTTCTGGTGCTCCCACTGCACCTTCACTAGCTGAATTACCTTGTTCCTCAAGGTCTTTGCCTTCCGATCCAGAATCGCGATCGGCCTCTCAATATAATTCAAGCTGCTATCAAACTGAATATCCTCTAAAGGAACAACTGCTGACTCATCCACTAAACACTTCCTTAACTGAGACACGTGGAAAGTGTTGTGGATCTAGCTAAGCTCTGCCGGAAGATCCAACCGATAAGCAACCCAACCCACCCGGGCCAAAACCCTGAAAGGACCATTGAACCTGGAGCCCACCTTTCCCCTCTTCCAAAACCTGATGACACCTTTCCAAGGTGAGGCCTTCAGAAGGACCATGTCGCCTACCCGGAACTCTAAATCTGAACGCCTCCTATCGGCGTAGCTCTTCTGCCGACTATGTGCAGTCTGCAGTCTACCACGAACCTGCTGAATCAACTCAGTCGTCTTGAGCACCACCTTCGTGCTCCTAATAACCTGCTGACCGACCTCTCCCCAACAAATCGGGGTCCTGCACTTCCTCCCATAAAGCATCTCAAAGAGAGGTCGATCAATGCTCGCATGATAACTATTGTTATACGAAAATTCCGCTAACGGAAGGTATGTATCCCAACTGCCCCCGAAGTCTAGAACACATGCTCAGAGCATGTCCTCGAGAGTCTGAATCATCCTCTCACTTTGCCCGTCCGTCTGAGGGTGGAAAGCGGTGCTGAAATGGAGACGAGTACCCATCTCGTCATGAAACCGCTTCCAGAATCTAGATGTAAAACAAACGTCTCGGTCTGACACCACTGATACCGGCACTCCATGACGTGCAACTATCTCCCGCACATAGATATCGGCTAACTTTTCTGCTGATATGCTCTCCTGGATTGGTATGAAATGAGCACTCTTCATCAACCGATCCACTACCACCCAAATCGAATCCACCCCACGTGCGGTCCTGGGAAGCTTAGTGATAAAATCCATGGTAATATCCTCCCATTTCCACACGGGAATGTCTAACGGCTGCATCTTGCCGTGAGGCCTCTGGTGTTCTGCCTTGACCTTCCTGCAGGTCAGACACCTCTCTACATACCAAGCAACATCCCGCTTCATGCAGGGCCACCAATAATCTGGTCGAAGATCTCTATACATCTTCGTTGCCCCTGGATGGATAGAAAATCGAGACTTATGAGCCTCGTCCATCAACACCTGCCGTACTCCGCCTCCGTACGGTACCCACACCCTCCCATGAAGGGTCAACAACCCTCGACTATCATAATCGAACGCAGCTGCTCGGCCCACAATCCTCTCACATTTCTGCTTCTCTTCCTTGAGGCCCTCAACCTGAGCCTCCCTGATCCGTTCCAACAACGGAGTGATCAATGTCATCCTCAAACATAAGTCTCTGATAGGGGCTGCTATCACCTTTCGACTCAAGGCATCGACCACAATGTTGGCCTTCCCTGGATGGTAAAGGATTTCACAATCATAATCCTTCAGCACATCCAACCATCTCCTCTACCTCATGTTTAGACTCAGCTGATCCATAAGGTATCTCAAACTCTTGTGATCTGTATAGATGGTACAACGGACCCCATAAAGATAATGTCTCCAAATCTTGAGGGCAAACACCACAGCCCCCAGCTCTAAATCGTGCGTAGGATAGTTAGCCTCGTGAGGCTTCAACTGTCTCGAGGCGTAAGCTATCACATGCCCCCACTGCATCAACACTGCTCCAATACCTATGATTGAGGCATCACAGTAGACTACAAAATCCTCTATTCCCTATGGTAGGGAAAGAATCGGAGCCTCGCATAACCTCTGCCTGAGGGTCTCGAATGCCGCCTGCTACTCAGGCCCCCAACGAAACACCACCAACTTCCTAGTCAGTTGGGTGAGCGGTACTGCTATCTTGGAGAAATCCTGAATGAATCTCCTGTAGTACCCTGCCAAACCTAGGAAGCTCCGAATCTCGGATGGAGACCTCGGGACTTCCCACTGCATCACGACCTCTATCTTGGCCGGATCTACCAATATACCCTTCTGGTTGATGAGGTGACCAAGGAACTGCACCTCACGCACCCAGAACTCGCACTTGGAGAACTTTGCGAACAGCCTCTCCCTTCTCAAAACTTCTAGCACCTCCCTCAGGTGCTCCTCATGCTGCTCCTAAGTCTTGGAATACACCAAGATATCATCTATCAATACTATCACAGACCGATCCAGCATCGGTCTGCATACGCGATTCATGAGGTCCATGAATGCGGCTGGAGCATTAGTGAGCCCAAAAGGCATCACTACAAACTCATAATGACCATATCGGGTCCTGAAAGCAGTCTTCTGCACATCTTTGCCTCTAACTCGCATCTGGTGATATCCGGAGCGTAAATCGATCTTGGAGAACCAAGATGCCCCCTGAAGCTGATCAAACAAATCATCTATCCTCGGGAGGGAGTAACGGTTCTTCACCGTTACCTTATTCAGCTCCCGGTAGTCAATGCACATACGGTGCGACCCATCATTCTTCTTCACGAACAGGATCGGCGCTCCCCAGGGTGAACTACTCGGCCGTATAAAACCCTTGTCTAGCAACTCCTGCAGCTGCGTAGACAACTCCTGCATCTCAGGGGGAGCTAACCGATACGGTGCCTTGGCTATCGGAGCCGCACCAGGAATTAGGTCGATCCCAAACTCGACCTGTCTCTTGGGAGGTATTCCCGGTAAATCCTCCGGGAATACATCCGGAAAGTCTCGCACTACCGGAACGTCACCAACTGTCGTCTTGCCCTTCTCCTGGGCATCCATAACATAAGCTACATAACCGGCGCAACCCTGCTGAAAATAGCGCCTCGCCTTCGCGGCTGAACAAAGAACTGGTCCACGCTGTGGCCTCTCGCCCTGAATCACTAACTCTCCCCCACTGGGGGTGCGAACCCTCACTAGTTGTAACTCGCAATCAATCACGGCCCCGTTGGGACTCAACCAATCCATGCCCACTATAACTTTATTCCCTCGCAGGGGAATAAGGACCAAATCCACCAAAAACTACTCGTCGAACAACTGAAGAGAACATCCTCGATGTACCCTGGCGACTCTCATGGTCCTGTCATCTGCTATCTCGACCTCTAGTGGACAATCCAGATCCCCTAGAGCTCTACTAAATCTCTTGCTAAGCGCTAGCGATACAAACGATCGGGTAGCCCCCGAATCAAATAATACTGTAGCAGAGATGTCGTTCACAGAGAATGACCCCGTCACCACATCAGGAGTCGCTCACGCCTCCTCTGCTGTCATCTGAAAAGCTCGACTCCTAGCCACTGGTGCCTCTTCTCGGCCCTGACGACCATCTGTAATCCTCAAAGTAGCAGGGGCAGGTGCAACCACCTTCCCTGCTGCAGCTAAGCTCGGACACTGGGACTTTTTATGTCCCCTCTGATTGCACTGAAAGCAAATCAGAACTGATGCTGCAATAGCGGTAGCAGGAGCCGTACAATCCCTAATCAAATGCCCAGTTCGACCGCACTTGTAGCAGCCAGAACTCCTTGCCTTGCACACCCCGTCGTGCAATCTCCCACACTTGCCACATCGACCGTGGCTCTGCTGACTCCTGGATCTGTGATCTGAAACCTTGGGCTTTTTGCCCGAACTGCCTGTACCCAGAACCGCCTCCGGTTTCCTCTTCTTCTCCATCTCAAGGTCAATCTCCCTCTCCAGAGCCCTAGAAATCATGTCATCCAGCATTTTACAGCTGGACCGGCTCACAAACTGGCGGATATCGCTCTGCAGCATCTCATGATAACGGGCCTTCTTCATTTCCTCACCAGCTGCATACTGAGGAACGAGAAGAGCCCTTTCCCTGAACTTTGCGGTGATCTCTGCCACTGTCTCTGTAGTCTGGGTGAGGTCCTGAAACTCCCTGGCTAACTGCTGCACCTCGATAACCGGTGCAAACTCCGCCCTGAACCTGGTGGTGAAATCGGTCCACGTCATGGCATCTAACGCTGCATCATCTCCAATAGTATGTCCGACCTCCTCCCACCAATCCCGTGCCCTGTCCTTCATGAGATAGGACACCAACTAACCTTATCCCCCTCGGGACACCTGCTCGTGCGGAAAGCGTTGGTCACATCCGCCAACCATCTAGTACTCGCTATGGGGTCCCGCGCCCCATGGTAGTCTGGAGCTCCACATGCCCTGAACTCCCTGAACGTAAGTGTGCGCGACCCCATCATGGCCGCCATCTCGACATGGAAGGTGCCCAATCTCTCATCCATCAGCTCTAGAATACCCTCCTTGATCGAACCGAAGATCACAGGAGTCTGCTCCAGTATGATGCGGGTAACCTCAGAAGAAAGAAACTCTCTGGTCTGCTCATCCAACTGCCCCGCCTCCGGGCCTGATCCTGATCCTGATCCCCCTCCGGCATCTGAACTGTCGACTTCTGGCCTCGAACGCAAAACTACCATTCTGAAACAAATCATAGCAACATCAGAAAACTGAAATATCTCAATGGATCACTGATACCAATACTAGTTTCCTGGTCTTGTCTCAACCTTCCTTGATTCGAGTACAGATCCTCTGCTTTCAGTAGTACGGGCCCATACTACCTTCCACATCTATCTGTACTTTCCTCAAGAACTGCCTTGACTCCACCAAGTCACTTCTACTACTACTGGTCTCTGCTACTCTCATCCTAGGCTTGCCCTAGGGGAATCTCTGACTCTATTCAAAACAGTCCTCAGCTGCTGAAGGTCTCCTTGTGTCAATAATTAGTCATCACCTGAATACCATCACATGTGATGAGGCTCAGATAATCCTTCGAGTAAAGGACTCGTCCCTACCACGGTTAGACTCAAACAAGAGCTGCGCAATAGAGCCAAATCCAACACTCTGAGATTATTCAACCCTTGTCACATGTGATGTGTCGTATTCACCTAATGACTAACTCCCGTCACTCAGAGTCCCACAAAGCACGAAGCAAGCAGCATTCGGATACAGGAAATTACTCAAGCAAATCTGTTCTCATAACGAAATACTGTTCTAGCATACAATGCTAAGCTCATACTATTAGGCATAACCTAACAGGCTATCCTACTACTGTCTACTTCAATAGTAGCATGCAGATCTCGTGAAACTGAAACACATAAAGCAGGCACATAAGGCATCCTCCTAGATCCTTAGTCCTATTCTAGCATGCTGTTCTACTGAAACTAAAACTGATAAACATAAAGTAACATGTATGGGTAATTTGGGAATACTTACTTGAGCTCGGTTGATCGCATACGCCACACCAATTTTCTTTTTATCAAATCTCTTATTTTCCTAAGTTCTTTTTTTTCAAAATCATTTTCAAAAACATTTTTCCTTTGAAAATCTTTACCGTTTCCTTAGTTTGAGTTCAGACACACCCGAAAGTATATCCGAATCCCTCAAACCAAGGCTCTGATACCAACTTGAAACATACCAAAATATGACCCAAATTTTTTGTTTAATAATTACTAAAAACACCATGATAATATCATAAGGTAAAACTCGTACGTCAATATCTCAAAAATAATAGCAAAGTGTTATGAGTAAACTATATCAAGACTATATCAATCACATCTACCAAAAACAACTCCCAGGACAGCTGAAGCTGTGGTGTGTGTGATGCCGTCAACCCGAGCTCTTCCCTTTGCTTGCGGAAGTACCTGAAACCAAAACTGAAACTGTAAGCACGAAGCTTAGTGAGCTTCCCCAAACTACCACATACCATATAATACATATAAACACATACTGGGCCTTGCCCACTACATTGGATCGAAGTCCGGAAACTGCATCGGACCAAAGTCCGGAACTAACCAGGGCCTTGCCCTCTGCATCGGATCGAAATCCGGAACTACTGAGGCCTTGCCTCCTGCATCGGACCAAAGTCCGGAACTAACTGCATCGGACCGAAGTCCGGAACTGACTGCATCGGACAGAAGTCCGGAACATACTGAACATAGCATCACATAAGCATATCAACTAACATAAGCACATAGATAGCATGCTACATTGGGCTATAACCCGAAACACATAACACAAAATCCTGTCTGAGCCACGAAGGCATCAAACGTACTAAAATCTGCATCGGACCGAAGTCCGGAAACTACTGCTAGCTAAACGGGCCGGCATTGTGGCCTTAGACCCGTTCCTACTGAAAGGAAACTCACCTCGTGATCTGGCTGCTGAGTGTGTGGCTCCGGGAACTATCTGTTGCTGCTCCGGTGTCTCCCCGGCTACAATTCCACAAATACACTCAATCAAATACTAATAACTGTATTGGGGTAAAATGACTCTTTTACCCCTGGCTAAAGTCAACTCTCCTGGTCAAAGTCAACTTTACAGTTGACCTGACTCGCCGAGTTGGGCCGCCAACTCGCCGAGTCCCTACTCTCATTTCTCAACCCTGCTCGCTGCTACTCGTCGAGTATGGCATACACTCGACGAGTTCCCATTTTATATCAACACTTAGGTCATAGGCATCCGATTCGCCGAGTCGTATGAACAACTCGACGAGTTGTTCTTGAATCATAAGAAGGTTGCCTTGGACTCGCCGAGTTGTATGAACAACTCGTCGAGTCCCTCCATTGCTGAGTCTAACCTCTAACTCACTGAGTCCATACACTACTCACTGGTCCCCACTCGGAATCACTCAAAGGGGAAGAATCGGGGACTCGCGACTCGACTCGCCGAGTCCGAAGAACGAATCGCCGAGTCTTATGCATGCAACTTCTAAAAACTCGATTATGCTCAAAACCACTGCTTACAATATATAGATCTGAGCTCCTAAGGCTGGTTAACCACGTAAAGTTCCCAACTTTACGTGTACAAAAGCATACAAAAGGGTATAAAGGCTAGAAAGACACCTGGAAGAGTAAATCTAGGGCTATCATGCAAAATGGCTCCATAAAGTTGATAGATCTTCGCTTTTGGAAAAGAAACATGGCTAGATTCGAAAGCTAATCCATCCAATATGATTTCTCAACTATGAACAAGCTAAAGAATGGGCTAAATATGCTTATAAAGGGGAATCTATCAACAAAACGGGAAGAAACTGATCATTACCTCAAAGTACTCCGAGATGGGAGCAAGGACTTGGATCTTCTTCTTCTTCTTTGGATTTAGCCTTCTTATCCTCTTCAAAACTTCAAGAATTACACCAAGAATGCTCAAAAACGCAATGATATGATTAGGGTTTGCTTAGATAACGTTTTGGGGATGAAAGAGGCGAGTTTGGGGCTGATAAGGTGGTTTAAATAGGGTGCAAACCCGGGGATTTAGGGTTTCTACCTGGCAGGCCGACTCGCCGAGTCCCGAATATGGACTCGCCGAGTCGCCGATCTATAAGCTGATCAAGAACGCGACCCTACTCGACGAGTCGGGACATAGACTCGCCGAGTTCCTTTACAAACTTCAAAAATAAATACTATAAAAGCAACATACCAGAGACGGGTCGTTACACCATGTATTATATGGGTTTAATTAAAAAAAAAATTAATATGAAATTTTAACAATTTGAAAATTTTGAATTTATAAGAAAAATGAGAAAAAATTTGAATTATTAAAATTAATAAGGTTTTAATGTATTGAATACATTACATATATAAACCATTTTCTAATAAATACCTTACATATATATTATCTTACATATTAAATATGTAATTTTAATTTAATAAAATGAAAAATACAATAAAAAGGCAACTGAAATATAGAAAATCTAAAAATTGTAGAAAATGTCATGTATCCAAATGAAGGAAAAGATGAAATGTGACAAACAAACCTTTATTTATTAGAGTATATATATCCTTATTCTAATAAAAGAATAGTTTTATTCTCCTTTTAACATGTGTCATCCTATTCGGCATCCTAATTAATATATATTTATTCTTCTGTTGTCATGTGTCTTCTCTCATAATTAATGAATGTTATTTGTCAACTTCATTTCAAACTTTAAATTTTAAGTTTTCCACTTTAATTACATTAAACTAATAACATTAATATAAAAATTAAAAAAAATTAATACAATTTATAAAATGATACAATTTCACATATTTTTTAAATCAATGATTAAAATTTATATAACTAAAAAAATCTCTTAATTATTATTTTATTTTTAAAATAAATAATTAATAATTTTGAGTTTTTATTATAAAAATTTAATTAATTTTGTAACCGTTGTTCCCACGGGTTATAAACTAGTATATATATATATATATATATATATATATATATATATATATATATATATATATATATATATATATATATATATAGTTTTGACGGGTATGGAACGAGTATGAACCGGAACGATTTAAAGCGCTAGAAAGTGACAGTTCCAGGATGGTTTGGATTCCAATTGCAATGTTAATTTTATCGGAACAGATAGCACGGGCTAGCCTAGTAACATCATATATGCTATCAAAGATGAGATCATTGTGGATACTTTAAACGCACGTGAACCACTCTTGTGGATGACCAGACCGCGTAAGCACTAACCCTAGTATCATCTGTGTTTATTGGTCAAACAGTCAACGCGTCATGTTGACCCACCACTCACTCCCGCAGTCACCCCCACACATATATATAGGTAGCCGCCAATTGCAAAGTCCAAACACAACACCAACGCACTCTAAGTCTCTAACAAGTAACAACACTACAACAATGGTTAAACCCGAAAAACCATCTGCTCATGACAGGAGTAGTGACGCCAAGTACAAAGGTGTGAGAAAAAGGAAATGGGGTAAATGGGTGTCGGAAATCAGGCTACCAAACAGCCGTGAAAGGATCTGGTTAGGCTCCTACGACACACCGGAAAAGGCCGCAAGAGCCTTCGACGCCGCTCTCTACTGTCTCCGTGGCAGCACCGCCAAGTTCAACTTTCCCGACCAAATCCCTGACATTCCCGGAGGTACATCGTTGCCTCCTTCCGAGATCCAAGCTGCAGCTTCTCGCTTTGCAAACTCCATCTCCAACTCCAACTGCACCACCACCGAAGATAATAACTCCTCCTCTTCCAGTTCTTCTGAGGAGTCCCCTTCGCCTTCCATCTCCGACGGAGCTTTTCAGACGGATCATGGTGAGGCGTCGACTTCCCAATCCCCGCCGCTCGACCCAACATCTCCGTTTCTAAATGACTTCAGCTACATGAATCTTGATCATAATGATATTGGTAACAGTACCACCTATAATAATACTGGCGTGCCGGATTTTGGGATATTTCCAGGATTTGACGATTATTTCATGACAACGACGCCAACTCCGAGTGATTATGGAGAAGATAACAGTGATGGGATATACTTGCAAGGGTCATCATTCCTTTGGAACTTTTAAACGTGCAATACTTTGTAGCTAGATATATATACGTTACTATACTGCAATGACATGATCGATCAGAATTCTGGAAAAGTTTTAGTTGCCGGAGTTGCTGCGCTAATAACGTAACCCCAATTATGGGGAAGGAGATGGACCACCTTTTATTAATGGGACCAATCTCATTTTTCGCATTTATTCACAATTATAATATGTGGATATCTTTTGTGTATAGTGAGAGATACAATACAAAAAAATAATAATATATCTTCTAGAGATACGTTGTCCTTATATAGTTGTCGTTCTCATTGTTTCCTTTCCAATTATTATAGCCAACTTACTATGTGCCAACGACACTTTTTCATCAAACGAATCACCTGTTTCCCACGTGTTTCATATGTGTTAGATTATTATTAAGTAGTGAAATTGCTTCTAGTGACATGCGACCCAATTATTATATATTTTTTTTTTCGAAATCATCCTAAAGTAGGACTGTAGGATTTCGGAGAACTCAAACTTAAGAGTCGTTTTATTTTATAGTTTTTGAAATTTAAGTGATTAACATTAAACTACAGTTAGTCTAAGTTTAAGTTTTGGGAAATTGAATATCATTATAGTTTCAAAATCAAACACATTTGGTTCTCTAGGTTAAGGTTATGGGAAACGGTCACCTCCAACTCACCGAAAAAGTATTGTCACATCTGCATCATATTAGTTTCACCATTGTAAATGGTTAGCACTCCACAAATATTCTTTTATTTATTTATTTATTAACATTATATTAAATAAAAAAAACGTGATTTATAACATAATAAATTTTTTGAAAACATAAAAAATAAAACCACATTTCATTAAATAAAAAAACAGAATTTTAAACTTAAATAAGTATTTTATTAATAAAAAATTACATTAAAACCCTATATTATAAATTTAAAAACTACTAATGTATGAAGATGAGACTTAAGGCCCTATTGTGTCAAAAACTAAAATTGGGCATGGGATTCTTTTGAGTTGGAGTACAACCGATACCTTTTCTTTCTTAATTCATTCAACCCAGGAAGTCTTAAAACCTTTCCCCCTTTGTTGCGTTGCATGCGCTGACTATGAAGAACTAGAAGAACTCACATGAGAAAGGGGAATAATCAGATGGAAACGGAGAAAGAAAGCGGACGAGAACGAGAAAGAAAGAAGATTAAGGACCAGAAAGAGAGAAGAGGAACAAAAACCATCACCCAATCAAATCAATAATCTTCTCCCGTGGCCGGAGTCACGCCACAACACACTTACTACCCATTGGGGCGGTGTTCACGTGTGGATAGGGGTGACACATCGGACGTTATGTGTGAAAATTTCTCAAATATCTTGATCTCTTTAAACAATTTCTTTAAACCTTTTTCCTCTTTTAGTTTACCCAAATCTAAATCACCAACTATAACATCATTTCTCTAGCCATCATGAACTAAACTTTCTTGAATCTTCTCAAAAATTATTTTTCATACTCGAATTGCTATTTGTAACATCATTTTTTGGTCCACCTTGAGCATTTTTTACAATCAACATTTCATAACGCGATTAACAATGTAACATCATTTTTTGGTCTACCTTGAGCATTGTTTACAATCTACATTTCATCAGTAGAAAACACTATCAACAATACACTATTAAATAAGACATTAAAATTGTGTGTATATTATTGGCAATGGTAACAATTATTAACTTAAAATATAGCTAAAACGATACCACAATCTCATAAATAACCTTTAGCCATATAAATAAGAAAAAATATGACTAAGCTATTTTAATAAAACTGTTACCAAATATCATTTTTATACTAGTGTTAAAATTACACTCTTCCAAGTCTCTACCAACATTATCTAAGTTTGATTGGAGTTCCTCTATGATAATTCGAAGAATTCTGAGTTCCAATTGCGACAACTTGGGGCAACAAGGTGTGGTGGTTAGCATAATCTTGAAAGCCTACCAAAGGTAACATAATATAATATTAAAAGGAAGGGTAAAAGTCTTTTTACAATAAACTTAACATAAAAATTTAGTGGTGTAAGCCTAAAGGACCAAATATGCTTGATTTTGAACGATATAGATACTTGGCAATTTTCCAAAACTTAGACTATATCTATAAAGGTATACAACAAGGACCATTTCTATATATACTTTAGTATTAGTATAATTTCTATATCATTCAAAGGAAAAGATTATTACAAATAAAGATAACTACAAAAATGGCCATTGTGGTTTGTTGTGTTTTCTGGTATACATATGTGTTTGTCTATGTTCATTTATTTTTATGTTATGCATTTGTATGTGGCTATATGTGCATATACGTGTGGTATGTATATCAGTATTTAGGGGCAAAACATAAAGTTTAGAATTAGTGGGGCTGAATCTAGAACTTCAAATGTTTCGGGACAAATTTAAAAATATATCTTTCAAGAGGCAATTTAAAACAGTAAACACATCTTGTGTTATTTATAGCTTAATGCAAAAATTAAGTACCTAAACGATTATCTATCATTATTTTGCCAATCGACAAAGACTTTTTTCGTGGTTTTATGGTCACATTCTTTTTCTAATATGTGGTTCTCAACATTTTGAAACTACTTGTAAAGATTGATTCTTCCCTAGTCTTTTATATTAGTATGCAATAAAACACCATTTATAATTTTAATTACAAACACTAATTAATATAACTAATAATCAATTTAGTTTAAATAGATTCATATTGAGGGTTACTATGTAGCACATGTAACTAATAGTTTACAAGTAATACAAGATAGCAAGTTAAATTGCATTTTGACAAACAGCTAAATTTTATTAAAATCATTTTACTAATATTAATATTATAAGTGATAATTAACATTGTAAATGGAAGCAACAAAGAAGATAATGGAAGCAACAAAATAATTTGATAAAACAAAAAGAAGTTTTCATGTGTGCAAACAAAATTTTACTCGATCAAGTTGAATTTCCACTTTGATTTTAGTCGGTTGAGTGGAATTGTCTGATAGCACATCATGAGTTAAAACCTCCATTAACCCTCCATAACATATCAAAATGACTTCCAACAACTCTAATTCCAACTTTAATGACTTGGGATAACTAAATAGAGTTAAATTCGTTTTCTAATACTAGATAAAAAACGAATATTATCATTAAAATCCTTAATTCATGGATTAAGGAATGATCTTTACCATCATCAAATTACAACTTCAATTTGAAGATATGACTACTAAACTAAAATCTCTTCAGTATTTTAGAACACAATAATATATAATCCAAATCATTATAAAGCATTAATTAATTGTCAAACTTGAATTTGGATTGATCAAGAATGATCCACCATTGGAAAAGCTCATAAATTCCATCAAAGCTTCACAACTTGAAATTTGAAAAAATTGGATATTTCAACACATGATTTGAACGTATAATCATTAGAATTACATGTAAAACAACAAACTAATCCAAACCCATAAATTGAATTCTATTGGATCCATAAATGAATTCATAATGCTAGGGTTTCAAATCCACCACTAAAGCTTCATAGCTTCATTTTATACCAAAAAGATGAACTCACATCATTATATTGGTGTTATATACTTAAATTTTAACACAAGACTCAATCTAATCATAAATTTCATCATAGAATTTAGATTCATGGAGCTTTCATAAACCTAGATGAAAATAATGAATAAGAAAACTACCTTACAATCTTTCACTTCGAGAATTAGCTTAGAAAGACCATTTGATCTTTAATTATTCTCTAAATTTCATCAAATATTTCTAAACTCGAATTTTGTTGATCTCTCTAGCTCCCAAACGCTTGAATGAATAGGAAGAAAAGTAATTAAGGATTTAGAACATAATTTTAAGATAATGAAAAAATTGATCCATAAACTTTTAAGTTTTTCGTTTGTTCCGTAACTAAATCTCATTAACCAACAAGTCTTAATACTTTTACGTCAAGTCTAGAAAGTTAACAAAATTAAAAGTCTTATCTATTTGAAACACCCCGAGCTTGGGAAGTTTAAAAATACATAATTAACCCTTTTTTATATTTAGAATTAACATGTTTTAGATTTTAAAAGTTGAACGAATAACAAATGGTCCAAAAAGTATTCCGAAAGTTTAATTTTTTAGAAAAGTTTGAGGTATGAAATAGGTATCATATCAAAGGTTCACGTACACATGGAGGAGTGTGCATCTTTATGTTGGGTGTTCTTCTGTCGTGCGACCCGGCGGCTTATGTGCGACCTGTGGCCCACGCCTCCTATTTGTTCAGGACGGGCGGCGTGAACTCTGATTCGATCCGGGTATTCAATCCCGCCGCTGAGAATTCCTATCCAGTAGTAAACTTCGACAGCAAGGACCGTTTCACTTGTCTAGATGGCCACATCTAAACTTGTACTTATATGCAATACCGAAATAAGTCGGGTAGTGCCTGCGATCCCAAGCAAGAAACTTGGTTACCTGCATACTTGGCTCCGTTTTCTTCGAATAGAAAGCAGAGACAGCAATTTAAACATCGTTAGCAATCCTCCGGTTAGGATCATGAGGGAGAATAAAGTCTCCATCAAAAACAGCTCGACACCTCCAAACCCAAATATTCCATGCTATCGCACATAAGGTCACACGATTCAAAGCCTTCTAAAAGTCAATGCCATATCCTAGCCTCACTAAGTCTTCAATCTGAATACAAATCAAATTGAGTTAGACAATGAATTTGCCTAGTGATTACTCGATGTTGATTCATTTAGAATAAGGGATGGAAATATAGCTTACTCGAATCAAACCTCAAAAAACACAATTTAAAACATTTAGAACACTTGGGGTTTAATAACACAAGTTAAATCGAAGTGTCTTATATGTCCAAAAGGTTGACTTCAAACAATATTATTTCTAAAAATGACTTATAACTCCTACAATTTGCACAAAGGGTAAACCTTCTTTAATAATAAACTATAAGGTGTATAATAGTTTATTAAAAACGACCAAAATACCCCTAGGGGGCATAAAACTTCCAAACTCTTAAATTGTTACATTTTTAACCCAAGTAATATTTATGTAAGTAAAATCAGACCAAACGGATAAGCCAAACTCTAGGAAGTGACAAATTGTGAAAAGAAATCAGTAGGTATTTATGTGTCGTGGTATGCATCGGCGTTCTACATTACCCGTCACGTTCTACACAACAATTTACCCTTTTTAATTCTCGTTCCCATTTGGCCATCATACTATGCATATTAACTTGTGGTTTTTAATAGTGATCTTTTGTACAATCGCTATGGGTTCCCAAACATATTTAGAAGTAATTTAGACATGCTAACACACTTTACTTAATCCATTAAGTTCATCATAATAATTTTATGGTCCTATTTTTCATCAAACTTTAAATATGGGGTTAAGTGCTCAAAATGCTCATACACTTACTAATGAATCGTGTAGCCTACACAAAAGCTTTTAGACCACATTTGGGTCATAAATAGATGAATTTCAACTTTTCCTAATTCAATTCAAATGTTTGAAGACTCATAACCTAGATTTAGAATTAATATTCCAATTCCATAGGTTCTAATTTTGTCTTTATCGCCAAATAATTACAAGATCCATTTATAGGTAAATTAATCCTTCATCTTTTTTCATATAAATCATTCCTAATGTATCATTTCATGACTGTAATATATTCACTACAAATAAAATGATGCTTATTGGTACAGAAAATGCATCAATGAAACCCAAAAAGTGCAACCAAAATCCTCGTTGGCAATCAATGGCACAAAAAAGTGACTAAAAACTCTACCACTAAATGTTTTTAGTCACCTTTTGATATCACTATAGCACTTTTGGTTTTTGAAGCACTTTTTTAATGTCATTATATAATTGTTGAAATTAAGTTGTTTTTTTGTTTTTAGCTACAAATTTTTTTTTATCAAAAAAATATTTATTTTTGAAAATTTGGTCGGGTTTTTTATAAATTTAAATGGAATATAAGATTAAAAAAAGATGATAAATGGAATACATAAAAAATACTTAATTTAAAATTTGAAACTATGCTATCAATATTTAAAACCAAAATATCTTCCAAAATGTTTAATAAGATACATCTTTTATGCCGTAAGAAAACACTTCTCTTTTTCAGTCTTTTTAATCATTTGAACCCAATATCATTTATTAATTTTGTAGCATTTTCAAATTGTTTTCTTACCAATTGATTGGAGTAGGGTTGGATGAATTACACATAATTAAGAATGTTTTTTGTAGAACGAACTCTCAAAATCAAAGACTTCGGCATTTTCACAGAACTTGAAACCTATAAAGATAGTATTGAACTACTTATAGGATTAAAAATGTATATAAAAAAACAATCCTTTAAATTAAAATAACCATATAGCTATGGAGAAAATTAGAGCTACATGTACAAAAATGCCATGAATCTCTTTTTTTACATCAGAGCAAAAACATCATTTATAAAGGGCAAGACCTGTTACATATTAAGGTTAACTAGAATGTTGATTTCAAAACTAAAAACTAAAATATATTTATTCTAATGAATTAAGGTTACCCATGAACCATGTCTATTCAAAAGGGAAGAAATCTGGTGCAATGATTTAATTCCTTTCACCTCCAGCCTCCATCCTCCTAAATGACCCCTTGTAAACCCTAATTTTCATTTTAGAGTTTTTAAGTTATTTGAGTGTTTTGTGTCCATCCTTGAAGGAAGAAAGTCATTAGAGTGCGCTTAGAAAACTTCAAGTAATGTAAATCTGGGATTTTCACATCTTAAGTAACCTTTAGGAGGTATAAAGTTCTGAAGTTGATGATCTCTTCACAAGATCTTGTTAGTTCTTAAGTTTTGTGCATTTTGGTCCCATAATCTTTATGTAGTTGAGTATGAGCTACTCTAGGCCTTATCAGTAGCCTTTTATGATATTTTGAAGTGTATGGATTTATAAAAATGTGATATAGATCCTTTCCTCCCATCCATGCATGAGTATTGGGGCTTAGAATCTTATGATATGTTAGGGTTTCTAGAGTTGGACACTTTCTAGTCATGCAAAGTCATAAAGTTGGAAACTTTATGATTTAGGAGGTTATTTAGTGTTAGATCTGAGACTTGGATGTAAGGAATTAAGGGAATAAGCACTTAATGAGAATTTTGGGAGTTGGTTGAGTACACATGGTGTACCATGGGAGTACGCATGGCGTACTGGCTTAGACCCCCATAATTGGCGAAGGGAATTCACTGCATCATGAGTAGTGATAGAGTATGCAGGAGATACTTAGCTTGTGTTGACTCTTTGACTTTTAACTTTGACCGTGGATTTGATCAAGCTTGACCTAATAGAATTTTGGGTAATTTTAATAGTAGTTTGAGATTGGGTCCCTATTATTTGTATAGGTAATATGTAGAGTTAGTATTTGGAGTAGTCATCTATTCATTTATTTTTCAGACTGTAAGGTGAATTTTCTTCACTGTACTTGTGGGTCGATGGCACCAATTCTGACCCACTAGGTTATGCATCCTAGTATATAGGATGTTGCTATATCGTAGTGATTTATTAGATCTACATGATTATATGTTGTTGTTATATGATTTGTTGATTACATGTGTCGACATAGTGTAGTTTGGGTTGAGGCTTCACTGCTATGTTTGTAAGCCAACATACCGACATATTCTAGTCCGATGGTTGATTGGTGGAGGCAATCCACTATGATGACTATGGGCCAGGGGTAATGCAGTCCGATGACTGTAGACCTAAGGGTCGTCCAGTCCAAAGACCGTGGAACCAGCATGTATGATTGTATATGAGATGTTGTGTTGGGTATTTTGAGGGAGCTCACTAAGCTTTGTCTTATAGTTCGATTTTATGGTTTCAGGTACTTTAGAGGATAGGGAAAAGGAAAAGGCTTGATTGTGCACATCATATATCCTGGGTTTTATGTGTTTTTATAATTTTGGGATACTCTGATTCATTATAGGACTTTTGAGAACTTGTTTGTAAAACTTATGGATTTTTCAAATTTTTTTAAATATGAAAAGTTTACCTTGATTTTTGGTTGTTACAAGTTAGTATCAGAGCCCTGGTTTAAGAGCAATGGGTAAACATTCGTGTGAATCCAAACTCAAGCTAAAGATTTGCAAAAACTATCAAATTTTTTTCCAAATTTTTTCAAAAATAACCAAGGATGGATGTGATGTGTGTGATTAGCTGGAGCAAGAAAGTATTCCCCAAGATACCCACAATGTTATTTGCTTATGATGATTATGATAGAATTTCATGCTAGTTATAGGCTAGGGATCTTAAGGAATTACACGATAGAATTTCATGAATTATGATGCCTGATATCCTAGGAGATTTTCTTTTACGCTAGATGGAATTGACATCATTACTGTAGTTGTGTAGTGTATGCACCATAATGGTATATAACTAAGATTTTATAGCATGTAAGAAAAATGTAGAACAAGTACCTTTACATTGAAATGAGTGTATGCAAGAGGATCAAGAAACTCATCAAACGTCTTCTTGTAAAACTCACTGTAATGAGTTTCTTTAGGATTCCTCATAAGCATTTCAATTATATAAATTAACAAATTGTTAAGCAAACAAATGGCTCAAAAAGATAAAAAAAAATCACTTTTTTAAATTACCTATATCGTTTTTGTCTCATTGGCCAATTCCCAATCCCAGTATTTTCCAGTTTTTGTTTTCTTTTTTTTTTCTCACCCTGGAAAACAAGCATTACGTTTTTTATAAATAAATCATATAAAAGCACTGTAATTTGATGAAAAAATAAGTTTATTAAATGTTACTGAGTTAATAACTACATTGCAATAAATTATGGTTTATATACCTATATATGAGCCGAAGAAGTTAATGACCAGCTGCACCATTTGTAGCTAGAGAGAAAAAAGGAACCTGAAGCTCAACATCGATGTGATCAACTCCTAGCTCCATTGCTAAACGCAGAGCATCCAATCGACTCTCTTCATCCCTATTGTATTGACCACCTTCCCATGTTGTTCTAGAAAATAATAGAGAATCGGAAACCTTTTGAGGAAGATAAACTATTAGAAGATCATTTAATATGCATAATATTTATCAAGAATCCAAAAGTAGATGTTAGTTGAATCCTTTTATGTTTTGCATGCAACTCAGGGGACTAAAAAGAAACTGAAATGACAGCATTCATATTCTAAGAGCGATGTATGTAGAAATAGCACCTGTAAGTGAAAAGCGTGGGGAGAGGAATAAGTTTGACTAGGGTTTGGATAGCCTCCTGGGCGTTAAACCCTTTCAAGCTATCCAATCAGATATCAACAAGGTCAACACCATAAGATTTTGCCGAATTCATTTGAATCAACATCTGATCCACTGTACCCGCCATTATCGTTGCACAGATTAGGGTTGAATTCCTCCTAGTAGCAGGCGTTACCTAATGAAAAATATGTAAATGAAACTTAAATCCCCAAACTTGAATAAACAAAAGAATACATCGCGTCTTGGGAGAATGCAGTAAAATCAACTCCTAATTACTCAAATCCAATTTCCAAATCCGTACTCAAATAGTGCAAAAATGCAAATAGACATGCATAAAGAGATAAAGATAGGTTGGATGAACACGGAAGCGTTGGAGGTGCTGAAGGTGGGTGAATAGGAAGACTTAGGGCTTCTTTCTTGCTAATTGGAAGAGGGGGGATTTTTAAATTTTCAGATAGAATAGGTGAGGGTTTAAAATCCCTAGTTGATGGTTGCCATTTTGTGATCTTCGGGAATGAACGCTAGCAAAGATGGTATCATGATTAGGGTTTGCAGAGAAAAGGGAAGAAGAGAACGAAGGGAGATCTTGAATCGGGGTATTTAAAAATTTTAGAATGACGTTTTGAGTAAAAATCATAAAGCAACATTCACATAGGACGCACATTTTAGATAAAGTGCCTTCCGTGTTTTTAATTTTTTTTACATGAGACACTAATTTAAGGGCACACAATAATGCATGACCTAAATCCTTAAATTTTTTGAAGAGATGAAACTTTTTTAATGTCACTGTCTTTTGTGGAACATAAATCAATGAGTGTCGTGGTTTGCGCGTCGTAAAATGGTTTTTTTTGTAGTGTAAACAAATGAATTTATGATTTTTGGTGTATGAAAATGAAATTTCACTTAGGTATTTTTAGAACTTTACACGTTTGAATGAAAACCCTAAAACTACGATGAGAATCTAAAGAGGAGATGGTAAAGTGCTTAAAGGAGAATGAAATGATTGAAGAATGCATACCTGATTAGGGATCGTGTTCTTCATGGGGGGTAACGAAAACCCATAATCCGCTTCAATATAACATAAATCTAGTTTGACATGCCATACATATCATTTGATGTGTCATACATACTCGATTGACCTCTAAAATATATATCGTACTACAAGATGTTGTTATGGTGATGTTGGTGAGAACGATAGAAGGTGATGCTCCATTAATCATCATGGGGAGGAGAGGAGGAGTGGATAGGTGGCTTGGAGAACTGGTGGTGAACCAGTGAAGCTAAAAAGAGGTGTGCTCTATTCATTTGTGTCGATTTGTTTCATGAAAAAGAGGTGTGCTCTATTCATAGGAGTAGGACATTAAATTAGTATTTTCATTAGCTATAGTGACACATATAATATGCGTGTCACTATGTAACGCCCGCAGACCCGGGCTAGTCAATTTAGAGGCAATAGGGGTTAAAAATGACTTTTCAACAAAAGATTATTTAGAATAAATAGTCTTAACCAAGTTTTAGAATATGTCACAAGGTTTTCGTACATATAAAGAACGCCGAAATCCGAGTTATAACGAAGAAGTTATGGCCCGTCGAAGTTTCGCGACGGAACCGGCACGGCATCGGGAAACGTAAATAGTGAATTTACGATGGAGGAATTTTTAGCCTTAGTGATCTAAACGAAAGTCGTAAAATATGTTAAACTAAGAACATCGATAAAAAGAACGCCCAAATTTGACTTCGTATGAGGAAGTTATGATTTTTCTAAGATTCGGCTTAGCAGTGCACGGCCCGAAACTCGAATTTTAGTTCGAGCGGTTTTTGGCTTACGCGACCTAAATGAGAGTTGAAGATCTCATTAATAGGAACTCAACGGTAAAAAGACAGACGAAAACGGAGTCCGTATGAAGGAGTTATGAATTCTTCGCGGTCATTTAACAGTCTAAACGCCTTCTACTATTAAATTTGAGATCAGTCGAGAATTAGCCGACGGAGTCTAAATGAAAGTTGTAGATATTGATTTTACCTACGCGTGGATATAAAGAACGTCAAAAACGGAGCTCGTATGCGAAAGTTATGATTTTTCTAAGTTCGAAGGCTGATACGCGATAGGGGGTGACGTGGCACCACCAGAATTGGACACGTGGCACCACCTGAAGGCCACCACATGGACCAACTCGGCGAGTAGGTCCCCCCTACTCGGCGAGTAGACCAGTCAGCACCCCTATAAATAGAGGTGCCGGGTTCCATTCATTCTCACACCTTCAACCTTCTTCTTTCTCTCTCTATACTCTCTCTCTAAGCTCCCTTAAACCCCTAAAAGCCTAGGTAAACCCCCTAGCACCCGAAGGAAGCCCCGAGGCTCCCGAAGTCCCGAGAAAAGAGCCTTTCGGCTCGGGAACGCTGCTCCAGCGAAGCCCGGTTTTCGAGAAAACCCGCTGTAAGTGAGCTACGCCTAACCTATCTTTAGTATAGTTTATGTTCTAATATAGTAACATTATTAGGAACTTATAATGAGTATTTGGGCTATTATTATGAGTTATATTGAGTGTTATTTAACGCTTATATAATAATAATAATAGTCAGACTATTAATTTGTCGCGATTATCGTTAGACTAAACCCTAGTGGTATTGGTATTAGGTTTTATCAAAGGAAAATTGTTTTGAGAGTATCGAAGCGCTGTCCGAGTGCTGAATCACCACATTTCAGGTGAGTGCATAGTCCCTTTCATCTTACACATAGATATGAAGTATTTTAATATAAATTACATGTTGTGTGTGCATATTGTCTGAATACTTGCTGTCTATGTTGGGTGAAAAATTTTTATACATGTTTTAAATGATTTAAACTGTATATGTATTTTATATCTACAGAATGTGTTGGGTAAAACATGGGTAGATGAAATAGTTGTTTTGTGATAACACGATGTTGTCAGTGATCCAGTCATCTAGTGGAGTATAGATGGAGACCATGGGCGATACTAGATGGTCCGATGGAACGCTAGTAAGCTCGTAACCTGTAGGTGTTTTTGAACTAGGTGCTCATTAGGTATTTTGAACTGAGTGTGTTCACTACGTATCTTTGAACTGAGTGTGTTCACTAGGTATTTTGAACTAAGTGTGTTCACTAGTTACTTTTGAACTAAGTGTTTACCAGAGGTTTCGAACTACGTGTTCACCAGATATATTCTATAAGCCTTGGTAATGATGGACTTCGTGTCGATTCCTTAGGATGATCCTTAGGAATAAATAAACGAGGAATAGCTGATTCTTAGGGTAGATCCTTAAGACTAAAGAAGATAATGGGGATGGGTAATTGGGTTGATTGTTTGATTGTTTAAAGATAATAATTATATTATTGTGGGTTGAAAACCCTATGTACTCACCAGGTTTCCCAACCTGACCCACTCAGTTTATTTATATCACAGGTGTTGATATGAAGTCACTTTACACTGAGAGATTTAAAGAGATGTAGATCACTAGTGTAAATAAATGTAAGTTCTGTTTATGCTTATGTTTCTGTATTAACGATGACATCCCAAACAGTTTGAAATGAATAAAATACGTTTCTTCGAAAATGTTTTAATAACGTATTTATCGTATTTTTCTGGGAACAAATTCCGCAACATTTTTATTAAAAGAAGTACTCTGATTTTATAAAGCATAAACAAAATCGGTCTTTTCTGACCGTGAGAATGGGGATGTCACACACTACAAAGATAATATAGTTACGTAAAAAATAATATGCCACTAATGACTTATGTCATTAAATATAAGTTTGTTTGTATTGAATTTACATAATTAGATGCTAAGATCCAAGTTGAAGTTCATAATTCAACCATAGAATCCTTAACTCCAATCATCCACGATTTGATTCTCTCATTCATTAAATTTGTGCATCCAATATGAATTTATTGCAACAAAAATACATTTATGATCATGGAATCGTTTTGATAATAGTTTAACAACTTCATAGTCATAATTTGAGATTCTATTGTTAATGACTAGATTTTTGCCCAAACATCAATTATATCAAGTGAATGATAGAATTAAGTTTAGAAACATATAAACCACTACAGGATGTTTAGAAAACAAACAAGCATCAAAACTTATTAAATTAGAGTTTGAATTATCACTCAAAATCCTAACTCGAAAGTGGAGTCTACATGGAGAGAATTACACCTCAAATGATCCCAATCTTTTTTGATGACTTAAATCTCCCACCTAAACCTTAAACTCCAGCTTTAGAGCTCCATTTTGGAACTCAAGATCATCATTCTTTCATCCCCTCTCATATTATGTTAAGATATGTTCCTTAAGCTTAAATTTGATTAGAAAATGTTAGATTCTCCACTAGATCACCATACATTGCTTTAAAACACCAATAGAGAGAGAAATTCAACATGTGGAGAGCTCCCAACTACTCAAAATCATGATATAAAGAAATAAGTGAGAGGGGATTCATCTTATTTGCTAAGTTTCAATTTATATCCTCAAGAATTCATGTTTGTCTATAATAAACCCAACTACCATATGTGCAACTCTAACATAGGAAGTTGCCACCTCTAGTCCTTCCCTGCTATGACTTATGACAAAAATGGCCACACTATGTTGACTTTACTCCTGAGCCTAGTCATTCCCCACCACTCTTTCACATAACATTGAGGTCTTTTTCATAAGAAGCAACACACTATTGTCTACTTCGATAGCTTTCAAGAGTCTCTTTCATACATCGTTACAAGGTTTCCTCTCTTTTTGGAAGGCCTTCTTTCTTCTGCTTCCTTGTGCTTCTGAGATCACTAGCAATTTTCCATTGACTGATTCGCCTCTACCCCTTCCCTGCTATGACTTATGACAAAAATGGTCACACTCTCTCAACTTGGTCAACATGCTAGTCAAAGTCTAACTTCCACATATTTGACACTTATAGTCTTTTTTCACTAAATTTTGCAATAATGTTTTTGTTCCATTAAATTTAATATCAACCATCATTCTAATTTATAATTCATAATTTCACTTCAATTTTTATTTATTTTATTTATTTAAATAATATTTCTTCTATTAACATAAACATTCTTATCCCAGAAACCATGTATTACACCATCCAAGAAATCATTTATGGGAATATCATTAATGTCAACCATCTAAGTATCATGTGTATTTAGATGATACTTAAATGAAATTCTTTTTTTAAGATCCCAACTTGTTCTGCTTTATTTGAGTTGTTAGTGCCACTAATGTTGAAAGTTGATAAATTCATTAAGGGATTGTCGATGCACCTTCACCTTCTCTCTTTTCTGAATATCTAGAGAAGGTTCTCACGTTACGGGGGTTGGAGGGTATTAAAATGAAACCGAGTAAAAATGATGTTAAGTATCCATAAATAAAAATAGGTGATATTGAAAACAGTCATTCAATTCCATGATAAGATTGTGAAGGAATAAAATAATGTGGAAGATAAATAAATGGTGTTCTTCTTTGTTTTCTTATACCAGATTGTAAGGCTACTGCATGTGGTAAAAAACCTCCTAGAATTTTAAAATTCTACTTACCTCAACTTCATATTTTTCTTCAGTTCCTTCTTCTTGGTAACACATTCCATCTGTTTCTTCATCATACATCAGGAACCCTTTTATACTTAAAATCTTTGAAGCTATCAATTTCTTAGCCTCCTATTATGTGCAAGAAACTGGACAAAACATGTATTTACACCCAACTCTTGAAAAAAAAGATGAAAATAAAATTAGTATAAATCTATTATTGTTTTAAGAGTATATTAAAGATAACAAACACAAAAGTCTTATCAGAATAAGTTGTTTACTAAAACAAAAAAGCAAATATAGTATAATATTATGTTTTGATCATATCCCTACAAATGTAAGTGAACACAAAATAACATTAAAACTATAATATTAGACTCAAACTAATGTTTTCTTTTTGCAAGCGTGTCTAGAATTCATCAAATCTAAACAAAGCATTTCTATAGAAATAAAACAGAGGCATGAAAGGTAACATATAAAACTACTCAAGCAAATGATTACTTTTTTTTCGGTTTTAGTTTCCATTTTTTCACTATCAAAACATATATTTTTAGCATCATACTTTTTATTGCACAAACCTATCATATAAACACATTGATACACATAAATTCACAGGTATACAAGGCTACAAACATAAATACAAACAGAGATGTACACAAATCCAAACCTACACATAAATACAAACAAATACACATAGATATACACTCCTACACAAATACACATAGAATTTCTTGTACCAAAATCAAAAAGTACTCAAAATTCATATACAAATCAACAAAATTTTCATAAAAGAATCGAAAAAACACTTTAGACAAACGGTGAATGCTCATATGGAAAAGGTTTGTAGAGGAAGGTGATTGCATTAATAAAGAAGCTATGTAAGATTATAACTTGGATGTGTTGTAGTTGCTAATTTTGTTTGACTTTACTCATTTTTCACTTGGAGCTTGATAAACAACAACATAATAGGCATTCACAATAGAAGAAATATGAAAATCAAACCTGGAGTAGCCTAAAAGCAAATAGGATAAAATAAACAATCAAATTCCACTATATTCAATGCCTAATATTCAGCTGTGATTCCATACAAAAGTTCAGAAATATAAAAAGAATCTGAAAATAGTATTCAATAAAATAAGTATAAACACGCCACCACCACGTTCAACACCACCGCCATCACATATCACCGCTACCTCGACCACCGCCTCCACCACCACCACCACCTACCATCGTCACCGCCATCACTGTCACCTACCACCACCACCACCTACCCCCGTTATCACCACCACCACCCCCATCCACCTACCGTCACTGTCATCGTCACCGCCACCATTACCACACACGATATTGCACCTAAAAGTTTTTTTATCTATGTTTTTGTTATAAACCAAGAAAAAATCAAGTCCTTACTCTCTCAATACATATAATCAGACCTAACTGGTAGTGCCATGCATATAAAACCTTGTAAATTTAATGAAGAAAAGCATATTTCAGTTTAATGGAAAGATTGAGATAAAAAGAACACAATTGAACCCAATATCACCAACATATCAAAAGAAGACTTTAAATCCATAGTTAATATTTAAGCAATAATGTAATATCAAAAAAAGGAAATGGGGTAATCAACTAGTGAACATTGGGTAATCAACCGGTGAGCACTCACATATATTGCCTCAAACTTGCATTTCTTCTAATTACTTAAAAAAATCTACCCACGGTTAGAAATGTCGTCTACCCTTAAGCTAAGAAATGACAAAAAAAGTGTAAATGCAACCTTTTGGATAAAAATCAATAATATCAATAATTTGTAAACATGAGAACAGACAGTTATGTAAATTTAGGTTGCAATTTTTCCAAAACAAAAGTAAAAGAATTTTAGAATTTCATGTGTCAGAACGAAGATAAAATAACTTTTTTAACTAAAAAATAATAATAAAGAAAGTTAATCATATGTTCCCCCTAATAACATAAAATTAAAACTCCATTACAAAGAGGCACAATAAAATGGGCTCACATTGCAGTAGCAGGATTATGTAATAAATATGGAACATAAAAATCTGTTGAAAGTTTCTTGACTGGCCAGCCAGTTATGGTGATGATAAATAGCTTGAATCCAACATCAAACAAAGAAACATATCCATTCAAATCTTCATAATTCAAGAATCCAAATATAAATGAGTAAAATATTACCTGGAATGAGATCCAATACCACACTTAGTTAGCTGAAATTAGCAAGCAATAAAAAGTAATCACCAGTCGAAAATGCAATCTTGTCCTTCATGGTCAATCCTGATTCTTTTAAGTTGGTGACTCACTTTCTTTTGCAGCATTTTATATTCTAATCAATAGTAAAGTTAGAAATAGAATAATAATTCAAAGTAATTTTCATGAAAATCAGTTAAACTAATATCTCTATTATAGTCTGAAGCATTATTTCTTTCTGCTTCATAACAGAAGCCATACCTCTGACTTCACTGTTATTTCTTCAATAAGGTAAATAATGTCGAACCCTGCAACCCAAATATTAAAGGTTGAAAGCAGAATCAAAACATTGGAAGCAAAAAAGATCGACTGATGAGAGTTGATCACCAACTTTATCCAGGCAAGGCACATCCACAAACTACATTTCAACATACAATTACATTTTTTAAATCCTATAGAAGAAGCAAATTAATTAATAGCTATGTTTTGCAAGGGGTAGGTGGAACCTGTAATTAGAGCCATAACAGCAAAAAACTTTTTCAAGCAACCCTTAAACAATCCTACATTGTCGACGTACCATATTATGATCAAGTATGATCAATGAACTTCTGACCCAATAACATCATTCATGCAGCGAAAATTCTCTTAGCATGCACCTGAAAACGACGACATTCAATAATTATTTGATGAATAAATATTTTAAAAACAAAAAGAAGACAAATTCAACTTTACAATGTAAGCTTCCTATTTTCATTATTGTTTCTACATCGGAATACGACCTTCCAAATAAAAATTGATGAATAGTCAGGAGAAGAATCTAGCTTTTACCAACAATAAGGAAACTATGATAAGAGGTCAATGGTCATCAATAAAAAGCAAAACATAAATTTATTACAATGGAAAAGGAGTACAAGGAAGAAGATGATGGCAAATAAACTTCTATTTCATGATAATGAATCCTTTCAAGCATTCTTTTGCATGGGTGCATTCATCCGTTTAAAGTTTAATTTTTGCAATTTTTGTAAAAGTCACCATTAACATCAAAATTGACTCACCAAATCAACTACTTCTTTCTCCACAACTTCTATAATAAATCTGTCTCCGCCATTATGCTCTCTTAATTTGTAGGTCTTATACTACAAAAGAAGACAATTTAACAAAATCAACATTTATTATTTTCAAATCAATATAAATATCAGAATAAGTAATACAAATACTGATTATGAAACTAATTAGTACACCTTAAAACAACCAAATCAACTAAGGACAGAATTACAAACACGAATTGAGAAATTATCATTGCTTCACATATGTTCACATAGATTACATGTTAGAATTTCAAGGTAATAAAGGCACTTGGATATTTTGAGAATTGTGATTTCACTATCAAATCAAAGTATTGGCTGGTACTCCATAATCTTTGATTGGATAAGACTCAGAAATGAGAGCAAGAACCAAGAATATGGATGTTATGAATTTCGTGTGTACCATCAAATGAAGACCAAAAATTAGTTAAGTAACCTTTCCATCAGAAAACTGTCACCAAACAATTGTATGTCTAAAAACTATCACAAAAAACAGTTTGATGTCTGAAACCTGTCACTAATTCAGGTTATTTATATAAGGGTCAAAACAAAGCCAAAAATCGGGTTTATTTCCAAAAATTCAGATTTCTGATGCATTTTTAATATAATAATATAACCTAAATAAAAATTCAAATGAAGACCAAAAATTTGACCCCAGCCAGGGGCTCTGCCCCTTGGACTCTGACAGGGGTTGTCGCCCCTTGGACTGCGCTCCCAGGGGCGCTGCCCCCGGACCCCCGTTCGTTTATGGGGTTCGCCCATAAATAACAGTCTACTTTAAATCTTGAATGAACTTAAACAAGTGTGCACTCTGCACATTCCTTACTTGTTTAATATTCATCAAGATTAATTTTTGGTCAACAAGTCAATCCATTACACTTAAATACACATTGATGATACAAAATCACCAACATTACATATATAACTAAAATAAAAATGTGTGTGTACGTAAATCATAATCACCTTCAACAATGGCTTTATACACTATTCAACGAACCACATCAGAAAACACGGATTAATTAACCAATAATTCTAATAAGCTGATGAAACTGAATTCAAAATACAAGAAGATAAAAGGAATTATTGAAGGGAAACTGGAGGAACATCAATATAGTTACCAATAATGAACAATAGCGTATTGACGTAAGACCCATTGATTTCCACAGAGAATGGCAGTGGGAAGGCGGTGAAGGAGCCAAAGCTTGGAGAAGATGGAGATGAACCCGAGGGCACAATCAACAGTGTAGTGGTTTTAGGGCTTGTTGATAGGAAAAGAGGAAAATGTTGGAATATGGTTTTTAGGAATTGGTGCTTAGAAAAAACATGGAGTACCTTAGAGGCGGTGTATCATGGGGAGGACACATAGTGTCGATGAAAAAACCAGGAAGAATGAAGAACAAACAGCGGAGAACAGAAACTGAATATACCTCCTAAAAAGTTTTCCAAAATTAATGAACCCTATGTATATTATTACCTTTGAATATACGTTAACACTTCGAAAATGAAAAAGATGGAGACGTTGCAATTAGTGGTGGATCAAATATCAATCGCGCTTTGTTGTCGCCATCTTCTCCAGCCTCCGTCCTCGTTCTCTTCTGGACCTACTATCGCTACACTCCTTTGTACCTGAAATAGCCGACGGTGAATGGGAAACCCAGAGGTCCAAGACACAAATAGGAAGAGGGTCAAGCGGCGAGGGAAAGATAAAGTGAGTGGTGGTGGAAGGATCGGGAAGCAAAAGACGTAACCATCATTTGATGGAGGAATTACAAAGCGGTGGGAAAGAAAGGTTCGAAAAGTAGCACTTGATTGGATAACAAGGGCGGTGGGCACTAATCTTTTGTCTATTGGCTTTTGGACACGTGTATATTGGCTTCTGTAACACATGTTTCCAAACATTGACCAAAAAAAATTAAAAGTGGTTAAAAGTTGTCCAAAGGAAAAAAAAATCCCCCACTACAAAGAACTGTTCACAAGGATGCTTCTAAATCAATATAATATATAATTGGTTAGTCATGTTCTATTGGAAGCCAACATAATCCCCAATCTTCATAGTTTTGATTAATTCAACATTGGTGGAGTTGATTTGGCCAGGAGAATCGACACTTTTAGGCGTAAATGACCGTTTGTGATTGGTAGTATCACATGACTTGGAGCAGTGGCGGATCTAGGAAAAAGAACTAGGGTATGCAACGACCGATCCAAAAAACAATTGTTGGTGTTACAATATAATTGATGATGTTAAATAAAAATTAAATAATTAATTAAATTTTTGTAAGTAAAGTCAAAAATTACAATAATTCTTCAAGAGATTCAAATTTAATTAAAATTGTAAATATTGAAAACAATATACAATTTTCATTTTTTTTGTTTATAATCTTAGTTAACCAACTATATATCTATTTTCTAATATTATATATTGTTAAACATTATATATGTGACAAGTTCTTAATGCATATAATAAATAAAAGACATAACTTACAAAGGGGCTTTTGATAAAAAAAAAAAGAATGTAATTCGGGTACGTACGTAGGGTTATGCTTTGGTAAAGACTCTAGGCACAAGTTTCAATTTGTTATTCTATTTCCTATACAAAGGAGCAGTTAGCAAACATTGGACAACAACTTTTACTTTTAAAACACTTTTATGTTTATCAAGATTTAACAAAAAGAGTTAGAGAGAAGCACATACCGATACTATATGCATTTCTTCCGAAGAGAAGTGAACAGTCCGCTGGAGAACTGGAGATGAAGGGACGAGATGATTTGCATATCTGATACAAAGGACTCTAGTACTGCAGCGTTTGACGGAAAAGGTGCTCTGACGGAGAGGTCCGTCCGAGGATGCAAATCATTTGGTGATTTATGAATGCCAAATGATGTTCGTACAATGTTTTTCTGGCATTGGATTTTTTTAGGGTCGATATCTTTATGATTAACATTTTATTTTCTTTTATAATTTCTAGAAGATTTGTTATATGATTTCCGGTTTATCAAGGTCAAAAAGCTAGATGTGATTTTCTTTTTTGTATTAAAATTTTGAAGATAAAATTTTGAATTATCTTAATATTGTTTTAGCGAGTCTTCATCCCCTACTTTCGAGGTATGCAAGTTTTTTGAGGAGGGTATGCAAAGACTAATTTGTATATATAAATTTTTTAGAACATAAATAATTAGTATTTATTGTAAAACTTCAAGGGTATGCAATTGCATACCCTTATTATACTGTAGATCCGCCCCTGACTTGGGGCATGTTTTTCAAGTTGAAGCTCGAAGAAATGTCTCTGAATTTAACCGACATCCATTTGGTTTATGAAGAAGAGGTTTTGACACCTTTATTAATTATTCTCACTGGTTTGCAATCAATTGCAGTCGAGGACGATTGCTAGTGATTAAAATCGATTGTATTTGACGAGCTAGATCATTTTTTTGGTTGAGGTTAGGAATAGTTTCAACATCAATGTGGTGCCCCATATTAATTTTCGGTGTGGACTGGGAGTCCATTAGATCCACAACATTCCACTCTCTAGTCTATATACAGCCTATTGTTTTGTTTTGAGGCCCAACTCTAACCATCTCGGACCCACTTAACTTTTTCCTCTTTCGGCCCATCAGGCCCATCATCGAGGTCCACTACAGCGTCACTGGGGTCAGGGAAAATCAGAGCTTTTTAGAGCCCATTATTTGAGGATATGATCCCCAGGAAGTCAAATATATCGTTATCTATTACCAAGCACCGATTGACATATATACATGCACAGGTGTATTTTCTTCTTGAAAAACAAATTAAAAAATTTCCAACCAGTCAATCCCAAATTTAATTAAAAAAATTAAATTGTTATCAAGATCGCAGTCTTCATTTCGAAAACAAACAAAAAAAATAATGAAAAGAGCAATAACTAACTAACAAACTACTTCTGCAACAAGTCTCTTTCTGATACCCTTACAATCGACGGATCCAAACACGGCTTCATTTGCTGCAACCACACATTTCTCCTTCCCAATGCATTCCTGTTCACGAATAATATTATGAACATATCATTTTATGACTCTAAACATTAAACAAATTAAACATGCCGTGTTGATCATTCACCTTTTTCAATACGTCCAAAGCATTCTTTCCCCCTTGACAAGTCCCCTTTTGAAACGACCCACAGCTCCCTTGAACGTCTCCAAAAGAAGCAAATCGAACTGCAGTGATGCTTCGACCATGGCTGCACGATATCTCCATCGTCTTGTTCTCGTATGCATAACCACACGCCTTTCCGACTGACACTGTCTGGAAATTCACCGACGATGGGTTGCCTCCAAATTCCTCCCACAAAACCAGTTCATTCTGATCACCATCCACCAAGAACGATCGTGGAACATGATACCACCTTTGCGTCGGTAAACCACAGGCCCTAACACACTTGTTGTTATCGTATTTACCACGATAATCGCAAGCTTTCTCCGAGCAATTATGGTTTTTTGCAATGTTGCTTGGCCAATATCTACCGATGCTTTTCCCGTTCACCCATGCAAGTCCTTTACCTAGTCCGTCAAGATCCAATGACACCGGATCTTTTCCCATCGGAGCTTTGAATGTCGTCTGCATGCATCCAGATCAATTATAATTAGTACTAATTAATAAGATTAAACAATATTTGATCTTTATACCAAATGAAATACATTCGTATATATACCTTGTACCAAGTCATTTTTCGTTGTGTGGGAAGATCATGAGTTTTCCACTCGGAGGAATCGACTTTAACAAGGTTATTATATTGATCGATGCTTTTTATTCCGGCTTTAAAAGACCATTCGTGGGAAGAAAGATCTGTAATGACAGTTTGATCGCCTTTCCTTCCTATGATCTCTACTGGACCAGGAACACCATTTGCAATCATATCAAATTTCGGCCCATAATGCTGCGCTCGATATATAAACAACATTACATGCATATGAATATAAATTAATCCATATATAGTAAAATATACGTATGTAGTTCTCGTTTTGTTACCTGAAAACCGGTGGTGACGCTAAGTAGGGTTATTTGATTCAGGCCAGGTTTCAACTTAATCTTTTTCTCGAAAACATAATGGAAAATTCCGTATGTAACAAATTCTCTTCCTATATATTCACCGTTTACGTATGCATGGAGAACTTGGCCAGTACAATTAACTCTCAGGCTCATATCATCGCTCCAAATCGGGTCATTCTCATCGATATTCACACTTGAGTTGATAATCAAAAGAAATATTCGAGTTAATAAGTAACTAAGTTGATTATCGTTGTTATTGTTGATCTATAAAGTGATCATATATGTATATATACCTGGTCATGTACCATAGGTAGTCACTAACATCATTAGCAGCTTTTTGATCCATGAGTTTAGAAGCAGTTTTGTCTCCCTTGCCTTTAATAACCGTGTCATCGATGTTCTCATGCCTCCATGCCCACTTCAAAGGTACTGGTTCTTGCTCTGTTTGATTTGCTTTCTTCTCTATCACCCATGTTTCAGTGTTCACCTGTGAAAAGTTCGATGCAAATCTTAACGACATTTCCATTCTTATCGGTACATGAAGATAAGTATTTGGTTACCTACCTTGGCTGTGTTATAGACTTCATTCTTACAGTCGGGAAGTAAACTAACAGACCATGCAGGAACGTCGTACAGTGTTCCTTGAAAACTAACCCTAGCATCCGATGTCGTATTTGTATTGCTCAAAAAACAACCAGTTCCATCGGTTGACTGATAAATCGATGCCTGTCATCCCCATAAACAAACAAAGAAAATTAAACATACTCTTAATTATTTCCAGCAAGTAATTATATATAGTTATACCGAAACTGAATTCCCCATGTCTGTGTGTGAAACATTGCCATGGATAAGAACCTTCTCCATGGAATGAAGAGCATCATGGAGCTTCTTCAAGTGCCCAAATTTGGGTTGATTGAAATTCCCTATAACAAATCCCATCATTCGATCAGTTGAGTTGCTTATACTTGCATGTCATCATCATTATTTAACATTTAACATGTATTAATTTGTGAAATCGAAAATAGAAGATACATAACCATATTCATCAAGAGGAGCATCATAGTCGTATGAGGTTGTGATTAATGGACCACCAGCAGATCTACCAAAATTTGTGCCACCATGATACTAGGCGCATAAAGAAAGTAACATATTGTAAATATATTGATTCATTATTTAAGACTCATGAACTAATTGTGAAGTAAAGAAGAACAATAGTATTAAATACCATATAGTAGTTATTGAAAGTGCCTCCACGCTGAAAAAACCTTGCAGTAGCATAAGCAATATCCTCAGTTGTTCTAAACGGATCTGAACCACCCCAACTCTTGAACCTAATTATTAATCCAAAATTTTATCATAACAAAAAAGCAAATTTAACAAAAATAAAGAAGTATTAATAATATTGACATAATTATATAAAATACCATCCAGTCCAGTTTTCAGTCCACATCTTTGGGCTATTGGGATTGTTGGGAGTAAATTCATCACAATACCAGCCATTGCATGTATTTATCTGGCAACATTAATTAAGTAGACTATAATCAGACTTCTAAGCTACATTTGTAAATTTAAAACAAATATGAATTCATTAATGGTTAATTACCATAGGCTTTGGAGCATCACTTTGTTGACACATGATCCATGGGACACCAATATTAAGTGAATCAGCCATCTTTGCACACCAGTCGACATAAACTTTCGCAGCATGTCCATAAGATGTCATCACATTTCCATACTCATTTTCGATCTGTTTATGGTTCAATATAATCATCGATATTAATTATACTGAAGTTATAAATGCAAAATGAATTAAGGATTGCATGAAACAAGATTAATACCTGGGAAAGAATGATGGGTCCTCCTTGAGAAGCAAAAAGCTTCTCTTTTTTTACCAATTCGACTATCTTTTCAGTAAAATTTTGCATCTCTTTCTGATATTCGTTCGATACACAAAAGCAATCGTGTTAGCTATATATAATATTATAACAATTAACAAAATATGATCAATAACTGATAAAATATAATTACCATGTACACAGTATTATCTGTTCGAAGTTCTTCAATCCCACGCATGTTGTGCAACCATAGTGGAAATCCTCTGAAACCATTATATAAAACATGCAACATTAATGATAGGGAAAATGACTTAAAAGCCCAACAAAGTTTCCAAAACATTCAAAAAATCTCAATTATGTTTTATCTGTTCAAAAAACCCAACGAACTTAACTTTTTGTCTAAAAAGTCCAACAAAGTTCCAAACCATTCAAAAAATCTCAATTTTGTTTTGTTTAAGTTCATTGGGGTTTTTTTTGAACAGTCAAAACATGATCGGAGTTTTGTAAACGTTTTGGAAACTTTGTTGATCTAACAAGTCATTTTCCCGATACGGTAATAAGCCACATCATCTATTCCTCTTATTTGACTTTCAGGAAAGTGTAACTTAGTTGAGATTTTTAGACAAAATGTAAAGTTCATTGGGTTTTTTTGGACACACAAAACATGATTGAGGTTTTTTGAACAGTTTGAAAACTTCGTTGGGTTTGTAAATCATTTTCCCTTAATGATACCACTAAAAAAAGGTGTCAATAAAGCAAGATGTTTGAAATAAGTAGACACAAATTAATACAAGAAAAGAAAAAACAACAAACCCGTAATTCCATTCGGCACAAACATAAGGTCCGATACGAAGTACAACATATAGGCCTTGATCTTGAATGGTTTTTATAAACCTTATAAAATCCAAATTGCCAGAAAAGTCATACTGGCGACGAAAAGGCTCATGAGCATTCCAAAAAACATAAGTTTCGATTGCATCGAGGCCACCCTCTTTAGCCTTCTTAATCAAATCAGGCCACATCTAATATTATAAAGCACATCATATGTATATTTGATAAGACAATGGTTACAAAGTAAGTTTATAGCATTAGATAGGTGGTATAAATTTTTGAAAAGAAAGGTGGTATATATACCTCGGGCGTGCTACGTGGATAATGAATGGAGCCACAGATGAGAAGACGGCGCTGGCCATCAATGGTGATGGCCCTACCATCGTGAGAAACTTGGGTTGCGTTAGCGGTTGATATGCATTGATGAAGAAGAAGTAGAGAAAGCAAAAGGAGAGTAGTACTCAATCCCATCATGATCGAGGGAGAATGCATAGAAGATCAGTATCAAGATTGGTGTATATTTATAGGGATGTTGTCAATTGTCACAGTGAATTGTGGAGTAGTTGAAAGCTCATGAAAATTCGGTGTTCAAGAGTTGAAGTGGTATAAATCTAAGTAATCAATTTCCGATGTTTGTTCTAACATTTCCTAAAAAACACCAAAACAATAGCAATTCATTTAGAAAATATTTTGCACTTTTTAACTGGCACAAAAGACAATTTTTTAGAAATACGTACGTTCTTTTACTTATATCATGTCATGTCATATTCTTTCGAACATATCTTAGGAGCTTTTGTAATTACTTTTATTTTTTGCAATTACTTTTATATTGGTGTAGTATCAATCGTTTCTTTTAGTCCTCCCTGCCACATTAACAACTAAGCAATGTTACTATTGTTTCAAACATATCATATCCTTTTGCAATAATTTTATATTACTTTTTAAATATATCGTAAATACAAATATGCGAGGGTACAATAATCCCAGAATTAATGTTGATCAACATATGTCAAACTTTTATAGTCACATCGTTGAATATTACGTTATATCTTTCATTGGATGATTTTGAATTCATATTTTTCACACTTGGATGAGATATGTTGTGAAAAAAATGACGTACTATAAAAATAATAGAAAAAGAGATAACAACGAAGTTGATATTGGGCCAACTGACCAAGAATATTAAATCAAGGGAATACAACTCGTATCCTCAAATACACACAGGTTTGTTCATGGGCCAATACATGATCCCCGTCTAACCAGAAGAAAAACTTTTAAGAAATAGGTAAAGAAACATTTTCTTCAAAAAAAAAATTTGAATAGCAAGAAATTATGGAGAACTTACAAAGAAACTTTGAAAGATTGTGAAAGGAAAAAAGAATGACAAAAAAGAAAATTGACGATTAGATTGATGGGATCCATCAACCTTAAGAGAGCAACAAAGAAGGCTCGTCTCGGGCATGCACCACATACGTGGGGCATTCATGGCTCAGGACTAAAACCCTAATGTTAGGGTAAAGCCTCTATTTAAACACTCTTATGTTGTTTGGACCTTACCCTAGACATCCTCGATAGTCTATTATCGTCCCAAATCCCTAGATTTGCATGAGAGTGTAATCTTTGAGCTTAAAAGTGTTTTGGTGGCCACTTTATTGGGTTTACAAGGAGAAGGTGGTGATCAAGTCATGGATGTTATTGAGCTTCTAGATCTTACATCTAGTTCATCTTGAGGAACTTATGGGGGTAAAAAGTCTAGACCTTGCCACCTCTTTTGCTAGTTTGAGTTAGGGTTTGTTGTGAAGTCCATTTTTGGTTCATGGACCCTTTCTTGCGAGTTTGAGAAACTCTAAAGGCTAAAAATGATAGATCTAAGCTCCTTGGTCATGCTTGATGCATAAAAGTGCCATCTTGAAGGTTGTATTAGTACCATGCATGAGTTTAAGGTCTTAAAAGTGGTCTTAATGGAAAAAATGAGGTATTCGGGTCCCATGTAGCATGCAAGGGCATAAAGTTGATAACTTTATCACCTAGCACATCTTAATAGACTCAAATTTAGAGTTAGATGTTGAGATCTCAAGTAATAAGTACTTAACTGAATTTTGTTCATGGGTTGCTTGTACGCTAGGCGTAAGGATGCGTACGTTGCGCGTACGGCCAAAGGACTTAGTATGCTAAGTGTACTCATGTGGTACTTTAGGCATACGCACCCCAAATGAGTTTAGGCTTCGTTGGGCTTGTAAGCTTATTGGGCCCTATCCAACCTTGGGCCTGGACCCATTCATAATTGTTGGACTTTTGTTCTAATTTGGAAAATAGTTGGCATGCTTGGGCCTTTTGGGTCTTTTGGCCCTTTATGGTTTTAGACTTTGATGTTGGACCCATTAAGGAAGGAGAGACCTTCGGGCCATCATGGAGGGACTTGGACTTAGGATTTTGGGCCCTCGTCTAGGTTGTGTCATAATCTTAATTAGGGCTATTTGAATATTCTTACAGAGTGAAATTTTTGATTGGTAGTCGAGCAACTATTGTTTTCAGCAGACTGAGGTGAGTCTTCTCATTATACCAATGGGTAGAAGGCATCAAGTCGGCCCATTACTTGATATGAGGTTTCAATAGTTAAATATGCAATGGTTTTGTTATTTGGCATGTTATGACTTATGTGAAGACCATAGGGGAGCCCATGGTATTTGGTAAAAACCATGATAGGAGCCCATGACCCATGGATGTAAGACCATGGGGGTAGCCCATGGCATTCCGCGTGAAGATCATGGAGTGAGTCCATGGCAATCCTATGTATATATGTTGCATGGCATTATGTTGTTATATGTTTTGTGTATTTTGGGAACTCACTAAGCATTTGCTTACAATTTTGTTGGGTGTTTCGAGTACGTTTGGCTCTAAGGGCAAGGGTCTGGCTTGATGGCGCAACATGTACTCTCTAGTATTTCCGCATTCATTGTTTTGGATACTCTAATTTTATGGACATGAGTTTATGTAATGGAATTTTGGAAAACTAATTATGGTTGTAATTTTTAAATATTAAATGGAAAATTTTATCTAAACTTTTGGGCAGTTACAAGTTGGTATCAGAGCCTTAGTTTAAGAGATTTAGGCACACTCTCGGGTGTATCAGAACTCAAACTGAGGAAATGGCATACGTTTTTTCAAAATAAACCAAAGTTCAATTTTTTTTTTCTTCTGAAAATGGTTTTCTTAAGTAAACGAGTGAGAGTGCAATGCGCATAATCGGTCGAGCTCAAGTGAGTGTTCCCAGTGTATTAGCCATGCTAGATATATATTCTTGGAAGTTGGTGTTGAATTTGTTATTTGCTAAGTGTATGTTTTCAAACTTGTATATGTCTAGGATTGCATAGCCCTAGAATGATGGATTCTACCTTATTTCCTATTCCTTGTTTGGTTGTAGTTTTAGGGTAGAAGCTTTATTTGATAATCTATGTGATTATATTTAAGTATCACTTACATGCATATGGCAACCTGTGATGTTTGATTTAGGTTTCTGGTTTGGTGAATATTGAGAAATCTTATGATAGTCTAGGATCTGATTTTGTGTTGTGTTTTGTGGGTCATGTTTATCTTTGGTTGGGTGAATTAGAGGCATCAGGTATGGCCTTGGGGAAGGTACAAATAGGTGTGGAAGGTAGTATTGGGCCCGTACTACTAAAAGCATAGGATATGTACTCGAAACAAGGACAAAATTGGAAGCTCTAAGGAGTCTGGTGAGGAGGAATCCCTTCGAACTTGCTTATCAATTGCTCTTTATGTTGTATGTTTCAGTTAAGGATGGTGATGATTATGTGAGGAGGTTTGGGTTCAGGATCAGGTTTAGGCTCTGGTGTAGAGTCAATTAATGAGAGGCAGTGCAAGCTTATCGCGGCTGAGGTTATCGTGGAATCCTTGACACTACCCCGATAATATTTGGTACCATCAAGGAGGGGATCATGGAGATTATAGAGGAGCGGCTCAGGTCTTTTCGAGCTAAGATTTCTACGAGTCAGATTGGGACTCAAACTCCCTTATTCTGGGAGTTCAAGGCTTGTGGTGTGCCTGAGTTCTTTAGGGTTAAGAACATCATACCTAGTTGCCACTAGGTTGGAGAAATGGAGAATGCCCAGCCCACGAGCTTTTTGCCTCGAGGCGGCAAAGGTTGGGTTCGCATATTGTATCTTGAGGGATCAGGTGCGAGATTGGTAGGATACTCGTGAGGTAGGATCAGCGAGTGTAGCTGAGATGTCATGGGAGGAGTTTGTATGGAGGTTTGATCGGGATTTTGCATCGGCCATTGAGGTGTAGTGATTGATGAGGGAGTTTCAGGACCTTCATCAGACGATAGAGAATGTGGCGAAGATCATCGCCACGTTCAAAGAGAGGACATTGTTGGTTCTGCAGTACGCTGCAGATGAGTAGATGAAGAAGACGAGGTATCACTCCATGCTGAAGGATGATATCCGTGAGTTTGTGAACTTTTCAGGGTGGAAAACCCTGAATGACATGGTGGAGAAGGCCCGGGAATGGGAAATTGATTTGGATCTCCAGTCGAAGCGTAATTCGGAGTAGGCTCAGGCAACAGTAGGTCAGGATAAGAAGCATAAGACCTCCGATCCTCCCAGTAGGGGAAAAAAGGTTTGGGGCCACTATGCTAAGTACGGAAAGCCGTACAGTGGAGCCTATCGGGTTGAAGGCTCAGCATGTTAAGTCTTAACCCGACGCACCCACTTTTTTTGCAGTGCTTTCTTCCTTTCTGGGAGCTTGACCAAGGACCAAGTGTGATTCTTTTCAAGTGAGCTCAATTCTTCTTCCATAGCCTTCTTCCACTATATGGATTCTTTCATCCTCAAGGCTTCTGGATAAGACTTAGGTTCTCCATTCTCTGTTAGCAACAAGAAGTTTGCTGAAGGAGAATACCTGACTGGAGGCCTTCGTACACTAGTGTATCTACGGATGGTAGGAGTTTCAGTTTCTACACCTTCATTCTCTGAACTACTATCATTTGTGCTCCTAATATATCCAGTTTCATAAGAGCTCCCACTGCTTCCTGAACTTTCACCTATCTCTGGAGTACTGACAGGTTTTATAATTTCATCTTCTAAAGTTTCTTCCAACTCAACTTGTTCTTCTTTTTCTGGTTGTTTATTAATTCTTGAGCCCCTAGAAAGTTCATCCTTATATAGCATATTCTCATTGAACACTACATCCTAACTTCTGATAACCCTTTTGTGCTCGTTATCCTTGAAATGGTATCCCATGGCGTCCAACCCATAGCCTATAAAGGTGCACTTCATTGACTTTTCCTCTAGCTTGTCTCTCTTAGAGTCTTTGGGTTTTACATATGAGATAAAACCGAAGACCTTTATGTGTTTGAATGAAACCTCGCGACCTTTCCATTCTTCTTGTGGAATCTTGAACCCTATAGGAAATGAGGGTCCTCTATTGATTAGGTATGTAGTTGTGTTGATCACATCTACCCAAAACATCTTGGGAAAACCTGGATGTAGTCTCATGCTCTTCGCCCTTTCATTTAATATTTTGTTCATCCTCTCAGCTACTTTATTTTGTTGAGGTGTTTCAATAGCAGTCTTCTGCATCCTGATTCCATGTTCAACATAGAAATCAACAAATTCTTTGCTACTATATTCGTCCCCATTATCTAGATCTAAAACACTTGGTTTTCAAGTTAGTTTCATTTTCATCCATCGCTTTCCATTTCTTAAAAGCACTGAAAACTTCATACTTTTGTTTCAAGAAATAGACCCAATCTTTCCTAGTGTAGTCATCGATGAAAGTAACATAATATTGGGATCCTCCCATTGAAGCAACTGAAGTGGGACAATAGACATCTGAATGAACAAGCTCTAACTTCCCTGTCATGGGTAGATGTCCTATCTTCATGAAAGTAACTTTTTTCTATTTGCCAAGAACACATGGCTCATAGATATCTACTATCACATTCTTTAGATCTGGAATTATTCATTTGGAGGAAAGCATCTTCATTCGCTTTTCACTCATATATCCAAGTCTTTGGTGCCATAGAGTGGATTCCCCAACTTCTTCAACAACATGTGCCTCATCATCAAAAACTTCCAACATGTAAAGTGTACCCCGCTTCTGACCTCCAGCAACGACCAAGTTTCCTTTTGTCACCTTCCACTAATGATCATCAAAAGTGACATGGTGACCGTCATTATCAAGTTTCCCCACTAATATCAACGTTCTTTTCAAGTATGGAATGAACTTGACATTCTTCAAAGTCCACTTCATACCCAAAGTAGTCTTGAGGACCACATCCCCAACAACTGTAATGTCAAGGATCTTGTTATCTACTGGTCTGACCTTCCCTTGGTACTGCCTAAAATTCTGCATCATGTCTTTGGAACAACTAGCTTTGAATGACGCACCAAAACCCATGATCCATGATTCAACTGAGCTTTCAACTATACAGATAAGAGCATCTCCTTTAGTGTATGATGTAATGTTCATCTAATTCTTGCCTTTATCTGCAAGAGGCTTTGGACATTGATTCCTGAAATGACCCTTTTCTTTGCAGTTCCAATAGGTGATGCCCTTCATGTTTTTCGATACGCCTCACTTCCTTAATTTTGATCTTCCTCTACCCCCACTCCCACTATTGGACTTCCTTCCTCATTCCTCGGTACTAAGAAGACAGTTAGAGGATTCACCAGTACTTCGTCTGCGCACATCCTCACCAAGGATTAAGTTGTGTATGCCTTCAAATGTCAGCTTGGAACCTCCAGTTCAGCTGCTAACTGTTGTCACTGTTCCTGACCAACTTTCAGGTAATGATGATAATAGCAGCAGTGCTTGGACTTCATCTTCAAATTTAATCTCAACCGATATCAATATTGACAAGATTGAATTATATCCATTGACATGATCAGTCACTGATCCACCTTCCTTCATCTTCAGGTTTACCAATTGCCGAATCAAGTAAGCCTTATTCGTTGTTGAAGGTTTCTTGTACATGTTAAATAGCACTTTAATCAACCCATAAGTTGTCTTCTCATTGACAATGTTGTAAGCAACGTTCTTTACCAATCATAAACGCACCACACCAAGTTCCTGGCAATCTAACAACTCCCAATCCTCCTGCTCCATTAGGTATGACTTATCTTCCCACAATAGTTCATGCAAATTCTTTTGCTAGAGGTAGTCTTCAATTTGCATCTTCCAGAAACCGAAATATTTTCCATTGAACTTGTCCATCTTAACTCTCCCATCTTCAACCATTGCTCTGATATCAGTTTGTTGGGTGACAACAAAACAAATTAAGCACTTCAGAAAAATATCAAAGCGAAAACTTTGGTAAACTCACAAAACTTCTAAAAAACGTAAATCAAAAGAGCACAATATTTAACGTGGTTCGGTCAAGGGGACCTGTGTCCATGGGCAAATGAGAGAGAGAGAGAGAGAGAGAGAAAGAGAGATCATTTTATGAATTTTCTGGAACAATTACAGGCACTCAAAAATGTATCTATCTTTGAGCTCTCACAGAAATCTAGCAATTTACAATCATGGTTTTTAGGATGTTACAAGGATGTCGTTGTAACATCCAAAAAATTATAAGAAAATTTTCATTTTTAGGTCAACCAAAAACCATCAAGTATTCATTTAAACCATCCAAAAGTATGTCAATGTAAAAATAGTTATCAGAGTACAATTCCCAAAATAATAAAAATAATTGACACGGGTGGATGCTCTGTGATCAAGTCGGGTCATTCCCCATCGAATCAAAAGTACCTAAAACATAAAATTAAAACCTAAGCAAAAAGCTACCTAAGTTCCCAAAAATACCACATACCATACATACAGTAAGCCCCACCCGATATAGATATACCGGTAACATGAGATGGGCCCCATCCAACACAATCATCAGGTCGCGCTCGGTACACATACAAACATATACTATAAATGCAAGATTCACATAGATAGCTAGCATCCTATAAACATAATCGGTGGGTCAACATTGGTGCCTTCGACCAGCAAGTATTGTGAGGAGACTCACCTTTATCTTATTCCAACAAATCACACTCGAGCTGCTGCTACCATGGCTTCTCACACTGAACATATCCAAGATCAATCTTAATCAATAATTAGGGTAACAACCCATAATCAAGGGTCCAATCATTTTGTATCATGATAAGGGGTAAAATAAGATTTTACCCTTCCCATACTTGGCCCAAAGAGTCATGGCCCAAATCCAAAATGACCTAAAACTCAAAAATGGCCCATAAGGATATTCTAGTGAGTACGCCCCCGTGTACCATCGTAGTACACCCGACGTACTGTGTGCTGAAGCCAAAAATCTTGTTCTAAGCTCTTAATGCCTTAATACAAAACATCTAACTTCTAGATCTAACTCTAAGGGACATCTTAACTCATAAAGTTCCTGACTTTATGATTTTGCATGGCTTAATGGAGTCCAAACCAAAGCCTTAAATTCATTACTCCACCAAAGGACCACTTATTCATGTATGGAAAAGATATACCCATCAAGATTCAATTTTTATGACTTAATGACCTCAAAAATGACTAGAAATGGGGCTCAAAGGTTTTGGAGTAACTTCTACTCACAAGATCCAAACCATGGGACCAAAACATTCTCATAACATAACTTAAAGCTAGGTCTACATTAAAAAACCATCAAGCTTAAAGCTTTATACCTCCAGAAGAAAGATCAAGGTAAACAAAGTATGGATCTATAAGCTCCAAGCCAAATAACACATCTCCTATGAGCTCCTTCTTCTCTAAGATACACCAAGAACACTCTAAAACATTCAAACACTCAAGAATCTCACAAATGGGGCTATGGTTTTGAAATTATGGTTAGAGAGGATGGAGGCTAGAAATAAGGCCAGCCTCAAAGGAGATAATGTGGTTTTTTATAGGGTCCCAACCCTAAAAGTTAGGTTTAAGATTCACGTAAGCACTCTGTAGGTACCATATATACACACAACACACTCAAAGGATGTTCACGTTTCATTCATTCAGTACGCCCAACGTACATGCCATGTACTCCCAACGTACAAGTCAACACCATATTCCTTCCTAACTTCCAATGGTCATAACTTTTGCATCCCAACTTTGTTTTCAACATTCTTTAAATGCCCGGAATGGTAATGCAAAGCCCAACAATCCTATATAATATCCTTTGACTTAAAACCTTCCAAACTAGAATCCTTAATTCATGAAAAGGTCTGAAACATCATTTTTACCATTATGCCCTTAGGCTCCAAAGCATAAACTAAAAGCTTGCATCATAAAACCTATATAATCCACTCCCAAATGGGCCTAAAACCCAAACTTTTTGAAGTCCAGGTCCCTAACTTGATCCATTTAATGCCCATAATTCCGCAAATAGGAAGCTTCTTAAAACTAGATGTTGCGGCTGTTGAGCTTCTTCTGTGCGGTTTAGGTGAGCCTTTCTTACTATACTTTGTATTTAAGTATGTATCCTTATGTGTATGATGTTGTTATGTTGTAGTGATCTATGAGTTTGGTATATATGTTATGATTACATGTGTTAATGGTTGTTATCTGTTTGTATTTGTAAACATGATGTGGTTGGGTTGAGTCGGTCATACTTTGTGTTGTAGGCTAAGATACCTGGACGATCCAGTTGTACTGTAGGCCTTGCGACGCAATCTAGTCATATTATAGTGGTCCAGGTGTACTATAGGCCTTATAAGGCGGTTCAGTTAGATTGTAGGCTCATGTTTGCATGCATTATATGTGTATTGTTGTGTGGGGTATTTTAAGGGAACTCACTAATATTTAGCTTACAGTTGTGGATTAAAATGTTTTCCAGGTACTTGTCAGATTGCGATGGCGGGACTGTGGATACACCACAACAGTTTTATGATTCGATATTCCACATTGTTTTCCTTATAAACTTGATTTTGAATTACATTTTATGAACAAATGGTTTCAACTTGGATGTAACTTTACGAAAATAGGTGTTTATTCTATTTTTAAAAACGAAAATTTATTCTAAAAATTGGGACGTTACAATGGAAGCCCTGTTTTGAGAAAAACGGAGAGACGACTAACCTATAAATTCAAATCTTTGTTCTAGTACAATCCTCAATATGTTTATTCCTCTAATGTATTAATAAAGGAAAAGTATAACGTGCAAATTCAAGGACGGTATACTACACATAGAAGACAAGAATTTGAGATTTGTGTGTATCAAATGAAAGAAATTGGTTTCATGCAGAGGCAAGCGAGACACATGTCTTCAATATAGCAAGGCCAACATATGAGTCATGAAAATTAGGCTCAATAACGGGTACTATTCATAAGACACGACAGAAGTTAATGTGCATAATAATATCTAATGTTTGAGACATTAAAATTAGGATGCTTTTGGTTAAGTGTAATATATGGATCAATCACTTACAATTGATTTCAAACTGATGTGAAAATAAGGATATCGCCAATAACTTCTCTAGGGAATACTACACTGGTAATTAACTGCTATTTTAACTTTTTACATATGTATTGACTTCTAGATTGATATTGACATAATGTATTTGTAGTTTGGAAAATAGTTGTGGCTTAGTTTGTTAAACATGTTATAAAATATAATGATAAACCAAACAATAAAACCAACCAAGAACACAATTAAATGGGAGGGGCCCCTTATTGGAAAAAGAAACACAAGGAAACTACTTGGTATACTAATAAAATTGACACTTAGGGTCGTTTATTTTTTCGAAACGAAAATTCATGAAGTCTACGGACCACCTATGCAACCCTCTGTAGCTAAATAGGTTGACCAAACGGATGCAATCTGTAATAAAAAGCATGTTTGTTTTTTAATATATGTAGGCTGCTGCAACAAACTGAAATTTAAATAAAGTGATTTTACAAACTGAAAATAGTTCTCAACGTCGAAATTCTAATAACTCTAGTCTTAAAACAATGAAGGAATTCTAAGGACATCTCCAACCCACCCCTAAAATCCATTTTCCCTCCATTTTTTCCAACATTCTCCTCCAATGCTATCCCATTTCCATCTTCATTTTTGAAGATGTAAATAGTAGTCCCCCATATTTGGGGAAAACTATTCATATCTTTAAAAATGGATTTGAAGTTTCAGTTGCCAATTTTAGTCACTTACATTTTTATTCTATACATTTATAGTTTATTTTTATCTACTAATTATAATTTAAATGCAATATTGATATTTGTAATATCATGTTATATAGTAATTTATATTAACTAATCATAAATATAGAGTTTAATATTTATTTATCGAATTCAAATAAAAAAATTAAATATATATTGAAGACTTGAAACACGGTAACATAATATATAAAATATAGTAATAAAAAATGATTGTTATCTTGATATATTTATTATAAATATAATCTTATTTATTTAATAAATATTTATAATAAAGTAATAATTAATTTAAATTTATTATATAAAAGCATTTTGTTTATGATAATATAATTTGTAATCTTTTTGTAATGAAAAAATATAATACATATTTATTAAAATCTAATTAGTAGAAGGATGAATTTGACTATATATATATATATATATATATATATATATATATATATATATATATATATATATATATATATATATATATATATATATATATATATATATAAGTTTTTTGAGGTAAAAAAATAGAATAAAAAATAAAGTAGACTTGGAGATGAAACATTATTTATCCTAGTCTTTACTCAATTTAGGGGGAGGGGAGGGGGGGAGATGAAACATTATTTATCCTAGACTTGGAAATGAAACATTATTTATCCTAGTCTTTACATATTTTATCCTAGTCTTTACAAAAAAAGAAATAAGAAATTTAAGAAAATATTTCAAACAATATCTAGAAAATTCGTAAAAGAAACCCACATTTAAAAAAGATGGAACTGAAACTAACAATATTACTAAAAGATACGGTAAAAAATAAAAAAAATCAATGTTTTTTTTTTAAAAAAAAAATCAAGTTATAAAAGTTGTGGAAACTATAAAAAAAATTGTATAAAATCTGTAAATTAAAGTTCTTTGAAAAAATAAAGAACAAAAAAAACAATGTTTAAAAAAATCATGTTATACCAAATTTTTTTTAAAAAAATCACATGGAAAAAATAAAAACTAAAGAGATTTGAAAAGAAAAATCAAATATTGCGCCGTAGAAACACAATCAAATGTTTTGTAGTCTGAAGCATTATAAAAAACAAAGTGATGTTAGATGACAAGTATTAACGGCACAACACATCATAATACGATCTAAAGAGGGTTTCCTAAGAAAACAAATAGCCTCTTACATATAAGGTTTACAAGATATAAGTCTCAAAATGTTTGGTGATAATAAAAAAAATGAAATAACTAAAAATAAGACTAAAAGACTTCACTTATAGAATTATACAAAGAGTTATAAAGATGCTAAAACTGATAAATAAAAGGAATATGATTTATTAAGGTAATTAAATTTTTGGTATTTTCACATCTGGGTAATTTTTTTTTTTTTTTTTTTTTTTTTTTGTACATATCTAAGTAACAAACTTGTTGGAAGTGTTCACATATGACCATTATGACCTGTTATAATAGGTTAAATCCTAGATGTGAACGCTTTCAACAAGTTCGTTACCTAGATGTGTACAAAAAAACAGTTACCCAAATATGAACAAAACGAAATATAAAAATTAAATTACATGAATGGTCCCTGTGGTTTTGGGGGATTTATGTTTTTTATCCCTAACTTATTTTTCAACTTGGATGGTCCCTACTGTTTATTTTTGTTGCGCGTTTGGTCATGTCTTATCTAAAAAGACTATTGTGTCCTTATTAGTTTATTTTTTAATTAATTTTCTTATTTATGTATTTATTTTTTTACATATTTAAAAAAATTAATAGATCACACATATTTGTATCTCCTCAAATGATCCTACTGTTTATTTTTAATTTTTTTTTTAACTCGGATGGTCTCTACTGTTTTTATTTTTGTTACGCGTTTGGTTTCTATCTTACCTAAAAAGACTATTTTTCCCTTATTAATTTTTTTTAATTAATTTTCTTATTTATGTATTTACTTTTTATATATTTAAAAAAAATTAACCGTAAACCTGAAACCATATTTGCGAAATTTAATTTTGGTCTTACTGGTCACCATCTCATCTCTCATCCTCTCAAACTTCTATTTCTTTTCCATTTTTAGTAACATCGACGTCTTCACCATCCTTCTTTTCTTGGTACTTCAATTCTAGCGAACCAACACCATAACATACTGTCTCTTCATCTTTAGTGGGTTGTGGTATTGATTCGACGGAGTTGAAGGACCGAAAAAAGAAGTGATGATGAAGACGTCGATATCACTAGTGATGGAAAACAAATAGAAGTTGAGAATGATGAGAGATGGGATGGTGAGGAGATACAGATATATGAGATCTACTATTTTTTCTTAAATATATAAAGCATAAGTACATAAACAAAAAAATTAATTAAAAAAATAAATTAATAAGGGCACAATAGTCTTTTTAGGTAAGACAGAGACTAAGCTCGTAACAAAATTATACAGTAGAGATCATCAGAGTTAAAAAAATAAATTAATTAAAAAATAAACAGTATGGATCATCCGAGGAGATACAAATATGTGTGGTCTATTAATTTTTTTAAATATGTAAAAAATAAATACATAAATAAGAAAATTAATTAAAAAAATAAATTAATAAGGGCACAATAGTTTTTTTTATGTATGACAGGGATCAAACACACAATAAAAATAAACAGTATGGACCATCCAGATTAAAAAAATAATTTAAGGATCAAAAACATAAATTCCCCCAAACCATAAGGACCATTCGTGTAATTTAATTTTTACTTTTCGTTTGTTCATATTTGGGTAACTATTTTTTTTTGTACACATCTAGATAACGAACTTGTTGAAAGCATTCATACTAGGATTTAACGTGCTATAGCAAGTCATAATGGTCATATGTGAACACTTTCAACAAGTTTGTTACTTAGATATGTACAAAAAAAAAAAAATAGTTACCCAGATGTAAACATACCGAAAAACTAATTACCTTAATAAGTCATATTCCATAAATAAAATGAAATAATCACATAGAATTAGTAAACTTGGACACCATGTAAACAACTCCTCATGTAATAATAATCTGGCTTTGCTCCAATTAGCAAACTCCAAAAATCGTCAATGTGGCCGGAATTATAAAATGTTGCATAAAAGGAAATTTTACTCTATGCATCACAGACAAATGCAACATTTCAGAAAGAAAAAGGTTGCATTACATCAAAACATTGTCAATAGAAAAAGGTTTCAAAGCATCTTCAACAAATCAAGTGAAAAAATTAGCATATAATTGCAACAATTTGCACGAATACGGTTTTCAACTCGCTGGGTTGTGTTTCTGGATTTTACAAAGATAGGTCTAATTATTTTGCTAGAGAACGTATCAACTATGAATTCCGCAACTATGTTGATGGCATGTGTTGTATTTTACCACACAAACATATACTTTAGTATTAGTCATAGATCAATTTGAAATTTATGGATTCCAAGAATACATTTATAATTGTTTGACCTTTTTTTTTTGGTAAAGGCAGCAGTGAATTTGGGTTACACTTTCACATTTAGGTGCATCTAACCTTCGGGTTTTCGATTGTCTTTTACCTTTAAGTAGTATGAAAGATGGTAATGAAGAGAAGTAAATTAAAGTATATCAAAATAAAAGGAAATTACTTGTGGAAATTTGTGAACTCATTCTTTATTTCTTTATAGGGTTTGGAATATTTGACGTGTGGTCAAGTGGGTATGTTTCCAAAGAATTCTTAGTTGAAGCTCCATATCTGGACCATTTAACAAGATCTTGAAGTTAGCTTCAATTCTAATTCCAAGTTCTTATAAGTAATAATATTCGGGAACATCAACATGCCCTGCTTCCAAATTCTATTGCAGGAATTCAGCAATTTGATTCTTGCCAGAAAACGTTGATAAAAAGTAACTCAACGTATACGCAACAAACCATGAGTAGGTCTAAAAGTAGCACAAGAAAACAAAGGTAAGGAGTTTGAGAAAACTCCTAAGCGACTTCTTTTGCAATTTTATGGCCAAAACCTACCATGTGCTCATACAGATGACTACAAATTCCATGAAAACAAAGGTACATTTTCCTTTTCAAATTTCTATGTATTTGTTTTTGGGTGTACGTGTACGTGTTTCAATGGCAGCGGATCAAATACAACAAATACAATCATCATATGTTTGTTCGTCTCCAATAATGGTGTGTTTCTTGTTAAATTTTTTTAATCATGAGTAGTTACTTATTATTAATAATAATAATAATAATAATATTGGTATTTTTGGATTAGTAGGTATTTAATTAGATAATTACGTGTGGAGTGGGTTTCAACAAAGCTATGTGGATGGGGCCCAGACAATTGATGAAAAGCTACAGGTGTCCAGCCGCGGACTCGCCATTATTAGACCAGCCCCACATTCATTAAAAGTATTCACCACATGACCCCATCATATTATTCTAATCTATTTATTCTTCCACATCAATAATGCCTAGTTTTTCTAACACTAATTAACATCTAATGTTGATTGAAGTAGACATATACATATATAATTCTTTATTATAAGACATTGTGATACTACAAAGAGTATTTTAAAAAGGCTTTCAAATCAGAGTAGATACTAGATAGTAATCGGGGGACAAATTCAAAGTTCCTATTATATTTATTGTACGTGGTTTAGATAATAAAAGAAATCAGATACAACTTAATTTTAATTAGAAATAAGATAAGTTTAGTAGTATCCAAAGATCTAAATAAGTAGTTATAATTTAGTTAAATCTATTAGCTAAGGAGAATGGTGTAGAGGACAACGAGCTCCACCTCGGTTCCAACTAGAAAAATGAAAGAAAGGAAGAAAAAAGAGAGAGAAGAAGAAGAGTGGTCTATTGAGATAGAAAGAAAAAAGAAGGAATAAGATGCCAAAAAAGAAAGAGCTCGATAGCTGGTGACTGAGTTAGGACACCAAATTTGGCATGCCGAATTCGTGACCCGGTGTTCACCGAGCCCACATCGGCTTTCGTTGAGTGTCACCCGATCCACTAAGCCAAGCCCTAGTGTAAAACGAATTTTTAAATACTTTCACTTTCTGATAATGATAACTAATAAAAAGAAAACAAAAATACTTACTTTTAGGCTATTAAAGTTTTGATATATTTATATAAGACTAGGTTAAAGAAATGATGTATGCGGTTTAAATTTGCATTTTAAGTGCAAATTTCAAAAGCATGAGACAAACGATCTTTGAGTTTTCAATTTCTTGTAATATTAGTACAATCAAAAGAAAATGACTATTTCACCCGAACTTCCAGGAAGAAAAGAGAGAGAGAAGAAGAGGAGTGGTCTATTGAGATAGAAAGAAAAAAGAAAGAATAAGATGCCAAAAAAGAAAGAGCTCGATAGCTGGTGACTGAGTTAGGGCACCAAATTCGGCATGCCGAATTCGTAACCTGGTGTTCACCGAGCCCACATCGGCTTTCGTTGAGTGACACCCAATCCACTCAGCCAAGCCCTAGTGTAAAATGAATTTTTAAATACTTTTACTTTCTGATAATGATAACTAATAAAAATTAACTAATAAAAAGAAAAAGAAATATTTACTTTTAGGCTATTAAAGATTTGATATATTTATATAAGACTAGGTTAAAGAAATGGTGTATGCGGTTTACTAAAATTTGCATTTTAAGTGCAAATTTCAAAAGCATGAGACAAACGATCTTTGAGTTTTCAATTTCTTGTAATATTAGTACAATCAAAATAAAATGACTATTTCACCCGAACTTCCAAAATATATAATTGCTACAACATGTTTAGGTTTCTTACTTTTAGGCATCAGCATCCCTTCCATTTCTCCACTATTTTCTCTTATGGTCGACATAGTTGTGTCCCCATCCTCTTCACTCGTCATGTCATTATCTTAGAGGTTTTCTCTCACAATCTTTACTTTCTTTTATCTTTTCTCTTCTTTTGCACTAGATTGTTAAGTTTGTCAAACCAACAATAGGGATATAAAAAAATATTGATAATTATGGATCTAAACGAACTGAACGTTCAGTGAACTGTTCGGCGGAAAATCCGTTTATGTTCGTTTATTTAATAAATGAACAAACATGAACATAAATTTCGTTTCGTTAAACGAACGAGCATGAACAATGGTCTCGTTCGTTCTTTTATGTTATTCGTTTACGTTCGTTTATCTTCGTTCATATAAATTTCTTTTATGTTCATATATGTTTAATTGTGTTTGATTACATTATTATATTATATGTTTATTTATGTTCATATACGTTTAATTATGTTTGTTTATGTTCGTTTATCATGTTCACGAAAATAAACGAACGAACATGAACAATGTAATTTGTTAAACGAACGAACATGAACAAGAAAACACGTTTGTTTATCCTTTGGTGTTCGTTTATTTGTTCGGCTAACTTAAACGAACGAACATGAACAAACTTCCGTTCGTATTTGTTCGGTTCTTTTACAGATAAGATAATCGTATCAATGGATAGTATAGCTAAAACATGAATCAACTCCCAATGAACATATAACTATTGTTATATAACTCTTTGCACAAGGTAACGCTTGACACAAAAATGACAACAATTGAAATAAAAAAAAAAAAGATGATTTTTTTATTAACTAAAATTAAGATTGAAATTAACATGCAACAACATAAACTAAAGCTACAATTTTGAAGAGAAATAGATTTGAGAAAGTTTTGGTTCTACGTGCATTTCAACTATATCCAATTAATATGAATTGATGTTTAGACTTAAATTTACTAATCTTAATGCAAATAAGTTCTTAAATTTTGATTGAAAAGCATTAAGTTTTTTATAAATATTTCTAACAATACTTAATATTTCTCATAAGCTTTGATATGTCAAAATATGTGATTTTTTTTACAGTGACATAAATCTTAAGTTAAGAACCAATAGTTGTTTGTTACTTGTGTAACTCATAAAACAATTACAGATTTCAAAAATAAACTAACATTACTCAAATTAAACTAGTCATTGGCGGAACCAGAAAATTTGACTAGGGGTAGCACAATTTTTTACCTATAAAATATAAAAGTAATACCAAATTAACACACAAAATCAATGGTTATGAACAAACAAATATAAAGAGATGAACTAAAAAGATAAAAACATACCCTTTAAATTTAATTTTATCTTTAGGACATTATGTCCAGACTTCCCTCCCAATCAAAGGATCAAAGCAATTTTCACCGGACCCATTTAAGAGCTTCACCCCTACCATTGAAACTTATTGAAACATACTACATAAACTTCTTTAAAAGACCACATAAAAGTATTATTTTGTTAAAACAAATAAGTTACTGATTTCTTTAGAAGTTAAAACCAACAATTTCATCTGATAAAGATGGTTTATGTTTCTTATTGAAGCAAAATAGGACAATCAAGCAAGCAAAAGAAGTATGTTGAAACAGATTAACTTTCCTATATTCCATGTATATGACAAAAAAAATTAACGCTACTTATAAAACAAAATGAGGTTATTTGTATATGATGAGTAAATATATATCTAATACTCCTGATCAAACCGTCAGAGTTGACTGTAGAAATAAGCTTTTTGTATCATTATATGTCACTTTCAATTGGTGGGCTAATGCTAAATTAGTGAACTTTACATACAAGTTCTCATAAGAATTTCATCGAACAGTTGGCGGGTAAGTGCTAAATTAGTAAACTTTACATACAAGCTCAATAGTATGACATCCAAATGATCAGATTGGTAGGAAATTATGCTTGTGTGTAGTAGATTTGCTGAGAATAACATATTTTGTTATGACTAATTAGGCAGATTAATAGGAAGTTATGTTTAAGTGCAGCAAATTTAACAAAAGAACAAGTATTTTGGGGAAAATTGATTTGAAATTATGTTTAATTGCAGTAAATTGGGTGAGAATAAATTAAATTCATACCTAGAAAAGATGATTTGATACTAATTCTCAAGCCAATCAAAGTAGATAGGAACATGTTCTGTGTGATTCATCATTTTCCTGGGAAACAACGAGTTACACATCAACTACCAGCAGCACCAACATAAAAAAAATACATATCTCGGATGACTTTGAGGGGTAGCCTGTGCTACCCCTGGCTCTTAACTGGTTCCACCTCTGAAACTAGTTCATACGATCATTCATGAAAAAAAAATCAAGCACTTTATTAAAACTGAAACATAAATCACTATGTTAAAATCAAATTTAAAACATCAATCCAATAATATCAATTACATATAGTCGAATTGTCGAACTAGAACCAGAAGAAAAAAAAAGGTTATTAGTAGTTCATGGCTAAAAACATGAATCCAAACATGTTACTTAATAAGTGTTTCTTCAAATCAAATGACTAAAATACTAAATTGTTGCTCCATGTTGTGTTTTTCAAAGTTTTCCTTGCTCTAAAAGTTGTCTTTTGTTGCTTATCAAGAATTATGGAGATAATATAGGGGAAATCTTTAGAAAAATCTCAATATTTTGATAAAAATTTTAATAAAATTCTAAATTTTAATTTTTAAATAGAAAAACCTTACTTTTTAACTTTTTGAAATACAAAAGCTCAAGAAACCTAATAATTTATTCATTTTAACCATTTTGGCATGTTCAGCAGATTATGAAACCAATTGGTTAATTTTTCCAAAATAATTGTATATATAATGTATAAACACAATTTTTACGTATTTATATCTATTTTTATGCATTTTTTTTCTTTTTATTAGTTTTTATATGTATATGTCTACATATTTTTATGTATTTTAAATATATAAACGTGATTTTTATAATTTTATATGTATTTTTAAGTATTTTACAAATTTGTTATGTACTTTTATTTGTTATTTTTTATGTATTAGGTATTTATATCTACTTTTACATATATATGTATGTATGTACTTATACATGTATATATATATATATATATATATATATATATATATATATATATATATATATATATGTGTGTGTGTGTGTGTGTGTGTGTGTTTTTATATGTATACATTTATATGTTTTATGTATTTTAAATTTATAAACGTATTTATATGTATTTTACATATTTTTTTATTTATTTTGACGTGTTATTTTTTTATGTCTTATTGGTTTATGTATTTTTTTAAAGTTTTTTTTATATAGATGATTATGTATTTTAAATATATAAACATATTTTTTAGGTATTTATATGTATTTTTAAGTATCTTACACATTTTTATATATTTCTATGTGTTATTTTTATGTATTACGTATTTATATGTATTATTATGTATTTATGTTTTTTTTTTAATTTTTTTATATAGATGTTTATGTATTTTCATGTATTTTAAATGTATAACTCTATTTTTTCATGGATTTATGTATATATATATATATATATATATATATATATATATATATATATATATATATATATATATATATATATATATATATATGTATATTTTGCTTCAAGTCGTATTCATCATTTCATCCAATTTGTACAACTTTTTCGAGTATGTCTAAATGGTTTTACTACATATCCATATATTTTATTTTTTTCTATTTGCTTATCATGAAATTAAAAATCAAATGTGAAATATTTAAAATATGTTTGTATGTAGGAAAAACCATCTAAACATACTCGAATAATCTATGCAAATTAGATGCAATAGTGAAGACGATTTAAAGTAAAAAAATACATAAATACCTAAAAATAATATGATTGTACATTTAAAATACATAAAATTACATATATATATATATATATATATATATATATATATATATATATATATATATATATATAAATTTTAAAATACATAAATACATAAAAATACATATAAATATGCAATACATAAAAAGTACACAAAAAATTATGTATAACACTCTTAAAAATCCTTATAAATATGTAAAACAATAGGTTTGCACATTTCAAATACATAAATATCTATATAAAAACTTAAAAAAAATACATAAATACATAAAAATACATAATACATAAAAAAACACATAAAAATACATAAAAATATGTCAAACACTTAAAAAATACATATAAATACGTAAAAATATGTTTATATATTTAAAATACATAAACGTCTATATAAAAAAAAAACTTAAAAATACATACATACGTAAAAGTACATATAAATATGTAATACATAAAAAAATAACACATACAAATACATAAATAAATATATAAAAAATGGTTAAAAATACATATAAATATGTAAAAAAATACATTCATACATTAAAAATATATAAACATATACATATAAAAACTTAAAAAGTACTTAAATATATAAAAACAGATATAAGTAAGTAAAATTACGTTTTATATATATATATATATATATATATATATATATATATATATATATATATATATATATATATATATATATATATATATATATATAACGAAATCTGCAGAAAATACTCATTATTTTTTTTTTTAATTAACAATTTGATTTCATGACCTGCGAAAAATATCAATAAGGCCTAAAATCAAAAAATTAGTCGGTTTTTTGGGTGTTTCTATTTAAAAAGTTAAAAAAAAAAAAAAAATTGGGACTTTTCTATTCAAAAAATAAATTTAAGACTTTATTAAAAAAAATCTAAAATATTTAGACTTTTATTGAGATTTCCCTAATGTATGGTATATATATGGGTTTTATAAAACATGTACTGAAAAGTTTTTTTTTAAGGAATCGACCTAGTTAAACCTGAGGCATAGTATCATTCGAACGTGTAACACTCGGGAATGTCTAAACTTTGGATTCTTTGAAATTTTTAACTTTTGCATAGCAACTCCGATTTTCAAAAAATTTAAACTGCTACTCCCCAACAATATCCTATAACTGTTCGAAGCTTCAAACCACCAGAAAACCATCAAAAAAGTGTGCAAGTCACAAGGTCCCACAATTTTACATATACATAAAATAATATGTAAAATAGATGAGATTTAAAGCTTAAAAGTGATGTAAATGGATGGAGTAAATGTCCTAAAAGATGCACAAATGCATATAACAACACCACCACCATCCCCACCTATGTATCATCATTTGTTCCTCTTAATTAAGCAAACCACCCACCAACCATAGCCTCCTCCATAACCACCATGGGTCACAGAGAAAGAAGAGTTTGTTGTCATTAAGTTTGTTATAGATTAACATTAGTTTTCTTTTTCTTTTTCTTCTCAGTCCTCTCCCACCCCTACCCCAACTCCCTTATGTAGCACACCCCCACTAATGAAGAAATAACCATGTAATGTCTGCAGATTCGGGTCAGTTAATTTGGAGATAATAACCGTCGAAAATAACCTTTTTTGATAGAAGATTATTTAGAATAAATAATACTAACCAAGTTATAGTATATATCCTATGGGTTTTGTAAATATAAAGAACGTTGCCATCCGAGTTATAACGAAGATGTTATGAGCCGTCGAAGTTTTACGGCTAAACCGGCACAACACCGCGTAACGTAAGAAGTGAAATTTTTTATAAATTACTTTTTAGCCTTAGTGATCTAAACGGAAGTTGTAGTATATGTAAAACCGAGAATGTACATAAAAAGAACGTTCAAATCTAACTTTGTATGATAAAGTTATGATTGTTCTAAGATTTAGCATAGCAGTGCACAGCCCGAAACTCGAATTTTAGATTGGTCAATTTTTAGCCGACACAACCTAAATGAGAATTGAAGATTTTATTAATAGGAGATCAACGATATAAAGACAGTCAAAAACAGACGCCAGATGACAAAGTTATGAATTTTTAACGGACTTTAACTGTCTAAGCCTGTTAAAATACAACTTTAAAAATAACGTCAAAATTAGCCAACCGAGTCTAAACAAAAGTTGTAGATCACGTTTCTGCCTACGCGTGGATATAAATAACATAAAAAACGGAGCTCGTATACGAAAGGTACGGATTTTAGAAGATAATTAGTTTTTGGAGTAATATGCAAGTGACATTTGGCAATCTCCCAAAGTGCAACAAATGCAACTATCACCATTATGGACATTGTCGGGAAATGTAGTGCTTAAACTGCAACAAAAAGGGACACACCGTCCGTTACTGCAAGACTCGGATCCAACACATTACTTCAACCACCAACGTCGAAATTTCTCGGATATGCCATCTATGTGGCGTAATGGGACACTTCAAGAGGGACTGCCCAACAACGAAGAATGACGGTGGAACAGGAGGAGTTTAACCTAAGAATTGAAAAAAAAAAAAGGCAACAAAGGACCCTACTATAATATAGGTTCACTTCCAATCTTCAATATTATGTATGCTTTTAAACATGTTTAAAACTAGTGCAACTCGAGTCTTATCTTTTGCGAGATCCCATCAGTTAAGGGACCCTCGTGCTACGTATACTTGCCTTTTGTAGTATACCTTGTTCGCAGCAGTAGTCTTGTGACTAATCTAAAGTACTGTAACTCTGTTAAAAGTTGCACTGTTGTGTTTTATCTGTAACGCCTTTGTGATCAAATCTAATGTCGTTATTTCCAAGTGAGTCCGACATTATCATACAACTTGTGTCCATTCAATCCTCGCAATACCAATTTCGTACGTAAATCTCTTTCTCCAAAATCGCCTTTCTAGCGAAGCTGTCATTCCAGAACTCTGAGGTACTCATGCATAGAGTACCTCATGTTTCGTAACCTTCCGAAGAAACCTCAGCAAACCTCCCCGGAGTACCACTAGTACAGTACATCAAGTTCAATCCAAAGACCCATACGGTTGATCTATTGCTGAAGAATGTATACACAAGGGTGGTATATAATCAAGGTTCTACAGGTTTAGAATTGATGATTCCACTTTAACTTCTTTTCATCATTTGAATGTGAGCTTAAAGAAGAATCATTTATTCGACTACCTTTTCAATCTTAATTATATACGACTCGTATACACGAGCTTGTGATTGATGAACCAAGTATGACTTCTAATATGAACTTCAGGACGGAGACTGCCTAAGACTACGAGTAATCACATCGACATACGAACAAACTTAGAACCCAATACTACTCCTGTAACTAGATCGCCCTACAGTCTAACACCTACAGAGATACAAGGACCGTCCGAACAACTTAACGACTACTCATCAATGGAATTGGAAGACCAAGCTCCTCACCCTGGAGAGCTCCGGTCTTATTCTTCAAGAAGATAGACGGGTTGTTTCGTAAGAGCATCGACTAACAGAGACCTCGACAAGATTTCTATTAGAAATCATTACCATCTGCCTCGCATAGAAGAATTCGTTGTCCAACCACAAGGAACAAATTACCTTTCAGAAATGAACCTGAGATCCAAATATCACCAGTTGTGAGTGTTAGAGAAGGATGTCCCAAGGACAATCTTCCAAACTCGATGCGGACGCTATGAGTCCGTAGTGATACCCCTCCAATAAGACCAACATGCCCGTGGTATTCTTGAACTTAATGAATAAGGTACGCCATCCTTACTTGGATAAGTTTATCATCCTCCTTATAGATGAACTACTTATCTACTCACGTAGTAAGAAAGAGCAAAGAAGCATCCACGACTTAACTTACCCCGCGAACTCAGTAACGTACATTTTACCCTCCACGTCTTGAACTTGAAAAAGTACCTTTCCGTCAGGACTCTTATAATCCCACTCGATGAGATCGAGATCAACAACAACCTCACCTTCGTGAAAGAGCCGTAGTGACCATAGACCGAGAGATCAGATGAATGAAGCAAATCCGCTTCCCATTAGTGAAGGTTCGCTGGAATGCCAACTAAGGACCTGACTTCACTTGGGAGTGCGAGAATCAATTGAATAGGAAGTATCCCCACCTCTTTGCTCGATTATTCATACCTATTTCCTTACCTAAATTCTAATTTCGGGATGAAATTCCCTCTAATGGGGGGATGATGTGACAACCCGAAATTTTCTATCTTGTATAGTCAAACACTTCATGGAAAGTCAAACTCATTCCTGCTATCATTTAGCATAATTTAGAGTCTATTTGAACGTTCTGAGCCTTATACACTTAAGGGATAAGTGTTGGGGTTTATCTGCTGAAGTTATAACACAATGGACAGGCCTGAAACAACTTGACAAGGAGTTCACAGCCACCACAATGGAGTTTACGGCCGTAAACTCCATGTGGGCTGTAAACTCCACCTTATATGATGAGTTGTTGGCCATTAGTTCATTTCCTTCTTTCCCTTGGCAGATTTCCTCCCAAATCCTCTCAAGTATCATCCCGATCTTCGTCCCCGATCTTCAAAACTCGTAAGTTTCTTTTCCTAACTAGTTGATATATTACATGATCTAGTGATCTTACATGATTTCATTCGTGAAATCATTCCATTTGCGTAGATCTTCAAGTTTCACCAAGAACACACTAGTGATCTTGGCCAAAACCGATCATTCAAGCTCCTAGATCGTAAGTACTCTTGTCTTAACTCGTTGTACACTAGTTTTAACATGTTTAGGCCTTAGAAATCACCAAGAAACACAAGATCAAAGGTGTTTACGTCCAATACATGTTCTTGGGTCGTAAACCCTTATAAGTGGGGAAAATTGCACCCTAGTCCCTAACCAAGCCTTGGATACTAGTCTAGAACCAACCACCATTGAGCTAGGGACTTCAAACAATGAAATGGTACTTCACACCATGAGTTTACAGCCATAAACTCATGGGGAAGTGGTCCCGAGGCCGTAAACACAAGTTAAGGTCATTCTTGGACCTTAAACTCACCTAGCCTCTTGTTTAAGCTTTGGAACACTTAACCACTTAAGACACCTTACCTTTAAGCCTCAAATGGAGACCCATTAGAGAGTTTATGGCCAGGAGTAAAATCCCCTGGACCGTAAACTCCATTAAGTATGGTCCATGGACCATAAACTCAAATACAATGCCTTATACTCCTTTGTTGCAACCCAAGGGCCTCCTAACGCTTTGACCAAAGTGTTTTCCACACCTTAGAATGTTTATACTTGTCTAATTAGTGTTATAATCACTAATTGTGTATATACATATGTTTTTACATGTTATTAGGATCATTGTGTGTGTTTAAGACTTCACTTGACACCAAGCACTTTTCCGGCACTTCCATACGATCCACTCACTGCAGGTGAGTTCATACCCCTTAATTAACCTTTCAAATGTTTTTAAACATTTTTAAATGCTTTTATGGGGGGATACAAGTTGAATCATGCTAGTTATTATATCAATCATATGTAATTAATAACTAGCATACAAATGGATATACTACATTATTAGCTGTTTACTCAGTATACTATTTCTAAATGACTTACCAAAATGTTTTTACATGTTAAACTCCTTATCAAACTATCTTAAGTACTGTAACTTCCCTTTAAAACTCTGTTACAAATGTGTTTCAAACAAAGTATTTCTTATACTTTAAACTGTTCTTATCAAACAAACTACTTTCAAATCATTTTATAAATTGACATTAAGTCATCAATTCTTATTTATTAAACTTTTCAAAGGTTTTACAAAACTTATTTTGTACTTTTATATTGTCATAAAAGTTCTATCAGTCTGTTTAGTACATTTGGGTAGTAAAGGTATACCTTCGATTATACACGTACTTTACTAGTAACTATAATAGGTATAGTTAGGAGATATTAATTACTATTCCAAGTACAATGAATCACACAAGATTCAGTTCATTCATGAGTCTATACTGATACATTACATACTATATGAAGAGATATTATTACATACAATTACAAGAGATACAATTACAGGAATACTATTACATACTATTACAGAGTTACGATCACATAGATACTATTACATAGATACTAATAAAGAAATACGATTACATACTATATGATGAGATACTATTACATATTATGAGTAGATGATATTATATAAGTACGAGACTAACCATTCTACACCCAACTGTTAGCTACAGAGGGAAAATGCACATCGACGGATGTCTACGGTTAATACTATTCGGCAAGTTACTCTGCCGTGATTATCCTAGTACTAAAGGATAATACTTAAATGATTATGTTATTTTTCTTATTACCTTTACTTTGTGTCACATTCACATAATCGATGAGGTAGATTAGATATGAATAATAATAGTTGTACAAGGGAAAAACCTTCACATATGTAGAGGTTCAAACATTCAAAACAGTCGAATCTTGGTAGAAGACTACTTTTTATACTAGTAGGGAATATGAGATTTTCTAGGGTTTTTCAAACGTTTACAATTACTTACAAACATTTTCACACTTATACAAACTTTTCTTCAAACATTTACAAGTCTTTTCCTTACGGTTTTACAAATCAAAGACACTTAAATATTTATGAATTCACCAGCTTTATTGCTGATACTCGCTTTCAAAATAACTTGTATTTTCAGGTTACAAATAGATAGGTACGACAAACAGGTTTTGTGAAGATGGAGCAGTCAAGACTCGTCTTATATTATGATTCTTCGTTATGTTGTTTTATACTATGAAAGAAAAGACTTGTATTTAAAATTATACTATTAATGCAATGGTTGATGTTGTTGCTTCTTTACTACTTTACATTGTTGTGATACATTACATGACGTTCTCCGCCCTAGAACGTTTCTGCCGTTCTCAGTTTTGGGGTGTGACATGTATTTACAACTAAAACGTTAGTTTAGACTATTATATAGCAACTCATTGCCAAATATATTTTTTTTCTATTTTACTTCAATATTTTTCATTTTTTTTAAGTCATAATATTTTGCTAAAATTAAACTTCTATTAAAACCATATATGAGTATTATTTTTTATTACATTGAATATTTAATTTAATACTACAACTTTTTAAATTCCAAATGAACGTTATAAAGAATTAACTACTACAACTCAAAAATTATTTTTATTTATGATAGTTAATTGATATTTATGAGATTTAATTAAATGAGATTGAAAGAGTTTAATTGTATTCAGCCAATTAGATGAATACTCAATCAATAATTATATCAAAACCTCAAAACCTGCTTTTTTAAAAAATTAATTATAAGCCTATAATATTTTGTGTGTAACATTTATATAAGATTATGAGTTATTATATAAAACATTATGTTTTAAGAATAAAAATAAATAGAAGTTTTGATTTGCTATTAATCATTGGTTTAGATTATTTATTTCATAACTCATTTGTCATGTTTTTTCTTTTGTATTTCATTTGAATGTTTTTTTTTTCTTTTTAAAAAACATCAATATTAAGTTTTCATAGCACACTATCAGTCATTACTACTAAATGCTAAAACTCAAATTTGTATTAAAACCAATTTTTTGTTAAAGCTATAAACAAATACTAATTTTTTCTACTTGTCCTTAGTGGTTTTTAGAGTATTTTCAATTCACAACATTTTTTATAAAAAATATATATAAAAAAGGGATTTATGTATATGATCCAAAAATGATTGTTTTTAAAAGGACTAATTAAATATCTAATATAACATTTAATATACATGTCAATATATTAATATTCCTTAACTTATTCATCGATATGTTTGAAAATGCAATAGTTAAGATTGAATGTTTCATAAAAAAAAAGATACATACGAAACAACAAATTATAAGTTTTCAACAATTCACAAATGTTAAAATATATCCATAATAAACATTATTGATTCATGATACAAATACATCGAACCTCTCTAACTCTTTCGTTGCAATTATAATATTATTAGGCGAATTCTCACGCGTTGCACAGTTTATAATTATATTGTTTAAAATCTTAATTTTTTTTAATGGGTGTTTAGAAGTTAGTATGGTCAAGTTAATAAATTTCATCAATGTTCGGATTAAAACATGAAATCCTGAATCTTAAAGACAAACATAGCTCTACGAAGTAAGCTAGTCCCACATTAATGTTTAATTAAGTATATATTTCAGTTTAGGTTTTATATTTAAAAATATGAATAATTTTTTAACTATTAGAAAAATAGTCTTATGTCATTTTGAGTTAGGGAAATTGAGTAATGTAACCACTTTTTGAGTTTTTTTAAATAATACCAAGTTCTTTGTTTCTATTTTTTTTTTTCAAAAATAACATTTTGTCCAAAATGGGTTATTTCCTAATATGTGTTCCGGAATTAGCATATCCGAAGCACGATCTACCCATTTCAGACCATATTTTCAGCATGGGTTCGTCAAACCAAGTAAATTATACACTTTAAGTTACTTTGCATTTGATTTTTTGAACCGATTTGCATATTCCGGAAAGGTCTGGAACACGTGGAACAAGTCTAGAATATTCGGATTATCCGTTTTTAATCTTTTTCTCTTTGTACGTGTATGAATGTTATATAAGTACTTTGTAATATGTTTCTGATCGGTTGTTTTAGTCAAAAATTTGGTATTATAGGGGTTCCGAAATGGTAATGTAGGTCTGTAACACAATGAATGTTGTTCGGAACCTGATGATCTATTTCAGAATGATGATCTGGAATACATATAATATACATTTTTTTTCTAAGTATTGTTTAATAACCCTTGTTAGTCCAAAGACGTGTTAGTATGGATGTTAAAAAAGTTAGGTTTTACGGACGATGAAGTTTTATTCCATTGATGGGAGCTTTCGGAATTGCACCCGATAAAGGTAAAATAAAAAAACAATAATTTTATAAATCTAATTTATTTTTACGATAATGTATTAATATGTTCTTGGAATTTATTTATTTTTGAAAATAAAAAATGACGATGCTGAGATTCAAAATAAAATAAAAAGTAAAACAATAAAGGCACTCATAAAATTAAGAAAGAAATCAGAAAGCGTATTAAAACTTAAATTTAAAGCAAATAAGACTCTGAAAGATAGCACCAGAGAAAGTGAAGACAAACCAGTTATGATAGACTGGTTGCAATTATGATTTTTTTTTTTTGTTATGGGTATGTTTCAGGATTATTATTATTATTATTATTATTATTATTATTATTATTATTATTATTATTATTATTAAATACTTTTATTCACATTGGTTTTTTAAATAGTATATTATTATAATTTAGGTATATTCTATTTTTAGACTCCAACATCCAGTAACTCAAACGATCATTATGAGTTACCTATAGAGTATGATATACCACGTCTTGAAGACGAGCAACGATGTCTTATTGATATGGATGTATTAGAAATAATTTGTGATTATCAATGTGTTAAACAACGAATGGTAATACTGAAAATCTCATTACCGCTTTCATCGGCTGAGAACCGGAGAAGAGTAGCATTGTATAACATGAAAATACTCCTTATTACCATGTCTGAAGATATACGACAATTTGTGAACACAATGGACATCATCGAAGAAACACGTAGGACAGCTCCAACAATAGAAGATCGAGTTGAATTGACTAATAATGGTTTCAAACTAATTGATACCTACATGGAATTTTTTGAAAATCATGTAGACATGGCTAGTTTACATTGGATGCAAATTCCTAGTTATCGGCCACAAAAATTAATTTAATTTTAAATATGGATATTATAATGTCTTTTCAAACTGAATTTTGTAAAACGAACGGTATGATTATCTAAACTAAAATGACAATTATCCTTTTTCATTAACATTATTATAAAGAGTGTTATTTAACCTACTACATACTTAGATAGGTTTCCACAAATCAGGAAATTGTAAGGGATACATATTGTGTTCCCGGTCAATAAAATCTCCTCTAATTCTAACAACATCTATTAGACGGTCCCGTTCTGCATGCAACTTATTGATCTCCTTATTTTCATTTTCAATCCACTTCTTAGCTTGTTTCACTTCTTTCATTGCTTCTGCAACCCATTTTTCTTTTTCATTTACTTGTTCCGCTAGATCATATGCACGTTGATTTAGTGTGCGACTTCTTTTAGAGTCCCTTTCATTTGCTTCATCAACAACCTTCCTAGCTTGGAAAACGTCATCAAGCATTTTATCCGGGAGTGGGAAATCTGGGCCTTCCAGAAATGGGTTATTATCTAAACAAACATAACAATCTTCTTATTCACAATGCCAAACACCAACGTGAGATGAACTCATTCCAATTTTATTTCAACGTTGAGGATTGATGTTAGGTGCATTTTAAGGTCAAAAAGAAAGTTTCTGAAATAGTCATTCTGAAAAGTGGCTTCGGATCCGGAATGGGGTTCCAAAATAAGGGTCTGAAATATTGTCAAGAATCTATGACATTTACTGTTCAGAAGCACTGAACATACTATCAGAAATCTATTACTTTTACTGTAGTGAAATGACTACACATATTTCAAGAATTTATGAGAATTATTGATTTGAAATTATGGTCCGAAATATTAATTCTGGAATGTTGCTCTGAAAAGGCTGGTTCAGAACGTGGCTTCAGAATAATGGTGTGAGAACAAGTATGATCTGGTGCGTAGGAACAAGGTTTGAAAACTCAAACCTTGAGTGAATGCTTAAGATCAATGTCTGCTTACTAATAAGAGTTCCAGACAAGTCTGGCAAGACCAGTCAAGTTTGAATAAATGCTCCTAACAAAGTATTCAAGATATAAATGTAGATAAAAGATAATGACAAAGGTAAAGATATTAAATGAAGAACAAGAAGAATTTTTTTTGGAGAGAATTGAAGTAACTTAATAAATGCCAAAATAAGTGAAAGATCTGTCGTACTGACTTTGCATTGAAAGTGATGAAACATGGAATCGATTATGAAATTAATCAGAGTTTCAAATGATTAAAAAGAAGTATGCGAGATTTGAACACCGATATAAATATGATTTCTGATTCAGCTCTATTACGCTTCTCAAGTTTTTACTGAGTACAAAATACAAGTTCTGTTAAAGTTATTCTCTAACTCTAATAAACACTCCTATTTATAGTAGAGAAAAGCGTACAAAAAATATTCTAAGGACTAAGCGTTAAGCTTCCAATACAATGCCTTAGAAAAATACATTACATAAGGAACGAAAAATAGAACATACGAAGACATGAAATACTTCGACTAATTACAACAAAATTCACCCTTACAATCTCCCCCTTTGGAATCAAAGTCGAAGTCTTCAATTGGTAAGAATTTGAATAGAGTAAAGCATGAACCTTCGAATCTACGTATACTAGTTAATATTTTCTTAAGTTCCTTCTTATCACCTTCATTATTCTTCTTGTAATGGTTCATACGAACAACAAAGTTCGTATATTGCGAAGTTGAATATCTTTCCACCTCAACAACTTGAAACAAAATTTCTATGACCTTCCCAACGTATCCTTCCCAGAAAAGACTAACCCAAAGGGTTTCAAGCAGATTTCTCCATCAGCATATCTTTTAAGTTCTGCTTGAGTCTTCGTAGGATTCATGGGAGCGCTTATTTCCAAACCCTTCGCAGTAGCCAACTCCATATCAGTCATTGCAAGACATTCGTAATAATTTTCAATAAAGATTTTGATGTGAGTCACTCCAACCTTAAACTCATGTGGCTCGGTATTTTACAAATACGAAAATGACCTTTCTTTCAAAATTCATGCAACTTGTATAAGATCATACAAGTTCATCAATGGAAAGTCATCCATAGTGAATTCACATACTTTTCCATCTGCCCTCACCACCACATACTTAATATTTTGGATTTTGTCTTCGAAGATCACATCCTTATTTATGCTAATCACCTTCTTGATCTTCGTTAATGACCACACTTCTTCAGCTGGCTTAGCAAGAACAACATGAAATCTGATCTTCAAGTGTGTCCCTTCATCTTTTTCTTTAAATTTGCTCTCAACCTTGAATTGTGGCATAATGAACATCATTTCATTGATGGGGAAATCTAATTGGCTTGAATCTGTGTTTGTAACAATGTAGCTTTGTTTGGGCTTTTTTTCAAACGCGTACATATGATTAAAAGCAACTTTGTCTTCAATCGTTTCATAGTTATAGTGCTTCGCAAAATCACCCTTGTTCAAACCAGGAGGGTCACTTGCTCTTTGAGTCATGATACTTTGTATCATTCTCATTTTCTCAAACTCTACTTCTACTTTTTCCTTCTTCTCCTCCTTAGAATTTTCAATCCGTATTTCTTTTCCCTTTGACTTCGTACCAGATACATCAACATTTTCTTTCTGTTTTGAACCACTCCCTCCAACCTCAGTAGTTTTACCAATCACAATTCCTTTTGGTTTTGTGAATGGCACAGTGGTGAAAACGGTTGAAGTGATTGGACCAGCTGTTGCAATGACTGGTTTTCATGATGGAATATTCGTTGAAAACAATTTCCCCACCACCTTCGAATCTCCTCCTGTCTTCGTTCCTGCCATGATTTTTTCTCCCCCTTGCACCCCTGTGCTAGCAGGTGGGGCATACGTAGTTGGAAGAAGACTGGAGATGCGGGATAAAGGAGCCAGTTGTTAGACAAGTAATTCCTCAAACTTGGAAATTTTATGGATCAAATCTTCCGAAGATAGTATGGACGAAGTAGGCTTGGAAGATAGAGTTTTGAGCTCTGTTAGAAGTGCGAATACTTCCATGAAATTTTTATTGTCATTTGTTGAAACCTGAGTAATCTGTGGACTCAGGTTTTCATAGAGCTTTACAAACTTTGTAACAGCTTCGCAGATAATATCCACCTTCTCGTTGATGGATTCAAATTCAGTACGAACAACCAAAATTTCCTTCTCCATATCTTCACGTAATTCCTGAATTTTGAAATTTATGTCTTTTCGCACCTTCTTAACATCTTGAACGAAGAGCACATGTCTCTCTTTTGCTACCATCTTCATATCTTGTAGGTTTGATGAAAAATCAGACTTCTGTGACTTTACCCGTGACTCATTGTTTTTATCATAAAGATCAATCTTTTCCATTAATCGGGACTCGGAAGCTTGAATCATTCCAGAAACTTTGGTTATCAGCCTTCCTTCAAGCAATGACAACATGCCATCAACTTCCAGACTTGACACAACATGACCTCCCCTAATGTCAGCTTGAGATTGAATAATTGAATTGAGCTTTGTATTCAAAATCTTAAATTGTTTCATCGTCATTAGCATATGATCCAGGAAATCAGTTTCCTCTTCATCAAACTCCAGGTTTTCACATGTTCCCCCAAAACCTTCTAATTCATTTTCAGTTTCCAAGAATGAATCTTTTAGTGGAGAGGTGGTGGTAGGTGGATCAGTTGATTGTGATGAAAAGAGAGTTGTGAATGGATGTGAAATAATGTGAGTAAATGTCGGAGAATCAGTGGTAGACGTTGTAGGAATAATATAGGTAGTATGAGAAGGCGAAGAAATGAGAGATTCGGAAACCACATTCGAAGTGTTACCTTTAGCTGCATTATTTGAAGTATCCTCACCCATGATGACATTTGTATCCATATCAGATATGTTTAAAGGGATTTCTGAGGTTCGAGCCTCCACGGTAACTATCTTGGCAATCGAAACTCTAGGTGGTTGAGTCACTGAAGTATCAGCTTTAGAAGATTCTTTGATAAAAACTGTTTCTGGAGTCGCTGGAATAACTTTTATCTCATCAGCTATAGAATCAGAAGAGAGAACCAACTTACACTGCTTCTTCTTAGAAATATGCTTAGCCATGTCAGCAGCCATTCTATTCTTTGATGATGGAGAAACAGGGGCATGAATTTCCCAAAAAATACCCCTTGATGAGATACTTGTGTTTTACGAACAACTTTCGTACCTGATGATCTTTGCTTGCTCTTCGAATTCATCTTAATTCGTCTGAATACACCAGTCTTCGAAGGAATGACTTCCTTTTCAGTGACCTGGGTATCAGGAATAATCGGCTCTGACTAAATTGGCTCAAGTTCAATCACGGGAACCTGCTTCGTTTTCTTTGAAGACTTGACTTTCGTATCCGAAGACCCAACATTAGCTGTCTTCGACTTCTTGGATTTTTTTTCAGATATCTGTGGTAAAAGAATCACAGTTTCCACAGAAGTATTGATGGTTGCTAAGTAAGAAACCAAGACTGGATTGGAAGGATCAACTCTCTTTAGCATCGCATCGGGGAAACGAGCTTCAAACAGAAACTCATCCAAATCATCCGTTGCATCCTTTGGACAACTATATGTGTGAAACAAAGCCTTCTCTTCATTAGCTAGAACTAATATCCATTCTTTATCATAGCAATGTTGCAAAATCAAGCTCCAATACCTAGCACACGAAATGCAATGAACAACATTCGTGTTCTCGATACTCTTTTGAAATTCCTTCCAGAGTTGAGTCGAATAGTCCACATGGAGATCATAATACAGCCCTGCTACCATGGCGTATACCTCCATTCTTCCCTTATCAAGTCCTACCATTCTGCCAGTCAAACAAAGAAGAAAAATCCCAAAAAGAAAATTCCATACACCGACTTCTTAAAATCACTGATTTTAGTTAACTGGGGTTGATGTCCCATTTCGTTAAACATGTGGACGATTTGAGGAAATGTGAAAGAAACATATGGTGGAGAATTTGGGATATCGAGAATTTTGCAGAAAAGCTTTTGTGTCAATCTAACCTTTTTATCATTGATTAGATTAAATGTAACAGCATCCAATCCCTTGGAATATGTGGCGGTTGATCCGGCTTGTGATAACCAGGAGAGAGGAACAAAAAAGGATTTGAACATTGCTTTTGATAAGCCGGAGTTTTGCAGAGCAACAATCAACATTTTAAGTTCTTTAGGATACAGTGAAACATTGGATTCCACCTGATAATTGGTACCCTGGATCTTCATGATTGGCAAAGAAATAACATCATCCGTTGTGTGAGAAGGTTCAGCCATAACATTTGCAACATTTTCCTTTTTTAGGGTTTTGAAGTAAATGATGAACAAAGAGAATTTGATTTACAAAGAGTATTTGGAATGAAGAAAGTGTAAACAAATCATTAACCCTTGTATCCCCTTTTATATGTAACTCTTCAATTTGAAATCAAAGCGGAATATGCATTTAATGCTTGCTGACGTGTCACCGAGAAAAGCGCATCATGATGATGATAAAGTAACCATGCGTCAAAAAGTAACTGTCACATCACCTTGAAAACCAGAAGTAATATAAAACGTCTCCTCAAACAGCCTGTATTTATTGACCCAATGGAATTGTAACCGTCAGAACCCTTCGGATGGAGGTTAAGCTCTTTTACTTTTGGGTTTCGAAGTAAAGTCATTTTCCAGAGTTTTGAAATCAGTAGCCTAAGTTGGTATTACTCAGAACCTCAAGTATTTCGTGTGTGCATTGTGTCAAAGAATTAAGATCAGAAGAAAATTAATTTTTTTTGGATATTTGTGATGTCAAAAATGAATTTGACATGGAGGCAGTTAAACCCCAGGAAAAGGTTGCTTCGTTAATTATCAACAGAGATAATCAACACCTTGTGTATGTTCCCATGAAATACAATCGAAAGCTGGTAGATAAGTTTTGAAGGGCATCTTTTGTAAGGTTACATGGGTAGCTAAAAACAATTTCGTTACATATCAGCCTTAACATAAGGTGAGTAATTGTAACATAAATTGCTTGTGTGACCAGTGTAGCCAGCGACAAGTGTGCTTTGAAAAATATTTAAAGTAACTTTGGGATTCGAAGTAAACTCAAACAGAAAACATATTCATGAAAAAAAATTATGTTGGATCTTGATGGCTAACAAACTTCGTGGGTTACGAAAATTTGATCAAGATCACTCATACGAAATGAATATGATTTGGAGTTTTGAAGATTGGTACTGAAACAAAAGTTTCGTTAAAGCTGGAACATAGTTCCCCGTCAATTACTTAATTTGGAAAGAAATTTTGGTTTCACTATCATCACGGTCTTATGACGATTGATCATTAACACATATATGTGATATATCTAGATTTCGATTGGTTTTGATCAGAAACCTCGTGGATATATGTCTTCGTGTGTGCAAGTATAAGAATTTTAAGATGAAAAAGATTGGTTCCTTAGAAAGAATGTACCTCTATTATATTGGAACAAGCAGAAAACTCTTAACTCATTTGAGAAGAGTAAGGTAGCTCATTGGACTAATGTGAATGTAAGTCTTATTGGGAAGAAATCTCCGTATGAATAATTTCATTAAGGCTTTCAAACATTGAGTCAATTCAAGGCTTTAGACAACATGTTGTAGCATGCATCTATGGACAACTTAACTACTTTTTAAAATTTAAAATTCGAAGAGCAAAGTTCTATACCTGGCCTTAGAACATGCGAACATTTGCCTCTTCATATCTTCAAGAAAATCTACAACAAAGTACTTAAAAAAATAAAATATTTTTTTTGTTTTTGATTTTTCGAAAAGAAAGAACAAAATTAAAATGAAAATCTTTTTGATATTTTTGAGTTTTTGAAAACAAAGAGCAAAAAACAAAGAAAAAATTCACAAAAGTTACTTGTTGCAGATCTTTGAATTTTAAAATGAGATAATTTTTTTCCCAATCATACGAATTCAAAGCATTCGAAGATTGACTTATGACCACTAACCTTATCCATTGACGACGTGTCTGAGAACTGTCAATATTCTTTTTCGCATGAAATTGAATTACCATAAACCCTTCCAAGTCCTTCTAAAATTCTTACAAACGATTTTTCATCCAATGCTTTTGTAAAAATACCAGCCAATTGATCAGTAGTTTTCACAAAATGAACTTCAATATTCCCGTCTTCTACATGATCTTTTATGAAGTGATAGCGAAGAGCAATGTGTTTGGTCTTCGAATGTTGCACAGGATTATGACAAATTCTTATTGCACTTTGTGAATCACAATATAAAGGAATCTTTTTCATATTAATTGCATAATCACGTAATTGAATTTGAATCCATATTATATGTGATGTGCAAGCAGCAACAACAACATATTCAGCTTTGCCGTTGAGATAGAAACACATGTCTGCTTTTTCGATTGCCAACTTACCAATTTACCATCAAGTAATTGACAACCACCACTTGTACTTTTCCTGTCCAGATTACATCCGAATATGCTTGAATAAAAAATCCAGTATTCGAAGGGTACCACAATCCATGCGAAGATGTCCCTTTGAGATAACAAAATATATTCTTCACAGCAGTGAGATGTGGTTCTTGATGATTTGATTGATACCTAGCATAATTACAAATAGAAAACATGATATCATGTCTACTTGCAGTCAAATAAAGTAGAGATCCAATCATGCTTTTGTATAAAGTTATATCAACGGCATGTTTATCTAACGAAGGAGTGAGTTTAATGCCAGTTGCCATTGGAATGCGTAATTTTGTGCTATTCATCAAGCCAAACTTTTTGAGCAGATTCCTCGTGTATTTTTCTTGATTTATGAAAAATCCTTCTCTATTTTGACGAATGTTCAAACAAAGAAAATTATTAATTTTTCCCATCATACTCATTTGGAACTTACTTTTGATCATATCTTCGAATTCTTTAGACAAAGCAGGATCAGTTGATCCAAAAATAATATCATCAACATAAATTTGAACAAGCATTAGATGATTCCCAACTTTCTTACGAAATAATATGGGGTCAACTAATCCTTGTTTAAATTTAGATTGCTTCAAAAATGAAGTAAGAGTTGCATACCAGGCTCGTAGTGCTTGTTTTAAACCATAAACTGCCTTATCTAAAATATAAACATAATCTGGATGTTCTTCGTTTATAAAACCTGGAGGTTGTTCCAGATACACTGTTTCTTCGAGTTCTCCATTCAGAAATGCACACTTCACATTCATTTGATATAGATCAAAATCTTTGTGAGCTGCATAAGCCAAAAATATACGAACTGCCTCGAGTCTTGCAACAGGGGCAAAAGTTTCTTCGTAATCAATTCCTTCTTGTTGAGAAAAATCCCTTAACAACAAGTCTGGCTTTGTTTCAAATTATATTTCCATCTTTGTCGATTTTATTTTTGAAATTCCATTTTAATCCAACAATTGAAACATCATTTGGTTTAGGAATTAACCTCCAAACCTTATTTCGTTCAAATTCAGACAATTCAGATTGCATTGCAACAACCCAATCTGAGTGTTCCATTGCAATCTTAACTGTTTTTGGCTCAATTTCAGAGATAAAAACGTTGAACATACAAAATTCTTGATGAGCATTTAGTACCTCATTCTTCGCACGAATTTGAGCTCTTGTTAAAACTCCTTCTTGTGGATTACCAATTATTTGTTCCTTCGGATGATCTTTTGTCCATTTGTCCATTGGTGGATAAGCTGGATTGAAGTCCAAAGGTGCATCTTCGTACATTTCTTCATTTTCAGATCCTGCAATTGAACCAACATCATTAATATCATTATAAGTTTCATCATTTTGATTTAACTCCCCCTCAATATGATCATTTAATTGCTCCCCCTCAACATCATCACATGCCCTTTCATTCTCCCCCTTGAAAGAATGCTCCCCCTTAGGTAGAGTGTTCGAATCCGAGTGCTCCCCCTCCACTGGATCATTATGCATACTTTCGCCCATTGTTTGAGGAGATGATGTTGAATCGTCATTTCGTTTTGAAAATTCATTGACATGATTATCGGGAGCATTACATTCAACATTTGCAGCATAATCTAAATTTCCAAAAATAGAGTCATAATCAATATCAAACGATTGTATATTTTTAGATTTAGTTTGATTTTCTTGTAAGATTGGATGATTGTCTAATTGTTTATCAAATTGTTTAATATAATAATCATCAAAAGTAAGATTAAATGTTTCTTCCACTTTTCGAGTTCATTTGTTTAGCACACAATAAGCAACAGAATTATGCGAATATCCAAGGAAAATCCCTTCATCAGCTTTTGCTTGAAAGTTTGAAAGAATATCCTTAAGATTCATAATAAAGCACATGCATCCAAAAACATGGAAAATTTTGACATTAGGTTTTCTGTTATTGATGATTTCATAAGCAGTAATATTAAAACATCGGTGGATGAAAGATCTATTCTGAGTAAAGCATGAAGTTGAAATTGCTTCAGCCCAAAGATATTGTGGAAGATTCGCATAGGCCAGCATTGTTCTTGCAGCTTTGCATAAAGATCGATTTCTTCGCTCAACAACACCATTTTGTTGTGGTGTATATGGAGATGAGAAATCATGCGAAATGCCTTTATCCACCAAAAATGAATCAAGAACATTGTTCTTAAACTCAGTTACATGATCACTCTTTATCCTTCGAACCGTCTTTTTCAGCGTTTTTTCCATTTGCTTGATAAAGTTAATCATGATTTGGGCAACTTCTGATTTAAGCTTGAGAAAATAAACCCATGTAAATCTTGAAAAATCATCAACAATAACTAAAATATACCGTTTATGAGTTAGTGTTGAAATTGTCGAAGGACCACATAAATCAAAATGTAAAAGCTCCAGTCGCTCAACAATCTTCGAATCAATTGTGATCGGATGACCTTGTTTATGTTGCTTGCCAACTTCACAAGCTGCACATAAAGAATCATTATCAAATTTAAGAACAGGTAATCCTCTTACCATATCTTGAACAACAAGTTTATCGATCTTTCGAAAATTAAGATGTGAAAGTCTTTGATGCCATAACCAGCTCAGATCTGATGTTGCTTTCGAAAGAAGACAAACAACAGGTTTGTCGACAATCAAATTGATATCCAATGTAAACATGTCACCATTCCGCTTTGATTTAAGCAAAATTTCTTTAGTGTCGACATTCGAAATAATGCTTCCCTCTTCGTTAAAAAATACTTGATTGCCAGTGCCCACAACAAGTTGAGAAACACTTATCAAGTTATGTTGTAAACCTTCAACATACGCAACTTGATTCACTGTGAATTTACCATTCGTGATTTTTCCATATCCTTTTACTTCGCACTTCTGATTGTTTCCAAATTTAACAACTCCTGCATTCTTCAAGCTTCGAAAATCTCTAAGATTTTCTTTCTTCCCAGTCATGTGACGAGAGCAACCACTGTCAATGTACCATTTGTTATCGTATTACTCGTCACATAGTACCTGCAATCATTGAAAGAATTTAGATACCCAAGACTTTTTGGGTCCTTGGAAATTAGATGTTAACAAAGAATTAAATGAAGAATATTTGACCCAATCACAAAATTTAATCTTGAGACTATCAATAATGTCTACATTATCATTTGAAGGAACATAAGGTTGTGTTGATTTCGAATGTTCACTGATTTTACCCTTCGTATTCTGAGAATGTGAAGGAATTGTCTTCGGTTTTGTGACAGGTCTCCATGCTTTGATTGAGATATTCGAATCTTTTGATGATGAACTTCCATTCGAAGAATTATTGACATACTTTTCATAAGTCTCTTTGATTTGTTCTTCTGAGAATTTGCTAGACCGATAAACATTACCACGACCTTTGAGCCAGTGATCTGTATTTTTCCTTGAATTAATGCCTTTTTCATGCGAAGCCTTTAATGTTTGTTTCTTTGTATGATTAGGAAAATTTGTCTTTTGAGGAACAAAATCAACTTTTGGTTTATTAAGAAAAGATTCAGCGTAAGAAGTATTTGTAACATCCAAAAAAATTCAAGCCAATTTAAACTTTCTAAAACAACCCAAATTCATTAAGTTATTACAAAAAGGTTTTCAATACAATTATTATCAGAGTCTTCCCAGAACCATATCATAAAACATAAACATGAGGAGCGGTACGATCACACCTTTGCCTTGCCACGATCTCCTGAAGTACCTGAAACATTTAAACCACAACTGTAAGCCCGAAAGCTTAGTGAGATACCCCTAAAATACCAACCACATATATCATACACATAACATATCATACAAAACAGAACAGCCATGCACTTCGGGTCTACTGTGTGACTGGTCCGCCGCACCAGGCCTTCAGTCCACCTGGTCCACCCTCCGAGTCTAGCCATATCCATCGAGTCTGCAGTGTGGTTGGTCCGCCTGCACCGGGCCTTCAACCCACCTGGTCCACTCTCCGAGTCTATAGTATGACTGGTCCGCCCGCATCGGGCCTTCGGTTGGCCTGGTCCACTCTCCGAGCCTCGGCACGTCTGGTCCACCCTTGTGGGGCCTACAGCCTATCCGGACCGCTCGTTGGGCCTTCAGGATAACCGCTCCGCCCTAGTATGTTGGCCTACAACACAAAGCAGGATCCGCCTCAACCCAACCCCAGTCCAACAACCATGTGCACATAAACATACAATCATATAACAATTCACATCCAAACAAACTGATCGAGCAGATCACATAACATAACATCATCCTAACCAGGATACCGACCTAACCGGGTTTCTAACATATACCACCCTAACTACCAGGATGCAAACATAGCAAAGCAATAACATAACAACGATACCCGAATTACAATCTGATAAAGGTTTGGCCTTGGTGCCTTAGACCCTGTCGATATAGTGAGGATAACTCACCTCACAACTACCGAAACTCGAACTGAAGAAGCAGATTCCCGAATCACCGACTCACCTAAAATCTCGAACTATTCGAAGCAGCAAAACACTCATTAGTCCAAGCACAATATCCTTCCAAGGGTAAATTGACCATTTTACCCTTAACCCAAACTGTTCCATGACCAAGGCCCAACACCAGAATATGAAGGGCCAAACACTAGGTAAGCTCTCAAGCCCACTAGTGGCTCAAAGACCAAAAGTCCGAAACAAAACCCAATATTGCCCCATTTTACTAAATTGGGCCCTCCTCACCAAATGGGCCTAGATCCAAGGTCCATAATAATTAGTGAGTCCAAAATATTCCATCTATAATGTCCAGTAACGACCCAAGCTCTAAAGGCCCAATAACAGCCCAGTCTCTTAAGGCCCAAAATGAAAATCCAACACAGGGAGTACGCTGGGCGTACAACGATGCTTGCGGATTGGAGTCGGGACACAGACCACTATGATGGGCGTACTCCCGTTTGCGTGGGGCGTAACTCCGTTGAACTACAACTTCTCAGAAGATCTTAACAGCTTAAGCTCTTAAGCCCAATAACAGCCCAATCTCTTAAGGCCCAAAATGAAAATCCAACAGAGGGAGTACGCTGGGCATACAACGATGCTTGCGGATTGGAGTCGGGACACAGACCCACTACGATGGGCGTACTCCCGTTTACGCGGGGCGTAACTCTGCTAAACTACAACTTCTCAGAGGATCTTAACGGCTTAAGCTCTTAAGCCCAAACTTCAGATCCATAGACCAAATATACCTAGGATTCATAAAGTCTCAAACTTTATTACTTGGGACGTCCATAAAGCTCTTAATCCAAGGTCTTAATCCATTAAGACCTATCTATATCATATATGAGACAACCAAAGCCCTTGGGACCTCATTTTTCTTACTCAAGACCTCTCCTAAGGTCTAAAAGGACTGATAATCTCAACCAACTCGAATCATGCATCAAGATGAGGTTTTGGGACAAGAATGATGTCAAAACTTCACAACATATAGATCTACACAATATGATTGTCAATCCAGAGACTTTTTACCTCAAAAGGGCCTTAAAAGATGATGTCTTTCCAGATCTACAAGCTCCAGCCACTCAACTCCTTCTTTGACAACTTCCTCTTTCTTCTTCTAGACTCTCCTTTGCCAAAACAAGCTTTCCAAGGTCAAACACACCCAACAATGGAGGTGGAACGGCTATCTAGGGTTTCTTAGGATGAGAGAGTGTTTATGGAGGCTAGGGTGAGAACCATTATGTTCATTATATAGTGGCTGACCCTAAATTTAGGGTTTCTGGATGATAGACGTACGCTGGGCATACATCCAGTACGTTGGGTGTGTGTCGAGGGACCTCCACGTTCCTTTCCTTCATTACGTTGGGCGTACGTCCGACTTACGCTGGGCGTACCCAGCCAAACATGTGCATGCATGCTTGGCATGCATGGAACCCTTTTGCTAAACTTCCCCCTTAGGGACCATTGCTGCTAATATCTTTTATTTACAACATCTCCTCCATCACAAGTCCGTTCCCGTCAACTCTATATCCATATTAAGGACCGAAACGCCCTTACTCTTGATCTCGGGAACCTATAAATAGATATTTCAAGAATGGGGCGTTACAGTATTCACAGTGGTTTTAAAATGTTGTCTTTGAAAAAATATCTTTGAGGATTAAATTTTTCTGAAAATTTGTTTGAAACCTTAGGTTTTGACTCATTCGAAATCTTTTGAGAGGTTTTGACTTTGTAAACAAATTTTGGTGATTTTGAATTGGACCCTCTTTTGTTTATTTGATTTAAAATCTTCATTTTGTCTGAAAAACGTTTTGAACTCATATATTGAATTGGGTTTGATTTCTCATGTTTCAATTTTTAATTTTCAATTGTTTGCCAAAAGATTTTCTTTCTTGCTTGTCTTTTTGAAATGTTCTTTTCTGTTGAAAGTTTGACAATTTGCTCCTTGAACTCCTTAGAATTAAGTTTTCATTCTTGTTTAATTTCCTCAACCAAAGGCTTAATAACTTCATTTTCAACTTAGATTTTTCAACCCATTTTCTCTTTGGTTTTTGTCTTTGAAAAACATATGAATTCTTGGTTAGGTTGTTTTCAGTTGTGCTCTGATTTGCAAAGAACCCTTATTCCGATGATTTTATGTTATCTTGTTCCACCATTTTCTTGAATTCTGGTTTGATATTTTCAATGTTTCCAGTAGTTACAAAGACTTGGTTCGGAAAAACAACATCATCAGAACACTTGAAGATTGGATAAACCATAGTATTCGTTTCTAGGAAATGAACCCCTTTCTCAGTTAGCACTTTTTGGAACTATTGTGTGTCTCCATACACTTGATCAACAACTATACGAGGAATTTCTTCTTCCTTTAAAACTTCCTTTTTCTTTGTTTGTTTCTCTTCTTTTTCATCATCACTATCATCAGTTTGACTGTCTTTTACTTCTACAAAGTTCACATCACAAACTTTCGAAGTTGATGGTTGATCAGTGTTAATTTCAACCAACAAATCCTTAACTTTTTCTTTTCCTTTGAATGATGATGCAACATTTATAATAGTCAACTGAGAACAATCAACATCTTCAAGATCACTAATTTCACTAATATTATCAGAATTATCCTCAATATCAGAAAAATTAGATTGACAATCAGATGTTGAATTCTCAGTCTTTTTCAAGATGTTAACTTGTTCTGACTTAGTCAAAGTTTCATTTACAATGTCAACTAATTCATTTGAATCAAGATATTCATCTACTCGAACTATTCCATATTTATATCTATCACCTGGAACTTTGTAAAAATCAGCAAAAAAAATTCACAATCATACGAAATATTATCTACTGTAGCTCTTTCGTAAGCTAAAAAGGGCAGTAATTTTCTATGTTGTTCTTTGCTGATTTCGCATGAATGATGTATTTCATCCAATTTTCCATACAATCTTTTAGCCGAATTACAATAAATATTCCTCTGGGCTAACAACAGTTTAGAATCACTCGACAAGTTATCTCTATCAACCATGATATTAGTTCTTTGAAGTTCTAAACAATCTATTCTGGCAATTTTCGAATCTAGTTTCTTTTGTGTCTCTAACAACTGATCAGACAGCTTCTTAGCCTCATTGCTAGCAGATATCACTATTGAATCGAAATAAGTAACAATTTCATCAAAGGAGATTAATTCAGAATAATAAGCATGTACTGGAATATTAAGAGATTCAAGAATTTTACGTACCTTTATGGTCATTGGGGATTTGTCAACATCTTTTGATATGAAGCATCTCTCATGAACTTCGTATGCATCTTCATATGTTTCTTCCTCCAACTTCGCAAACATTGCTCCGTGGGTTGGATGTCACATCTCTTCATCATCTGACCCAGATGACCAAATTTGATAAGTTCCATCTTCATCTTGTTCACCATGAGCAATCAATGAGAGATTATTTGCCTTCGCACGCAGCTCCTCCAACTTCTCCACATAGTATGCTTCATCCTTCATTTTATTCTTCTTCTCATCTCTTTTCCTTAACATGCAATCATTAGCTAAATGATTAGCTCCATTGCAATAGTGACAATCAATTCCAGCATCTCCTTTCAATTACTCCTCAGTTTTTCCTTCAACAAACTTCGTATCTTTATTTTCTTCCTTCTTTTTCTCATCCCCAACACTTTTTGTCACATTATTTCCTTTACTTTCAAAAGACTTTGACTTCGGATTGAATGGCTTTTTAAAGAATTTTTTCACACGATTGTTAGAATAAAAAGCAATTGCCTCATCATCTGAATTCATGATGAATCCTTCATCTTCATCAGAAACATGTTTCTCAGCTTCTCTTTTAGAAATCTTTGAAACCAAATCTAGTGGACCTCCCAAACTTAACTTTTATTCTTCTGCAATTTCATTAACCTCACTTTCATGTGACTTCAGCTGATTGTACAAGTCATTCAAAGTTGGCGTATCAAAGCTTTGTTGATTTTTAACCATCATGCTTACACTACGCCATTCCTTTCGAAGACCCATAACAAATATGAGATTGAACTCCATGGCTGACCTGGTGATTCCATATCGATTGCATCGATAGATTAGTTCATTAAGACGATCGTAGTAAACTTCGATTGTTTCACCATCTTTATGTCTGAAATCCTTAAGTTCCACAAAGCATTGTTTTACTGAATTAAATTTTGTCTTTTCACTCCCCTGTAACTTCACCTTGAGATTGTTCCAAATCTCCTTTGTTGTTGTACAAATCCTTACGTAGTTGTAAACAGCAGGAGGCAATGCTCCTCTTAGCTCTCTCATGCATCTTTTTTCCAATTTTTTAAGAAGATCAGATTGATTCTCTACCTCGGAATTTCCAGACGATGCACCAATCGGTTGAACATTTGATGGTGGATTGCGATCACCAGAAATACAGTTCCACAGCTCTTCATCCAAACCATTAAGATAATCATGCATACGATCAGCCCATTGATCGTAATACTCAGGAATTAACCTAGGAATTTTAGTGGATGATCCTAGAAGATGAGAAAATGAAGTCATGGAATTCAGATTGAAAGACGCCATTGATGTAAGAAAGAAAACCTTGAAAATTGTTGAAGAAACTTTAAGAATTTGACAACAAACTATATGATTCAAATCAAACTCACTAGTAGAACACTCGATTCAATGATTCAAATGCATAATCGAATCACAGACTTAGATCTAATGAATTTTTCACTTTCTAAAAGTGCGGAATTTCTTAAATCAAAATTTTGATTTAAAAACTTTTGAAAAGATGAAAATCAGATCAGAGATATGATTCCTACTCTGATACTAATTGATGAAAGATGGAATCGAGTATGAAATTAATCAGAGTTTCAAATGATCAAAAAGAAGTATGCGAGATTTGAACACCAATGTAAATATGATATCTGGTTCAGCTCTATTACGCTTCTCAAATTTTTACTGAGTACAAAATACAAGTTATGTTAAAGTTATTCTCTAACTTTAGTAAACATTCCTATTTATAGGAGAGAAAAGCGTACAAAAAATATTCTAATGACTAAGCATTAAGCTTCGAATACAATGCCTTAGAAAAATACATTACTTAAGGAACGAAAAATACAACATACGAAGACACGAAATACTTCGACTAATTACAACAAAATTCACCCTTACAGAAAGCTCCTTTAAATAGGAGTGAAGGTTACATTTCATAAACTAAGAAACTAACATAGGACCGCACAATAGAGGTGTTCCTGACGTTTTGATTGTCTAATATTACAAAAATAATAAGTCCTATGAAATGTCATACCAATACAAAGACAATTTTCATTTATTGCAAAAGGACAAAATACAGTGACTCCGGATTAGCACACATTCCGAGCATGAGGTTCATTCCGGAATGCGTTCACTTCAATCTATTCATCTTCTTCTCTCCAGGTCCGAACAGATTCTGGACCACTCTTCACTTTGATTCCGGTCGATTCTTCATTTCGGAACATATACATACTTCGAAATTGGCATTGGACTTAGGATTGCTAGAGGTTCACTTTTAGGTTCCAACAAATGGTCCAAAATACTGTCAAGAATCTATGACATTTACTGTTCGGAATAACTATACATATGTCATGAATCTCTGACTTTTACTGTTTTGAATGACTACTCATATGTCAGGAATCTATGACAATTATTGTTCCAAAATTACGGTCTGAGTATAAATTCCGGAATATGTTTCCGAAATTTTGTCAGGAACCATAACCATAGTAAATGTCATTATATAAAGGAATTCAAGCATAAAAACTCCTTACCTTGTTAAAACTAACACTAAAAATTCATTTCTCATAATCCAAAGAAATGTCATACTGCGATTGTCGCTCTGAAGGTATTATAAGGACATCAATGACTACAAATAACCCGAGACGGGATTTTACGCTTGTCCTAAAGAGGTATGGGGATTATCCTATTATTATTTTCTTTGAATTAATATTAATTTACACAATATACGTCACGTGTTTGATCTGAAAATTTTTAGGGATCACAGTCTGGGTTTATTTGTTGGGTTGAAAACGCAAAAGACAAGAATTCGGTGATAATCAATAACTTATTTCAATCGAAGAAAAAACTTGAAACCCAAAATATGCACTTGAAGATAGCGTTAATTTGTAGTTGGATTTTCTTTTTTGGAATCATTGTGTAAAGGTTGTAAGTTTTATGTTCATCAACTAAGTTTCCCTTCTGTAACACTTATTAACATTTTTAATATGCAATGTTCTCTTGTTTGTTAGTATTACTATTGTACTTGTAAACTATGTTTTTTCTATCTTTGTAATATATAACAAATATTAGGGAAATAATAATATTTTTTATTACACACTACAAATTAATTACAAACATAATTAATTGTAATTACATTGACAATAAAACTACAATAAAAGGGTCTGGTATTTCCCATTTTGATGGAGGTGGAAGAGGGTGCACGGTTTGTGTATAGTAGGCAGTCTAAAACACATCATTCAGGTAATATATCTAAACTATATCGGGTAATTCATGGATGTTCGAATGGCGTGATGCCACAATAGCATGACCGCAAGCTATACCTAAATTGCATCATTTTCCACGTGAACATGTATGATGGTTCAGATCAACAACACAAGTTTTTTTATAATCAAAAACTCGATAAATGTTGGATGGGAGCGAAGATGGGATCTCTGGAGAGATCTTTGTTGCTTGCCACCGAACAAACTTTTGCATCCTTTTATGAAGCACCATTTCAGCATACAGGGTGAGTATGGTAGTTAAACTCGTTAAAAAATAAATATGATCAAATAAGGTTCTTGTATAAGTATTTAAATAAATTCAATATGTCACTCCGTATTTTACATGCCATTAATTTGCATTCATCGAAAGTATGTTGAATGTAGTCACAAATTGCCTCGGTAAGCATTATTATCGGTACATTGAGTTGATTTACCGATAAAATAAAAAAATTCAAGAGCATCAATGGTGATTGCATTCCAACAGATGTTAGGGAAATAGGCTCTTGACCATTTTGCATGACCGATGTTGGCAAGCATTTCACTAGCATCAGGGATCATCCAGAACAAAGGTTGTAATGTTTTGCTAGAGATGGATCTTGTGTGAATATACTTGAACACACTTTTAAAAGTATATTCATGATAAGAATTAGGGAATACATGCTCAATGCAAGAACTAAACTATTTAAAACTTTTCAAAAATATTAGGGTTCTAGAATTTAAGATTTCAAAATTAAACTATTTAATTAAAATTTAAATTCAGAAACCAATGGTTATTTTTAAAACTTTTCAAAAATACTAGGTGAAATTTTTAATAATTAAATTAACCATCAATTTTACCTTTTATCAAAAATTAAACCAAATCATACATTTTGATAAGGATATACAATTACCTTTAATAAAAATTCAATTTCGGTAGAAAAACGAATTAAGGTAATAATCCTAATCAAGCTAAGATTATCAAAACCGAAAATCAGGGATCTGACAGACCATCTCGTCGAGTCTGTGCAATGCACTCGTCGAGTTGGGCAAACTCATCAAGTTTCAAACATGAACTCATCGAGTTCTATGAATAGAATGACCATTCTGCTCCCTTCTCCTTTAAGACGACTCACTATTGTATCAAGTTCAACTGAAAAACATCCTAGTCTCCGATACAACTGATGGGTTTTGAGAATAACTACAAATCCTAGTGCTCATGCAAACCTAAATTAAGGATCTAGGTTTTCACTAGTTGAACATGAAAACTTGAATATCAAAGAGAAACCCTAATATGCATCTATGAAAAATGAAATTAGCCTAAATATAGGGTTCAGATACATACCTAAATTGTTATTTAGTAATAACAATTGATCATTGTTGATTCTTTAACTCTTGAAAGCAAGTGTCTCAAATGTGACACCTCTAATGGCTTACAAAAAAAAATTTTCAAGAGGATGAGAGGAGAGAGGAGGAGGCACACAAGGATTTTCAAATCTACCAAGGTTCTTCTTAGAGTGGCCAAAAATCACAAGTCTAATCCTCCTTATATACTGCAGGTTGCTTAATCCCAAAGCTAGGGTTTGCAGGTGGAAACCCTAATTCCCTGCTAAGGCCTAAGCAGCCCATGGACTCCTCAATAGAAGGCCGTGGATTAAAACCTACAGGGTCACCCTATAATTTTCCTCCACCCCTATCCAAGGAGTCCAAGAGCCTAGTTTCATAACTATTAATGATTTTCTAAACAACCCCTGTACTTTTAATTAATTTCTTTAATCCCAAAATTAATTCCAAATTAATTTCTGATTAAATAACATGATTTACAATTCATATATTATTCTCATAACATATTAATAAATCATTATATGAATTATTATTCTAAACAATAAATTTAACTTCAATCCAAAAGTCATCTTGTCAAGTTGCAAGAGTGAAGGCAATCCAAAATGTCTTGTGCTTCTATTAGTTCAAGTATATACCAATTATAATTATAGGCTTTGACACCTAATCCAACACAATACAAATAATTAAACACAGTTATGATTAAACTATATTCTCTAACATGGATAAATTTGTTACCTTTATCACTTAATCTAAGATGTGGTTAATCCTAGCTCTAGCAATTTAATGATCATAAACTACTAGGAAACAAATTCATGTAATTATAATGGTCAATAAACTACACTTAACTTGAATCAAAGCAACAAAGATGCAAACTTTAACACACTAGGTAATGATAATCAAACACATGTTTAAACCAAATTCATATAATCCATAAAATAAAAAAAAATAATTAATAGTTTTAGGTTTCATCTAACTAAACGAAAGTCTAATAAATTAGCTACTCATGGCATAAGGTAAACACACTAAATCATAAGAATTCAACATGATTAAATTAATGCAAACCGAATGCAATGTATAAACTTCTAATCTTCAATATCAAATCGTTCTCTCTTCCAAGGGTTGTTTTTCACTCTTCTATGACTTTTGAATTCGACTATATCTCTAGGAAATCAGATCCAACCACCTTAACTCGAATGTGAAAACGAGTATTTATAGTTTCCTAAAATAGCATCGTACATTGTGAGAATTAGGATCTCACGTCGTGAGTTCATTATAAATCCGTGTTTGACAAGGAAATTCCATTCTATGTATAAATCTTCTAGAATGATCAAGCTCACATCGTGAGCTATAAATCTCATGTCGTGAGTTTTGTCTTTACATGAATATCACGGATTTTCTTGCAAACACGGTGTGGTACTCAATTGCCACGTCGGGGACAGTGTCTTTGCTTAATTTTTCTTCCTTTTTAAGCTCCATTAAGCTCCCGTTTAAGCTCCAGTCCTTCTAAGCACTAATATTCATCACTTCTAGTCCTTTTTCTTCAATAATGTCCTTTTTAGCTAGAAAATAGAATTTAAACATTATAAGTACCAAATACCTTCATTATTAACTAAAATGTAGCATATATGTATTAAAATAATGCCTAAATATATGTATAGATATGACAATATCAAAATACCCACACTTATCATTGCTTGTCCCCAAGCAAAACTAATCTTATAAGTTTAACTTTCATCACCAACATCACATAAGACAACCAATTTAGAACCTAGCGATTACACCAAGACCTCAATGTGCATATTTGTGTCTAAGGTTCCTAAATACTTCCCAATCCTAAATACTCACAATCCTTATGAGCATTCACCCCTTAGTTTTCACAACACTCATTTTTGCAACCCTCAGAATCCATCCTATGAAATTTTTCTTAACCTCAATGTATTTTTGGTTAAGCATCCCAAGAATACATATGTTATTGAAAGAATTACAACTTTGATACCACAATGGACCTCTTTGAATGCATTTCATCTTTGCTATTTTCTATTTGATTTCTTTGAATTCAACACCTTCTTATTTAATTTTTGGTATCTTTAACTTTTTTATTTTACATAATTTTCATCTTTTTATCTTCATACTTTGATAGCTCCAAAATTCTTTTAACTTTTGTAACTCTCTCTCTCTCTCTCTCTCTCTCTCTATATATATATATATATATATATATATATATATATATATATATATATATATATATCACTTTTTTCGCTCAAATCCTACATACTAAAGCAAGGGAGCTTAAATTCAACATTTATTGGTTAGAGGTATTAATCTAAGTGCAATGACTACATAAGCTCTCCTGGATAGATTTTAGTACAAGCTGAAAAACTTTTTATGTCATTCAAGCTACTAGATTACCTTTCATATCTCATGACTTTTCACTAAGAATAGGAAACCGCAAATATATTATAAGATATGTTTGCGCAATTAAACATTTGAGTTGGCATTGGATCATCCCACGGAACACTAGAAGCTTAAGTTTTTTTTAAAAAAATTATCACTAGATTTTAAGTAAAACCACTTGTAAAATTTTTAAAATTTCCAAATCTAGCAAAAAAATTTAATTTTATAAACTTAAACTTAGATTCCTTTTTTGACCACTACCCCATACTTATTTCACACAATGCCCTCATTGTATAAAAAAAACTTTAAAGACAATAAAAAGGTAGAAAAAGGAACAGAGCCCCCCGGGTAACAGTGGCGAGATCGATATGTTGATAGTGTGTGTAAAACTCGAACATCTTGAATATGTAACTAAAACTTGGACTTTTGTTGTCACTCTTAAATTCACCGAGAAAGAATATGAATCATAAAATTTCATATTCGAAAAGTGTGGTGCATAAAATCCTCAAAGTAAGACTTGTACTTTAGCCAAAATGTGGGAAAGCATATGCCACGTTTCATGGACGAAATAAAGAGTAAGAACACGATTTTTATATCTCACGTCGTGAGTATAAAGAGCCACGACGTCTCGACGTGAGTTTAGAGTAAATTTCTTCTAAACCGTGAGTGCATCAATCTCATGACGTAAGATAGAGAGCTCATGTTGTGAGAACTGGGCATGACAGATTGTGTATCTTCCTTAAGATCTTCACATCGTGCAAATGTTATTGCCCTTTTAAGTTGTTAAGACATAATTTAATACCATTTTGTGTATAACTCTTCCTTTTATTCTTTAAAATTGTGTGACATCCCCAAAATCTCGGCCATAAAAGACCGGTTTCATTTATGCTTTTAAAATAATTTTAGAGTAAATCCTTTTGATTTAAAAGAGTTGCGGAATTTGTTCCCAAAATCAAAATATGATAAAATAATATTTACCAAATCATTTCATAAAGAAATGCATTTTCATTATATAATCAAAACTCGGGATGTCATGTTCCGATACAGACCAAAAAGCATCAACGACATATTACAAGCCATACAACAGTTTTATACATGTATAGGCTTATAAACAAAGTAACTTGATGATTCATCCATCTTATGCCCTCACGCCACTACTTGTAATACAAATAAACTGAGTGGGTCAGGCTTGCGAGCTTGGTCAGCATATAGGGTTTTCAACCCACAACAAATAATTATATTTAATTCATCAATCAACAATAACCCGATTACCCATTCCCGTTATCCTCACTTTACGTCCCTAAAGCAACATCTATCTCAAGTGGCCTAATCAAGGATTTTCATTGGGATGGACATTACTGCAAAGGGGTTTCCTCAACAATAAATGTCCTAAAGGCAACCATGAGGGGGATAGAGTACACAGGTGAACATATCGTTCACAAAACCTACAGGTTATGAACCTGCCAATGTTCTACAGGATTGTCTAGAAAGAGTCTGTGGTCGTCATCCATACTCTGCTAGATGACTAGACCGACAACAACACCGAGGCCTATCATCATTTTATGTCATCACACATCCACTATCAACCCAGGTTCTACCCAACATCTTTGTAGATATATATATATATATATATACACACACACAACATAACAAAGGTATAAAACATTCAATCAATACTCATTTCAAATAACACATAGCATATAAACACACAACACGTATTTTATAGAGAATACTTCGTATTTATGTGTTAGAAGAAAGTAACTACACACTCATTTGATAAGAAGATGATCGGACAACACTACGACTCTAAATGTAGTATTCTTCAGTGAAACTGGAAGATCTTCACACACCAGGCTTCTCATAAGCAGAGCTTCGGCTCGAAAACTCTTTTCTTCTTGGGATCTTCAGGCTTCAAGACTCTCTTCAGGTCTTGGGATGATACCAGGGCTTCGGGGGTACTTCTCTGCATGTAAATCGAGGTAATATGGGTGAGGGAAGAGTGAATTAGCAACCTTGCCCGACTGCCCCTTCAATTCTATTTATAAGGCTGATTTCTTGAAATTCACGTCGTGAACCCTTATTTCACGTCGTGAATATGATCATCATTGCATGCGTCATCGCAAGTTGGGTCTGGCAGGCTCTGAAAGTCAAATCATTGAGTTCACGTCATGAACACTGACTTGGTGTCGAAAATCGTGCCCCAAACTTCAGAAATTCATATATTTCGCATACGAGCTCCTTTTTCGACGTTCTTTATATCCACGTGTAGGTGAGATTATGCTCTACAACTCTCGTTTAGACTCTGTCATCTAATTTTTACTTTATTTTTATTATATTATTTTTAGTAGGCTGGGACAGAAAAATCTGTTAGCAATTCATAACTTCTTCATCTGACGTTCGTTTTCGTCTGTCTTTTTATCATTATGCTACTATTAACGAGACCTTTGATTCTTGTTTAGGTTGTGTCAGCTAAATACCGCTCGTTCTGATATTCGAACTCTGGGTTGTACACTGCTAAGCCGAAACTTAGAAAAATCATAACTTCCTCATACGAAGTCAGATTTGGACGTTCTTTTATGCATGCTCTCGTTTTAACGTATTCTACGACTTACGTTTTGATCACTAAGGCTAGATATCGCTCTATCGTAAAATCATATTTTTACGTCATACAGCGTCGTGTTGGTTCTGTCGCGAATCTTCGACAAGTCATAACTTATTCGTTATAACTCTGATTTCAGCATTCTTTATATATTCGGAAACATCGTCACGACTACTACCACATCCTTCATAGATATCGGGTTTATGTAACATTTCATTTTGATGCTTTTTTTATCCTTAATTCATTTAAATCACACAATTAAGCACAAAACACATAATACTCAAATAATACATTTTTTATTATATCACAAGAGTTTACAAAGGCTAACCTAGACTATTACATCATCATTAATGACAAGCTCGGAAACACAGGCATTAGAAATTGCACAATATTGTTACCCAACACTTATCAGAAAGTGTGGTCTTTGATTCTTATATCTAACACTCACATATTTCTTTCCTCTTGACATTCTAAATATTTTGCGATCAAAACAAACCATTGGTTGTGATAAGAAAACTTACATCTACCATTTGGTTACATGTCCTCAAAAACAAATCAAATAAAAATAAAAACACACAAAAAAAACTAAGAAGATAAAATAAAAAGGATAAAGAAAATCCTTCATCATCTCCATCTCTTCTTTCTCCACTAGTCCCGACCCCATCATGTTGTTTCGACCAATACTTGCTCCATGAAGGACAAATTGGGTATTGATTTCCCAAATTTGGTGGTTGCTCCACATGAAAGTTTTAGATCATGTTCTCCACAGAACCACCTATCTAATTCATGCTCATGCTCATTCTATCAAAATACCCAACTATCATTTCATCACGAGATGGTCCTCCTCCCATGGGTGCATTTTGTTGAACCGATTGACCTCTCTCACCTCTTCCTCTCATGCACCTGTGTTCCTGATGCCTCGGCTGTGCTTAGGGGTGTTCCATTTGTTCCCCTCCGTTATTAGTTGGAATACTCCAATGTGATCCCATATTCACAATAACATGCACTCTCTCCAAGTAACTAAAAGAAAAACCATCCCCTTCCTTCCATGTCAAAGTGTGACTCAACCTCGGTGTTAAAATACCATAAGACCTTTCCAAGGGAGTAACAAAATTCCCACCTGCAATAAGACTCCCAACTCTTGAAGTTACCGCCTTGCTTCCCAAGTAGTTTGCAAGATGATAAGGAATATTTCAACAAACGGTCGATGCAATAATGGACCATACAAAAAACAAATTGAAAGTAGTCACTTTATCCCCATGTTTTTTGTGAATAATTGAAAATGTTATGAGGTGGTGGATGAGACAATGAATGGGTGACCGGATTTGGCTATCTGGTGAGACCCCAGAGTGAAATTCCCCATTTTTAATTGTTGATCAAAACTCGTACCCATGTACCTTGGTTGAAGAGTCATGTGTAGCCGCCTTTTAAAATGTGTTAAAAACTGGAGACATTGCTTCATGTTTTTCATATAAACCCATTCTCCATGAAAACCTGGCCAAACTGCACTTGCGGTATTCGCCCCTATGATGAAAACATAGAGCGCTTGTGTAATGAGGAACCTCTGTATGGTCTTCAAAAGAAATCGTTGCGAAGAATTCAATGCATAATTCCTTAAAAACCATCTCACTAATAGAAAAAAATTCCTCCACCCGTTACACGCGAAAGAAACCGCATTTCCAATGAATGTTTTTGTCATGTATGGGTTTAATCTCTCAATTATTCCAATTTCTTCTAGCTTTGCCCAATCAATTGTTGGGGAAATGGAAAACTCCAGGTTGTAAGTATTCCCGCCTGTCAAACGGCACGAAAACTTGGTAGGATGTCAAGTCCACCAAGCAAATTACACCATTTGTTTGCAAAGAAAACATAATATAATGGTAAAAAGGGATATCGATCCTCGGGGAAATGGTTGTATTCAATCACCAATGCAATCTAAAAGAACTATTGTAAATAAACTAACAACAATTAAACTAAAGGGGGGGGGGGGTGATTGCTTGAAAACTAAAAGACTTGAATAACTAAAAACTTGCAATTATGGAAGAAAGTGAGATGCTCAAATATTGGAGAGACCTGGTAAAGTAAGGCAATTCAACACAATGAACATTTGTGTGTTTATCATTAAGATTTAACATGAAGCTTATCATTCATCCCAAATTGGTTATAGTAATCATGAAGAATGATATGCCAAGATTTCTCATAAGTAGTATGGAGGTTGGGGAAGCCCACAACACACCTTCTTAATCAAAATCAAAGATCTAATTGAAGCAATTGAACCCAAGAAGTTGATTAGCCTTAAGAATGAAGAAATCCTCAATTCCTAGAGGATTTCAATGCTTACACATCCATAAAGGAGTTATGATTCATAAGCTAGAGATGATTTTTGCCATCATAAAGCCCTTGTTCTAAGTAAATTTACTTATTCAATGCTAAACCAAAGAAATAAACCAACAATTGCTTATTAAAGTACCAATCTCATGATCAAAGCGCTAAACAAGCATAGGAAATATGAACTAGAATCATAGACATAAGATAAACGATAAATAAGCATAAATCCTTCAAAATCCCACAAACATTCAGAGGTTTTAGTCAATTCTACCAAAATAGAGAGTTTAGTCACTCATGGCAATAGAACAACAATCACAAAAGTCTAATTGCATAAAGAAAATACCAATATCCTGGAAAGATGAAAATAAATGAGTCTTGAGCTTCAAAATTGCCTCCTCTAGGTCTCCAATGGTGAAAAATCGAGAATGTGGCTGATAGATCTCATCCCCCAAGGTTATGGTGTGCCAAATGACCAAAATACCCAAACTGGGCAGTTGCGCGGGTACCCATGCAAGTGTTGTTATAATGCTATTGGCTCCTCATTCCTCCACTCCACCCTTCCACTACCAAAGATTCCTTTGGTCCCCTCCATATCTATGTGATTCAAATTAACCAATTATCTTTTAGCCTCAAATGTGGATGCTCCAAGCCCAAAATAAAAGTCCAAGATCCATCTTCACAAGCCCACTTCATCCAAACCTTTAGCTTTTTAAACCCAATTCTTCTTTGATAGATCCGCCAAGCCCAATAATGCATCGGAAAGCCCACTAAGCCTAACTCCAATCAAACCGCAACCGCAATGAGCCCTAAACTCCTGCAAAATTTCTTATGCAAAATAAAAAGTCCCTGATACGATCCATGATAAAGAAAATAAAGAATATACAATGCAAAAAATAATTAAAAAGAGCTAAAAATATAAAATAAACTAATAAAAATAAGGAAATAAAATAAGTTATCAGTACTCGATCCCTTAGTCCTTCACTTGACACACATATACACGTGAACAAGGAGTTAGTCTTAATTTTTACAAAGATGAAAATTCTCATTCATCCTAGAATACAACTTGTGTGATTCCAAGTTTCTGTCCAATTGAAACTTGGGTGATGATAATATTTCCTTATTTGGTAAATTTAGACACTACCACAAATGAAAGAATCAAATTCATATTTCCAATATTGCTAGAAACATACAAACATCAATTTTCCATAAATGTCATTGCAAGGAGATATAAAATAAAGTAAAACAAAAGAATTTTATTTATAAAATACAGAAAAAAAAAACTTTTTCCTTACAATGCAACTTTAAATGAAAACTATGCTATTACATATTTCCTAGCAATCTATCATAAATCCTAAGTAGTAGCTCAAAAATCCGATCTTCGAACCATGCAATTGAAATCCATCTTCGCGATCAGATTCATCATACTCTTCCTTTAAGTTTCCTTCCCTTTGCTTGATCATGCCAAACATCAAAATGCAACCTAGTCATATCATGTATTAAGAATCATAAATTAGGAACTTAACAAAGTTAGATAATGGACTTACGTAAAGCAGAGTCAAACTTTTTGATTCTTCCTTCTCTCAGATCTTTCAAGTAGTCAGGGCAGCTTTGCAATCAATGCCCCTTCTCTTGACAATAAAAACATATAGAATCTTTGGGAATTGTACACGGGACTATCACAGACTTAGCCTTTCCCTTTACCTTTTGTTCAACTGGGTTGACCAAGGCCGATCCCTTTCCATTGGGAAGAGAAAGATTTTCTGGACTTCCAATGTTACCATTGTCAATGTCCATGGAAGTTTGAGAAATAGACCTTCCACCCAAATTTACTTTTCCAGTGCGCCAAAACATTTCTAATTCAGCAGCAACCAGCAAATAGGTAAGATCAATAAGGGTCATGTCGTGATCTGTCACATAGTAGTTCTCAATGAACTCACTATACGACTCAGGAAATGACTGTAGAACCTAGTCAATAGCCAACTTCCTTGGAACTACAACACCCGAAATTCTCAACCTGTCAATGTGTGACTTCATTTCTAAGACATGAGTACAGACAGGTCTTCCATCTTTATGTTTCATTGCAAGTAGGACTTGAGTGATCTTGAAATTTTCAAGTCTTCGAGCTTGTAGGTCAGGGAGAATAAATGGAGTAAGTGGAGGAAGAAAAGTATGATTTCCATGATCTAATCATGCGACATCATCTTCATTAGGAAAGCTTGTTCCAAAAGATTTAGGAGGATCATATTTGTCTGAACCAGACATCTACAATGGGAGAAATTCAAGTTAGTTGATTTAAGTCCCTAATAGAACACCCAATATGAAATATTAAGGCTAGGACCCAACGCAATATTTTATAAATTAGAAGAAGGATTTCGTAATCCAAGCTACAAAATATTTGAAGTTAGGCGAGTGACGATTCACCAATTTCCACCATGAAAAAATAAAATAGAAATTAGGTTTTAATTGGTTTGAAACTCCTAGAACTTTTGAGATTCATTGAACTTTTCAATGGCATGTTTAAATCTTTATTGTTCCCTCTCAAGTTTGTGATTGGGATGCCAAGAATCACAAACAAGGTGTGAATAACCATGCAAATTAACTTGGTACCCTTAATCTTTATCACCTAATCGATGTGTCAGTTACCCACTCGCGCTCCACTGTTCTATGATAAAACATTAAGTCATCATTTACCACTCTTACTAGTCCAGGTTAGTGTGCTGGTTACCCACACGCTCTCCACCAACGACTTCGTAAGGTACAAAGTGTAATTTCATAGGTTAGCACCAAATTCACATTTTCCTAAAGTAACTAAGATTGGGAATTTATTAAAACAAAATTAGTTACTTTATATTTATCGTTATACTTATAATGAGAACTATAGTCCTTATCCTACCCGTTCGGCTAATGACCCTCCACCAGTCAAGGAAGCGATCGGTGAGAGTGAACACCCATTAAACTGCCATTTTATAGGCAATAACCTTATACTCCCTTATAGACCGGCTTCGTGAATGAGGCCTACTAACGTTAAGACTGAATTAATATTATATATATTGTTAACTTTTAATACTATAAAGTATAAGGGTTAAATTTTAACTTTTAAAACTATAGGGTTTGCAGTTAAAGTGTGTGTGAGACTTTACAAATTCCAAAACTTGAGGGATAGTTTTGAACAATTCAAAAAAAACCTTTGGATTTTCAAAACTTATGAGTTTAATTAAGGTTTTAAAAACTTTTAATGAAGAGACTCTTGAACATCCATAACTTGAGGACAAGTTATGGACTCCATTAAAAACATTTAGATCAAAAATTAACAAACAATTTGCAAATAATTCTTATGATCTACCAAAACTCATAAGTGTATGAACAATCATATCAACAATTTCATAAACACACATAAAAGTTGAAAATTTGATAATAACCTTGAAATTGCTTTACCATAATCATTACAACATCAAAAACAGGTTTTATAAGTCCAAAACAGATTAAGGTAATGATTCTAAACCAATTCTAGCCTTAAAACTCGAAGATATGTTGTCAGGGGGTCCAACTCGTCGAGTGCATGAACAAACTCGACGAGTTTGATGATTTTAGGCATGGACTCATCGAGTCCCTCCTTGGACTCGTCGAGTCAATTGTCCAGATAACATATAAACTTCGATTTCCAGCCTATAATAGAAAGTATAACTGAAAACAAGCCTAGTCTCGGATACCACTGAAGAGTTTTGAGCATTCTAACAATCATATGGTGTATATGCAACCTTATAGACCTTGGATCTATGTTTTCTCTATTATACATGCCAATATTCAATATTCCAAGGTTTTATCCTAACTAGCATAATATGAAGCAACTATACTACAAAATCCTAGTTAAATAACATACCTTTTGATAAAGCTTGAAGTCTTGAACTTTAAGAGCTTAGCCCCAATAGTTTGGAAGCCTCAAGTGGAATCAAAAATCACTAAAAACACTTTGGAAACTTGAGAGAATAGTAAGCACACTAGAAATTGACCCACTCTTGTTTACTCACACACTAGTGCATTTCATGTCCCAAGGACTCCTTTATATAGTGTGGTGGATTAGGGTTACATTCATGTAAAACCAAATACCCATGACCTTTCATTTCCATAATATCCATGGGTCAAAGCTCCATGGACTTTCCATGCAAGCCTAGCCCATTCTAAATAAGCATTGGCCCACTCTATATAAATATAAGAGTCCATATTTAATTAGTTCATTTGATCACTAAATTAATTCTAAATTAATTCTTGATCAATACTAATTAAATAATATGATTTCATATTAATATATTAGAACTTATAATATATTAATATAAATCATAAACATACTATTCTCAAAAGACTATTTATACAAATTGTTCCGGTGAAGTGCAACCCAAATGGACCATGATACTTTCGGGTCGAGTACATACCAATAATAGTTATGGGCTTAGACATCTAATCCAATAGGATCTCCCTTTTCTCTTTTTGCACCTTCCACCTCCTTTTGTAAGCTTGCACCCTTCTTATATAAACCTTCTTGTGACTTTTAGATCCACCATAATGGATGCTAACCGCTTTTGTGTGACTTTTACTAATGATTATACTAGATATTGGTATGTCTACTTAATCAAGCATAAGTCAGAAACCTTTGAAAAGTTCAAAGAGTTTAAGCAAGAAGCGGAGAATCAATTGGGGAAGAAGATAAAGATGCTCCGATCCGATTGAGGTGGTCAGTATCTTAGTATCGAGTTCCATGACTACTTTAAGGAATTGTTTCAAAATTGATGCCACCTAGGACACCACAACTTAATGGTGTGGCTGAGAGGCGCAATCGAACGTTGTTGGACATCGTTCATTCCATGATGAGTCGAGCTTTGTTACCTATATCATTCTAGGGGTATGCCTTAGAGACTGCCACCCATATCCTTATTCTAGTCCCAACTAAAAAGGTTGGCAAAACACCTCACGAGATGTGGACAGGGAAGGCTCCCTCGTTAGAACATATCAAGGTTTGGGGTTGCGAGGCTTTCATAGACAAGAGACTCACGACAAGCTCGAACCTCCTAGTGAGCAATGTATTTTAATCTTTTACCCATAGAAATCCTTTGGATATCTCTTCTATAGATCGAGTGACAATGTTGTCTTCACTGTGAGGAGAGGGATTTTCCGAGAAATAGAACTCATATGCCAAGAGGACAGTGGGAGGAAAATTGACCTTGAAGAGCTTCAAGATTTAAGTGATGAAAGAACCTCAAACACTAGCACTTCACCTGAGGAGGAAACTCCTATTGAACCTATTAACAAGTTCGTACCTCTGAGATGTTCCAGTAAAGTTAGAATAGCACCTGAGTTTTATGGCTTCCATATTACTAGTGAAGGTGATACATTTATCAATACACTGGTAAATATAAATGAACCTAACAACTACAAGGAAGCCATGGCAGGCCCTGAGTCTGCAAAATGGAAAGAGGTGATGGACAGTGAGATTCAGTCCATGTATGACAATCAAGTTTGAAACTTGGTTAACAATGTACCAGGTCGTTAGACAGTCGGGTATAAATGGATCTTCAAGAAGAAGACCAACATGGATGGGAAAGTACACACTTATAAGGCACGATTGGTTGCAAAGGTCTTTACTCAAACTCCTGGATTTGACTATGATGAGACCTTCTCACCAATAACGAAGATTAAATCTATAAGGGTTATGCTAGCCATAGTTGCGTGTCATGATTATAAAATATGTCAAATAGATGTCAAAACCGCTTTCCTTAATGGGAAGTTGGCTGAAGATGTTTACATGAATCAATCAGAGGGTTTTGTAAATGCCAAATACCCTAATAGAGTGTCTAAGCTTGAGAAATTCATTTATGGATTAAAGCAAGCATCTCGCAGATGGAATATTTTTTTGATGAGAAAGTCAAAGAGTTTGGTTTTTCAAGAAGCAAGGATGAGTCATGTGTATATGTCAAAGTTAGTGGGAGTATAGTCAGATTTTTTGTATTGTATGTAGATGACATACTACTCATAGGAAACGACATCCCAACCTTGCAGGAAGTTAAGTCCTGGATTGGGAAGTGTTTCACTATAAAGGACCTCAGAGAAGCGACTTACATTCTAGGGATAAGGATATTAAGAAACAAGAGTAAAAGACTAATAGGACTTAGTCAAAGTACCTACTTGGACAACGTGTTGAAACGTTTCAGCATGGAGAACTCCAAGAAAGGAGAATTACATATCCATAGCAATACCAAAATGAGTAAGACTCAGAATCCAAGGACTGATGGTGAGATAGCAGAAATGATTCGAATACCATATGCTTCTGTAATTGGATCGATCATGTATGCCATGACATGTACTCGCCTTGATGTAGCCTTTGCTTTGAGCATGGTTAGTAGGTATCAAGGGAACCCTGGTAAAGCTCACTGGACTATAGTATAGAACATTCTTAAGTACATATGGAGGAGTAATGATTGGGTTCTTACCCTTGGTGGGAGTGATGACTTGAGAGTGACAGGGTATAGTGACGCCAGCTTTCAGACCGATAGAGATAATTTCCGTTCTCAGTTGGGCTGGGTATTTACCTTAAATGGAGGAGCAGTAACTTGGAAAAGTTCCAAACAAGAGACTATGGTTGATTCAATGTGCGAATTAGAGTACATAGCAGCAAGTGAAGTATTGAAGGAGGTGATATGGCTAAAGAACTTCATCAGAGACCTTGAAGTTGTACCAGCTATAAACGAGCCTATGGAGATTTTCTGTTACAATAGGGTGCGGTCGCCTTAGCCAAGGAACCAAGGGATCATGGCAGATCCAGGCACATTGACAGAAAATATCACTTCATAAGACATTGAATAGAAGAAGGATTCCTCGTAATGAATGGGGTACCGTCAGAAGAGAACCCAACATATCCGCTTACAAAGGGACTGAGTAGAGTTAAGCACTTGCAGCATGCTAGGAGTATCAGGCTGAAGGACAATATTAGTTTTTAATGATTAGATAGATATTTAGAAACTTGTAGGAGTTTAAATGTAATTGATATTTGATGATTAAATAAAAGGAGTTTTTATTTATAAGTAAAGTTACTATGTTGTGTCAATTGTTTACTATTGTTTCATTTTGCATGTTTTGACTTCCAGAATAATGAGATTATTCAAACTATCCGCAGTCAATCATACTTTGGAAGTAGGTTATGTAAGTAGATTGTCATGAATGGGTTTTGTAAGATTGTCTAAGGAGTTAGACATTGCAAAAGTTTGCTACAAACATTCATGAGTGCTCTTGAAATAAGATTTTAGTATTGGACTAAACCCACACTCACATGAATCGCTTCATGGAATTTATCACGAGTGTTTGTGAGATGATAATATTGTATAGTCTTTAAACCAAGATATATGAGTTGTAGACTACAAGTTGGTTGTGCATTGATAGTACGAAAACGCATCAGTAACTTGATGTTATAAAACATGTTGTTGTGTATGATTTAACGAGTAGTTAGTACAAGCATATACGTCGAAGTTTATATGTTCCCTTTATCCTAAAAGGATTAAAAGCGATATCGTGGGCTCCTCATGATTTTTTTTTTGACTTATGTGTCGGGCCCGGTCAAAACTCTATTGATGTGTTCAATTAAGTACTATGTAAAACAAATTAGAAATCGGGAAAAAACTGTAGGAAAATAAGTATGCCCATGTTCCATGTATTTGTCTGCACGGTATCTTGAAGAACAAATGATTATGTGATCACTTATCTAATGTACGCATCAGAGTTCGACAATGACTTTTGAGAGCTACGATTGCTAATCATATTTTGAGGTAACATTGGAAATTATAGTTATTAGACTTATCCAAGTGGGAGACTGTTGGATTAGGTCTCTAAGTCTGTAATTATAATTGGTATATACTTGACACGATAGTAGCATGTTCCATTTTGGGTTGCCTTGACCAGAACAATTTGATAGATGGACATTTGAGAAATAGGTTATTTGCGATTTATTAATATATTATAAGTATAATATACTAACTCAGAAGTCATATTATTTAATTAGTATTGATTAAAAATTAATTTGAGATTAATTTAGTGATCAAAAGAGACTAATTAAATAAACAGGGACTGATTATGTCAACCAGTGAAACATATGATTTGGGCTAATGATCCATGATTGGTTTATATTCGACTAAGCTTATGTGAAATTAAATTAAGTGATAATCCAAATCATATTGTTAGATCATAAGCTTAAGTGTAAGAATTAGGGTTAAACATATGACTCTTGGAATTCTACACTACAAATATGTACCCTAAGCCCTAAAATCGGTTACCACTTGCATTTCAAGAGGGCATATCCGATTTGTGTCTCCTTAACCTCTCTCATATCCATATAGTTGTTTATTGGTGTTTGTGATTTGTTTGAGGCATCATACTTGATGTGCTAAGCTCTTCAAAGGTCAAGATTCTACAAGCTACTACATAGGGTAATCTTCTAACTAGTTTTTATGATTCAAATATCACCTTTGCATGTAAGTTAGGCTTTATGCTTTGGAAAATGAATAGTGCATGTATATATAGAGAAAACTTAGATCCAAAGCATTAGAGTTGTATGTGCACCATAAGAATGTTATGTTGGGTTTTGGTATAATACAACATCCTATGGTGCACATACAACCCTAAATACCTTGGATATATGTTTTCACTAATTATACATGCAAATGGTTTCCAAGGCATTAAACCTATAACTAGCATGCATTTGACATAAACCATATAAGATACTAGTTACGGTACCATACCTTTCATGTGGCTTGAAGTCTTGATGTATTTGGCCTTAAGAGCTTAGCCCCAATAGTGTGGAAGCCTCAAGTGGAATCACAACACACAATGGAAAAAGGTGGAACTTGAGAGAGAATTTCATGCACCCAAAAGCACCCTTGAACTCCAAGAACTTCATGTGTAACCACAAGTCGCGTTTTTAGGTCATGATGCATGTATTTTTATGTGTGGCATTTCAAGAGTCATGGGTATAACCCAAATCCATACCCGTAGGTTTTTATGATCCATGGTTCATGTGGCCCAACTCTTTATGTATACATACATAAACTTGTTCCAACATGGATCATAAGCCCAACACATATAAATATCACTATTTATCATAATTAGTCCCTATATATTTAATTAGTCTCTTGTGATCACTAAATTAATTCCAAATTAATTCTTTATCATTACTAATTAAAACATATGATTTTATATTAATATATTATAACTTATAATATATTAATAAACCAAAAATTACCTTCTCTCAAAAGTCCATCTTAAGAAATTGTCCTGATGTTATGCAACCCAAATGGACCATGCTACACCCGGGTCGTGTACATACCAATAATAGTTATGAGCTTAGATATCTAATCCAACAGTCTCCCACTTGGATAAGTCTAAAACTATTATTAAAAGTACGACTTCATAACCCTACTAGAAATTGTAGCTCTTAAAGTCGTTGTCGAACTCTGAACAAATCAATGACACGTCCATTAGATAAGGGATCATATATTCCTCCATTCTAGATATCATATGGACTGAGACATGGATTATAATCATTCTCTCTGTCCATTTGTTGTTTCCCGATTTTCGATTTATGACGACTGATTGATTGAACAAATCAAATCAGTCATGGCTTGGCCAAGCACTCACAAGTGTCATCATTAAATCATCGAGGGGCCCATAGATATTGCTTTTATGCCTTTAAGGGTAAAAGGAATGGATAAACTTCGACTCAAATGGCTTGTTCTACTACTTGTTGAATCATACACAAAGGAACATTTTATAACATCGAGTTACCAATGCGCTTTCATGAAATCAATGTATAACCAACTCATAGTAACAACTCATATCTTTTGGTTTGAAGAATATAAGATATTATCGTATCATGATTCACTCGTGATAAAATCCATGAAGTGAGTCAAATGAGTGTGGGTTGAATCCAATACTCAGGACTTATGAGCACTCATGAATGTTCTAGAAACTCTTGCTATGTCCCATACCTTGGACATCTACAATCCAGCTTCATGACAGTCTTGATTAATATCTACTTCCAACAAATGACCGATTGTGGATGGTTTGAATACCTTAATCTTTCAGGAAGAACGACCTAGTTATTCTGGAAGTCAAAACATCCAAAGTGAAACACAAGAATAATCGAATCCAATATGGTCTCAGAACTTATGAATATAAATAACACACCTTTTATTTATCACCATATTGATTACCTATCATTCGTTGCATACTGTTTCAAACTCTCAACTTTATACTTGAATTAAAGACAATAGTTGTCCCATGCTCCAAGCATGTACACTATGTTTTTCTAAACACAAGTCATGTCATACACCAAGTATGCACACTGTGTTTTTCTATGATCTTTACTTTGTGAAATAGATCGATTGAACATAATTCCAATGATTCTCATTTCACAATCCCAAATCCTTACTGCAAATGCAAGAATTACAAATTCCTACAATTTACCAAAATTCGTTAGATTCTAAACTTATATGCATTGATCCTCTTGTAATGATTATGCATAGAGTCACCAAGACTTGTCAACAGACATTACAAAGTATTCCAATGGAGATCATTCCATGGAAACGAAGTCTCAAATTCAAAGTACATTGCTTTGAACATCCTTCTTGCATTAAGTTTCCTAATCTAACACAGAAGGATATCATCAGGTTGTGACTAGTAAACTTGAACCTACCCCCAGGTCATCGCACCATGGTTATTAGTGTATCGCACCATGAGAAGAATGTCATTTACAAAAATGTTGTTCGACCTTCTTCCCTTTCTAGTCAGATATACGTCCGATCAAAACCCTTTCCGAAAAGATTACAACCCTCCAAGACTATGACTAAGTATTTAAGATGGTTCAAACACTTTATAGACCAATCCAAAACTCTACCCTATATATTTTGCTCTATCCTTGGCTAACTCTTGAGTTCACATCATCTGGATAGAAGATTACTCAAAGGAATGCAAAATACATTTTGTAAATTCATGAGAAACTCCATGATCAACTTGAGAAATAACACCATCCCATCACTACTCCAATAATGTTACAATACCTCCAAGAACTTCACCACCTTCATTGGAATAATCCCCAAACCCTAAAATGGTTCACATACACTCGAACATTCTCTCTCTAGAAATTGATGGGTGTAAATGGAATATTTTTCTTGGATTATAAGGTTAGGCTTTATTTTATAAAACATAAGTTACAAAGTATACCCTTCAAGTATAAAAAAATAACCCCATAACCTATATACATGATCAAGAATCATTTTCTTACGCTTTATCCCTTTTTAACATAACACTAACCATGATAAATGGTTAACTCAACAAAAGAACATAACGAAAACTAACCTCGATGATGAAACAAAAAATCCATGTCGTTATAAAAGGTAAAACTTGTCAAAAAAATTCAATGGTCAACACATTGCAAACCACTCCTGGTTCTTTTGTGGTCACTAAGAGAAAAAACAACCGCCACCTAAATCAAAGCTTGGGTCGCAACCCATCCTTGGTCGTGTCATGCTTTTCAGGTCATAAACAACTTTTTATTGTGCTCCCTTAAGACAAATGCTCAAACTTTCTATTAAGACAATAAAATATTGTCTTAATAGATAAAGTTTTGAACTTTATCCATTGGTATGTCCCAAACATAACCAACTCTAAACCTAGGTCAAAATAGGATCAAAATGCCATAATCTTCATGCATGGGCCAAAGGGAAGACAATGTTCACATTTTTTCACCACAATGGGTATATAATACCTTAAAACACAACCTTAGGACCTAGTGGTTTCAATACGCCACTTAAAAATCAAGAAAGGAACCAAAAGTAGCTTAAAATTCTACTAAACAAGATGCATAAAGATTGGAACTTGAAGACTTACAAAGGTATAGAATATACTTAGAAGGGTGAAATGCTTCTGGTTCTAGCTTTTTGACATCAGCAATAACTCTTTTCTTCCTTACCAAGGATAAAAAAAATGCACCAACTTTCAAAATGGAAGGCAAATGGATTAAGGTTCTTGCTCTGGATCACTGGGGAATGGAAACTGATGAAATGTAACATCCATTATAAGATATTAATATTTTGTCATTTAATTTGTTAAGCTTTGGAGTTTTGGGATTTTGAAATGGTTGCGGTACGATGGTGAGATCGTATGTCGCACGAACATGTCATCTAAGTTACGGTGCGGTTTGGTGTACACTGTGACATGATGATGGACAGGTTCAAAATCCTATCTCTTAGTCCTTAGGAGCTATTTAAGTAATGTGTAGTGTAGGGTTTTCTCATCCTACTGCCTCCATCCCCTAAGAATAAAACCCTAGCCCTCTTTACCTCTAGTTCTTGCAAGCTTGGTGATTTTGACATTGGTTCTTCCATTTGGTGAAGCTTTGTGCTTGAAGGAAGTGGTTATTGTGTCATTGAGGTCTTGTTCCAGTGAAGATCCAACATTTTTACCTTTATTTTGGATTCTTGAAGGTATAAAGCTTCTACCTTTGTGATTATTTCATTTAGATCTAGCTTGTAGAACAATTTGATCCCCTTTTTCCATTTTAAAGAGGTTCTTAGAGTTTGAGCTCTAGAACCTTTTAGTTGGTTTTAACTCCTAGACTTGTGTTTTTTAGGAAAGATGGTTTAGAATACACTCATGTTGTGCCATGCATGTCGTTTGGTCCTAGAAGCAGTTGGGGTTTGAGATATTGGCTTAGTAAGTAGAGGAAATGGATAAAGTTGGAAACTTTATCCATGTAGAGCTTGAATTGATCCATATTTTAGCTATAGAGATTTGGAATTAAGGTTTAAGAGCTTAATGAAATAAGTTATGATGGAAACTAACTGCAACATGGTGGGGTGTAAGCATTGGCATGGGTAATAGGATCCAACCATGACTGTTTTGTCTTTTAGTGATCATGATGCGACCATAAAGTTGGTCACGACGTGATAGTCAGTGGTCGTTGACCATCAACTTTTAGTTAAACTTGAGGGTTTTAGGTTGTATATTGAGGTGTGACCTCTATGTGTTATAGGTGGTTCATGTATATGATTTTACTTTACTTTGAGTATTGTCTTTTTAACTTTCTGATCATGTAAGTTTTCTCAAAATATTATGTAGGACATTAGGTGTCCATATATGGTTAATATATGCATAGCTAGTTGTTGTATGCTTACATGATTGGTGAGTTGAACCCGTATGATTGGGTTGCACACGTAGGGCTATGTCCACATAGTTGGGTTGGAATCGTTGGGTTAGGCCCATATAACTAAAACATGCTTGTAGGGCTAGGCCCATTAATCATATGGTATGAGGTATTTTAGGAAACTAACTAAGCTTTATTCTTATGGTTTTAAGTTTAAATGTTTTAGGTGTTTCTAGATGCAAAAGGAAGGGGTAGCATGATTACATCGCGTCCATCTGAGCTTTTCATATTTTAGGAATTCCATGTTTATTACTCTAATATTGGTTTTTGGAAATTCAAACTCATACTTTTGTTATCCTTTGATCATTGAATGAAAATGGAATGGTTTTAATATTATTAAAATAGAATAAATTTTTTTCTATGTTTTGGGGATGTTACATGAAAGATAAACCCTAGGAGTTAGTGACTTTATATGGGGTTCAAGGTCCAAGATTAGGTTTTAAGATGATTAAGGCCACGCGTCATGACCAATAATACATGGTCATGTCGCGACTTAATGGCATAGCACGTGTCGTGATCACCAAGTTGACGCTTTGCGATCCTCCAAAAAACCTTAAAACCCCAACTTTAAGAGCAATCAACTTGAAATTTTACATTCTAAAAAACAAGTGTTACATGCACCCTTTGTCATTTTTAACTTTTTTCATATTTGTAGCAACAACATACTCATTATCAATTCCACAACCAAATCGACCAAAAATATTTGGATTAAATGGACCTTCTTTGATTAGCCTCCATAAATCATCATGAAGACTGATTAAATAAGCCTCTATTTAATTATCCCATTGATCGTAATGATCAAAAAGTAACATCAAGAATTTTTTATAAGAACTAAGAATATTAGCATGGTTAATCATTATAGAAGTGTTAAAATTTAGAATTGAATTAATAAAACATGATCTATAAACTTCAAAAAGCTTGAAAGAACTACATTTCAAAAGCATAAATCAGATCTGAGAACAAATTCAAACCTGCAATGAAACATGAATAAAATTCTTCAAAGAGATGAAAAAAATCTTGCTTCGATACCACTTGATGAGTGTTAGATTTAAGAATAGTTATATAATCAATGATAAAGTATGAACACAAAGATGTAAATATTATGTTGTGCTATTTTATTAGATGTAGGAAAAAATTACAATAAATAGTTTTAATAACAAAGAACTTATGAGCATGAAAGCTCGATAATCTTCCTAATGACAATCACAATATATAGGCACAAGTGGTGAAGACACATCTAATCATAAACTAACACATGGACATTGATACTTAAGCACAAAAAACTAGCTTATATTAATATACACTATAATCTCTTTGGACAATGTGATAAAGATATATGTCAAAGGGAATTAATAAGTTCTACTGACTACTTCAGTTTTGACAACATTTCGGACATGCTCAATCACTTCGGATGTCCAAACTTCGGCTACCTTTAACTTTAGACACTTCACAACAAAAACCATACCCCAACAATATATTGTAATTTTACGTGTATTTAATAGTGGGTTTTAACTATTGTTAGTGAAAAGAGCCATTGATTTAAGAAAATAAAAATAGAATTTTGTATGTGTCATATTTTTAAATCTTTTCATTTTGTTCACTTTTGGGTAAAAATTTTTTTTGTACAAATACAGGCAACGAACTTATTAAAAGTGTTCATATATGACCATTATGACCGACTGTACCACGTTATAGCTTACATGGCGTATACGTGGCACATATAATTACTCATGAGGGTAATGGACTATTGATTTTATTCATATCTATGCAATTTCCCTTTTTTTGTAACATTCGACCTTCCAAGTTGTTAACGTTATTCACATTATACTACCGTTTCAGAAATTTTAATCGGTAGTTGGAGTCGACTAAAATCCACACCAAAAACCTTTTGTGAAGTTGGGAGCTTCTCACATATGTCAAATGCTTGTATATTTATGTAACAGCCCGAAATCCAGGTACCCTTTTATTTATCCCTTCATCTTTAATCTTGTTGTCATTTTAGGGTTTTTATGTTAGGCGAGTACGCTGCGCGTACTCGCGCGCTTCATTATTACGCATTCCCCCTCGGGTACGCTGGGCGTACCCAAGGTTACGCTGGGTGTAAATGGTCCAAACCCAAAAACCCTAATTTTTGAAGTTGGCTATAAAAGGAATGTGTTGGCTTGGTTCCTTAGCCACCATCCCTCAGAAAGAAACCCTAAGAAAGTGTTCCTTCGTTCCTAGCCCATTTGTGAGTGTTCTAAGCTTGGTGGTGTCATTTCAAGGTAGCAAAGGAGAAGAGGAGTCCATTGTGGAGGCTAGAAGTTGGTGTTCAAGTGTAGATCCGAGTTTAGCAAAGGTTGGAGCTTCATTCTAAGGTAAAAAGTTTGGATCTTGACTTGTAGTTACTGTGGTATGCTTTATGGACCATTTTCTAGGGTTTTGGTCCCAAAGGTGGAGACTTTATGAGCAAGTAGTCTCCATTAGCTTAGATCCACCATATTTCTGGTCCATTTGAGTTGTAGATTCATAAAAATGTAATCTTGGACGTGAATGATTAGCCATGCATGAGATCTAGATCCTTGAGTTGAAATGGAAAGGTGTTATGGAGTGTAAGAGCCTTTACAGCCATGCCAAGGCTTAAAGGTTTCGACTTTATGCGTAAGGATGCTTAAATAAAGTCGGATCTAGAAGTTAAAGTAGTGGCTTAACCGATTAAGACCAGAAATGAAGAATGTTTAGATCTGACTATTACGCTGGGCGTAACTCCCAGTACGCGCAGCGTACCGACTTTTGAGTTGGCGATGTACGCCCCGCGTACATCAGGCTGTACGCCCTACGTACTGAAATGTTGACTTTTGTTGACTTTTAGGGTTTTGGTCAACATGTGGACTTTGAGTCAAGGAAGGGTAAAATTGTCTTTTGCCCTCTAAGGAATGATGATAAGGGGTAAAGTCTAGTTGTGGAAGTCTATATTAATTAAAATGATATTCGTTATGATTAGGCGAGGTTGAGTCTTCATTTGGGATTCAGAGATAGTGAGCACGTGAGATTCTAGACTTTCCACAAGGTGAGTTTTCTCACTATACTGTACCCGGAAGGGTTTTATTGTGTGACCGGAAGGTCGGATATGTTATGAGTTGTATGCATTATATATGATAAGTTAATCGTTTGGATGTGCTATGTATGCTATGCTTGATATGGGTCAGAAGGCATTATGTTATGGGCCGGAAGGCATATATGTTATAGGCCGGAAGGCGTTGTGATGTGGACCGTAAGGTTGACGCAGGTAGGACCGGAAGGTTTACCGAGTTGGGACGGAAGTCCCCTGAGACACATGGACCGGAAGGTTCGGGTCTGGAAAGGCGTATGTGTGTAAGTAGTATTTTGGGGAACTCACTAAGCATTTATGCTTACAGTTGTTGTGTTATGTGTTTCAGGTACTAGCGAGGACCGTGGGAAGGCGCTGGCGTGATTTGTACACCCTGACGAAGGAACTGTTTTATGATCATGGGATGTATTTTGTTACAATGACATTTGTTACACATGTGATTTCAGAATATTAAATGATGGTTTTCGATGTTTGCAAAAATGAAAAATTGTTTTGAAAATTCACGTTGTTACAATTTATTTCCTTTTGTTCAAACAAGTTATATTAGTAAAGTGATTATAGTTCATTTTTAATCTTCATCGAGTTGAGAGCTACTTACAAATCAAATGTTTGTATATTTATTTTCTTTTGTGCATCCGAATTATACTAGTAAAGTGATTAGAGTTCATTTTTAATCTTCTTATCGAATACACCAGGTTTAAATTTTTAACTTGTCGACATCACCAGGTTTAAATTTTAACATGGTCGAAGTACACTAAGGTATTTCCCTTAAATACACCTTAAGGTCGTAAGTACACTAAGGTATTTCCTTCGAAACCATGAACTCAATAAGCCCTATGCTTACCCGGTTAGAACTTTAAAGGTGCACTAGCATATTTTGGAAAATTGATTTATATGATACAATGTGCTAGCTAGTTGATTGTATTTTCTTACTTGATATATATTAAGAGTTTTTGCATTGGTATTAGTACAATAGGTGTAATAATTAGTGACAATTTACCAAAGAATTTCATAATTAGTTTCAGGTAACAAGAGTGGAGCAAATGTTCCCGACTTCAACTACCGATTTAAATTTGTGAAACAATGGTATTATGTGAATAACTTTAACAAGTTGGATGGTCGAATGTGAACAAAAAAAAGGAAATTGCCTAGATGTAAACAAAGCGAACAAGTCATTACCTTCCTGGGTAATTATCTTTGCCACATATACGACATACAAGTTGTAACTTGCTATAACCGATCATAATTGTCATATCTTAACACTTCCAATAAGTTTGTTGCCTACATGTACACAAAATAAGTTACCTAACTGTGAGCACTACAGTACATTACCCTCCTGGGTAATTATCATTGTCACATATATGACACGTAAGCTGTAACTTGCTACAACCAATCATAATGGTTATATGTGAACACTTGCAATAAATTTGTTATCTACATGTATACAAAAAAAAGTTACATAAATGTAAACATTTCCAGAAAATGTATTAACCTAACAAGTCAATTTCTCTCTCTCTCTCTCTCTCTCTCTATATATATATATATATATATATATATATATATATATATATATATATATATATATATATATATATATATATATATATATATATATATATATATATAACTCTCTAATTGATTTAGTTTGGCTTTGGATAATTTTTTTTAGTGAAAATTTATCCATCTGTCCTCATAACTAGACCGCTTTGTCTTTTCTTTACCATAGTAGTAACCATCGCCATAAAATTTGTAATCATCACATCGACATCTTCTAATCCATTTCGTACTTCATCTCGTCTTAAGTTAGGCATTGTTTATTTTTTTGAATCAAAAATTCATGAAGTCTGCAGACCACCTCTGCAACCCTCTGCAGCAGAATAGATAGACCAAACGACTACAAACTGTAATAAGAAACGTGTTTGTTTTTTAATATATGCGTGTTGCTGCAGATATTAAAAAAAAAAACTAATTTTATATAACGAATATATGTTTTTTAATACCGAAAATTTAATAATGTATAACATTTCAACAAAAATTTATGATATTTCAACAAAAAAATAATAATATTTCAAAAAACAGTTATCATTATTCAATATATAAAAAAAAAAATCATTTAGTAAGAATAAACAAAAAAAAAACAAAAAAACAAAAAAAAAAAAACAAAATGTGAAACAATAATTCAATAAGATTTCAACCATGTATAATTAAGATTCATCAAGATTTGAGATTGGAAGAGACAATACAAGTCATGTCCAAACAAAACACAAACATATGTTTTTTATTCTGAAAACTTCTAGTAAAAAACAACTGCGAGATGAAAAATATTGCACGTATTCTATGCCACGCACATTAAGAGGTCTGAAGATGTTTTTTACAAAAAAAAAAAAAAAAAAAAAAAAAACAAACAAACAAAATGTACCTTAGTTTCCATATTTTTTTCGTATTGCAGTTATTTGGGTACTGCTTCAAAATTTTTGGTACTCTATTATTTAGTTGAATATTTAGTATCGTAATTGCTTAGCTACTATATTTATATGTGGTTAAATTTGTGAAGTTGTTTTTGTTAAATCGATGAAATTGTATTAGATATTATGTTCAGATAGTTAATGGTGATGTATTGTAGTTTACATCTATATATTTTTCGTATTGCGGTTATTTGGGTACTCCTTCAAAAATTTTGGTACTGCCATTATTTAGTTGAATATTTAGTATCATAATTGCTTAGCTACTATATTTATATGTGGTTAAATTTGTGAAGTTGTTTTTGTTAAATCGATGAAATTGTATTAGATATTATGTTCAGATAGTTAATGGTGATGTATTGTAGTTATTATGGATATAAATGAACTGAACGAATATGAACACAAGTTTATTTGTATCCATTTAAAAGACAAATGAAAGAACACGAACAATTAAACGAACAAAAGTTTATGTTTGTGTTCGTTCGTTAATAAATTCAGTTTGTTTTTATTTGTTTGTCTATTTATTTAATTGATAAACAAGCATAAACTAACATTAAAGAACATAAATAAATGAATACAAATGAACATAAAAATATATAGATGTAAACTTAAACGTACAAACACATACAAACATGCGTGTATGTGTAAAGAACATAAATAAATGAATACAAATGAACTTAAATGATCATAAAAATCTATAGATGTAATCTTAAACGTACAACAACATACAAACATGTATATATATATATATATATATATATATATATATATATATATATATATATATATATATATATATATATACACACACACACGAAGAACATAAACAAAAATAAACGAATGTTTATAAACATAACGAAGGAACAAAAACATTTTTCATATCCATTCGTTTAAGTAAACGATATATTTTATTCATATTTGTTTGTTTATTAAATAAACGGTTATAAACAAACTTCTTATGTAATGGTTAATGAACAATTTGTTGAATCTTTAGTTCGTTTACAACCTAGAAGTTATGAACGAATCCCTTCGGATCTTTATAGATAAATAAACTTTTTGTTAAATTGATGAAATTATTTTTGTTAAATTTGCGAAGTTGTTTCAGTAAATTCGGTGAATTTGAGAAGTTGTTTTAATTAAACCGGTGCAATTGTTTCATTTATAATTGTTAAAATTGTCATTTTGACTGAAACAGTAAACTTCAATAAACCACAAAAACAACTTCTATAGTTTTGTCTTTTTGTAATGTATAGAAACGTACCACTATTCTTGTCTTTGAAAGCACAAACCTCTTTTGGTTGGGGAATATGTGTTGAAAACACAAAGTTGTTTTGTTTGTGGCAAGGAAACCCGATTCCATTGTTGTATTGTAATCACATATATCTATTACCATTTATAATTATGATTTCGGATAAAAACTCTTGTATGATCTTTACAAAAGACAATCTTGTGTTGCACATTTTTATATAATACTTTTTAGTCATTAAAGTAAGAAACCGTGGAATCAAACAAAAAGAAATAAAGCATCATCAATGTTTAAAGATATAAATAATTTGAATGCAGAAACCATGGGTAATGGGCCCCATCCATCAATCATACCCTCCACTTTAAATTATTAATTTCCTATTCTTCCTTTCTCTATAAAACTTTCGCATAATTCATCCCCCATTTCCAACTCTCTCTCTCTCTCTCTCTCTCTCTCTCTCTCTCTCTCTCTCATAATAATTCACACACACACAGTCCTGTGATTCCAGTGTACGATCATGTCAGGCAGGAAAACAAGGCCGCTGATCGGGAAGTTGTTAACCGCCGGCAACCGCTCCGGCGTTATGGAAGCCGGCAGCAGCCCAAGAACTCCCTTGGACTTCAAAATTCTGTCACCCAGAGGAATCGTGACTTGTGATATGAGTGGGGTTGGACTTGGCATAGTCGCCGCCCTCGAGAAATCCGGTGACGATATCCAGTCGACTTCCCGGTGCATCTCGATTCCGGTAACTCAAACTCCAAAGTTCGACGTTGATGACGAAAGCTTGGAAGAAGAGTACACCATAGTAACTCGCCACATGCCAAACAATTCATATACAAAAGTCTACGATGGTGGATTCGTATACGAAGGATACGTTAGAAGAAACAACGGGATGAAAGGAGAAGGTTGCTCCCTCTTCGACATATCTCCGGCGAGAGTTGATGTAAAAGGACACCCTGAGCCTGACTTTCTGAGTTTTTGTCATCTGTGCAAGAAAAAACTCCATGGGAAAGACATTTATATGTACAGGTAAAAGAAAAAGATATCTAAATCTTTGTTTTTGGTTAATCTTTTGTTGTGACTTGTGAAGTTTTGAATAGTTAAACTGATATGAGATGATGAATGATTGTCTGTAACAGGGGAGAGAAAGCGTTTTGTAGTATCGAGTGTAGATGCAGGGAGATTGGTATGGAAGAAATGAGAGAGAAACGTTGTGGAACTGAAGCGGTTTCAAGCTCTCCTTGCGGCGGTGATCATGTTCATGGCCGGATATTTTCCACCGGAATCTTCGCCATTTAACAAAACTCTTTTCTTCTTCCACAATTTTGTCAGATTGTAATTGGTAATTAAAACCACCGGAAAGCTCTCAATTTGAGCATTTCATTTGCAAAAAATACGAACTTTATAAAATTCCATCATACACAAGAACGAAGAGCTACATATAATATCATACACCCATCATGAAAGAATTTAAGAATTTAAACATAAGGCAACGAACTTCAAAGCAACCTAAGGTTTGTTTGTTACTCGTAGTACAAACTACAAAGGCGGTTGTGCAGCGGCAACACCAGTAACCACCGTCATACACCGCCTGTTGACTCCGAAATGAAACAAAAGCAAATTCGGCTGGATCGCTCCATCTTCTGATTGGACTTAACTCTTGCATTATTTGAGATAAAATCAACAGTAATATCATACAACTAAGTGACTTGATCGATCACTCATAATCTCACATTTTAATCAAGTAAAGTGTGGGTGGTGAGAGAAAGTAGGCTTTAAAAGCAAGTTCAAGGCTGTTGTATCTTCCTTTGACTAAAGGCATATGCCCAGTTAACTTTGATAGGCAGGACAAACCTGCAAGTAGATGAGGTTATTCATTTATTCACCAGTGTTCTGCAAGCATATGCCCAATTATTCATTTCAAAACACTATAAGAAATCTAAGGTATTACAAAACACTACAAAAAATCAAGGTATTAGCAACAAAAGGCGACACCGCAAAAGAGTCTATGTCGTCGCTAAAGCTATTAGCCGCAAAAAAGTAGTTATTTCTCACTATCCGTCACCACTAAGAAATCTAAGGTATTACAAAACACTACAAAAAATCAAGGTATTAGCAACAAAAGGCGACACCGCAAAAGAGTCTATGTCGTCGCTAAAGCTATTAGCGGCGAAAAAGTAGTTATTTCTCACTATCCGTCACCACTAATGTCATCCGTCGCCGCTAATATATATATTATTTAACATTAAAAATATAAGAAACAATATAAATACATAAAAACTGCTATAAAACTTAATTTTGCATAAATATTGATCCAAAATATTAATCAAACAAAATGAAATATGTTCAAAATATTAACTGAAACAAAACATTTCATAAAATCCTTAAAAAGTTTCTATTCGTTTCATCACTTACATCGTTTCGTTCGTTATCATTTCGTGGCAGCAGTGAGCGAAACCAGTCTTCCAGTGCCGCAGAGCAGGCCAGGTCCTTTAACAGCATCTTCAACTACAAAGAAAACAAAATATATTACCACCTTTCTGGTACTGAAACCATCAAAGTGTGACAATGTAGTGAATAGTTATCAGAGTACAATTCCAAAATCATAAAATGCAGAATACTGGTGGATGCAGTTTGATCATGCCGACCCTTCCTCTATGAACTAAAAATACATGGAAAACATTTTAAAAATAAATTGTAAGCAAAAAGCTTAGTGAGTTCACCAAAATACCGCATATCATACATAAATATTAGAATGAGGCTATAACAGGTCTATTTCGCGCCTGAGTCTATTTCACCCATGAGTCCCTTCTGACTCAATAAGTATTTTTCAATCGAACGGGTCCATTTCACCTAGAGTCCTTTCTGACTCAATCGGTGTTTTTCAATCGAACAAGTCTATTTCAAACCCCCCCCCCCCCCCACAGACACACACACACACACACACACACACACACACACATATATATATATATATATATATATATATATATATATATATATATATATATGCATATGGACATACATGCATTCATCAAGAGTCACAAAAATAACAAACACATACGACACCTAGCATCCTACAGTATAGTGAGAAAACTCACCTCAATTCAGATAACTCTCACACCCGAGCTGCTGATCCAAGAATCTCCTCATTAGGGTAATAATCATAATCAAAGGTCCATATCATACTTTCTCTCTCTAGGGTAAATGATCATTTTACCCTTTCAAAGCTAATCCCAACCAAACATGGCCCAAGGCCCAAAAATGACCCAGTTACACTTCTGGGAGTATGCCATGCGTAATCCTTCCTTATGTCATGCGTACCAAGTTTCCACAGAAAAGAAAAGGGGCAATCCTCATTACGCACTGCGTACTTAGGGGTTACGCCCCACGTAATCTAGCAGATTGTCAAACTCTTCATGAAGCTCTTAATAGCTTAAGACCCAATGTATAACACTCATATCTGACTCTAATGGACATCTAAAGTTATAAAGTTCCCGACTTTATCACTTTGAATGGCCTTATGGAGTCCAAAACCAAACCATAAGTCGTTAACATCCTCTAATGACTCTAAACCCTTGCATGGGTTTAAAGAAACCATCAAGATCCCATTTTTATTACTTAGTATCATCAGAAATGACAAGATATGTCAATCACTAGCTCTGGAGTAGCTTTTACTCATAAGAACCAAAGCCATGGGACCAAAAGCATGAAAACCTCTAAGCTAACTTACATATAACCAAGGAATCATATAGGTTTGAGCTTTATACCTTTTGAAGCTTGCAAATGAGATGAAAGTCCTGGATCTTCAAGCTCGAAGCTCACCTATGCTCCTTTAAGGAATTCCTTCTTCACATAAAAACTCACTTAAAATGATCAAGATCTTCACAAAGTTGTAACGCCCCGATTCCCAAGTATTGATTTCTTTTGTTATAAGATCTTTTGATTTCAAGGTCTACTCGGCGAGTTGGTTGCTCGACTCGTCGAGTAGCAGCGCGTTGGTCCACGTGTTTAAGCGACCTACTCGCCGAGTCCAAGGAGGGACTCGATGAGTAGGAGTTGGAAGATGAAACCCTAATTTCCGGGGTTTTGCACCCTGTTTATGTAACACCCATAAAAATTTAAGCCAAATTTTAAACTTTTCAAAACACTTTAAATCAATAATCATTACAACTTTGTTTTTCTAAAATAGTTCATATCAGAGTTTTCCTAGCAATCATAACAAAAGATGAAGAGTTGTACAATCATGCCTTAGCCTTGCCGCGATCCCCCGATGTACCTAAAACAATAAACTGAAACTGTAAGCCCGAAAGCTTAGTGAGTTCCCCCAAAATACCCATACTCACAGCTATACACATAGAATCACCAACATCATACTATGGGTCTAGTCAACCATCGGGTTGGAATACCCCAGGCCCACAACCAATAGGTTGGAATGCCAACATACTATGGGTCTAATCATCCTCGGGATGGAATACCCCAGGCCCACAACCAACAGGTTGGAATGCTCACATACTATGAGTCCAATCATCCTCGGGATGGAATACTTACGGCCCACAACCAACAGGTTGGAATGCCCAGGTCTATTGGCCTCCGCACAAAGCAAATAAGCCTCAACCACCAAACAAATATGTGCACATATAAGAGATAACCACATAACAGTCAATAGACAACAAACTGATCTACCGGATCATATAACATACCATATAATATTATCCTACCCTCTAGGATATTGAACTAACAGATCATACCACATAGCATATAATATTATTCTACCCTCTAGGATACCGATCTAACAGATCATACTAGCATATCATAACTAGATAACAATCCAAAGGGCCGGCCTTGGTGCCTTAGCCCTTGAGTATAGTCAGGATAACTCACCTTGCGACTGCCGACTGGAAATAGAAAGCTTACTCTCAAAACACTTCCACAAACCCCACCACTTATATCCAACATATCATAAGGTTTATAAATTCCTGAACACCCCATAAGTCAACTAGTCAAACCTTGGTTAAATTTAAAGTCAACTGTCAAGGTCAACAGCCCATGTTGACCTCAACTCGTCGAGTACCTTCAGCTACTCACCGAGTTTCTTGCAATACTTTTCCGCTCACCGAGTCACCAAAATGACTCGTTGAGTTCCTAAGGCTCGTGGTCGAAGCTCCATGGCCACTCGTCGGGTTTTCCTTCTTGCAACTCGACAAGTTCACACGCATCCATTAATTGGGAAACCTTAACTGACTCGTCGACTTGTTCATCCAACTCGTCGAGTCTACGACAATCTTCATTGGACTCGCCGAGTTGTTCATCCAACTCGTCGAGTTCTAGACATTCTTCATATGACTCGCCAAGTCGACCATGTGAATCGCCGAGTCCCTTCAATCCTTTAACCATTCAGACACTTTTTAAGCCATGCCAAGGCCCAAAATTGTAGATCCAACTTCCTTAGCTATGCTTATCACATAAAGTTGCAAACTTTACATGCATGAAAGGCTTTTAAGACCCTAAAATGACAAAACTAAGCCTGCAATGAAGTTACACACTTGAGGGAAGGCTCATACAAGGCAAAGCTGATGACTTTATGAATCTAGAGGCCAAGGGGAGTACAAATCCGAAGTTACAACTTTAGATCTAGGCTTAAGCATAAGAAACTTTTCTTAAAACTCATGCAAAAGAGGGTTTATGTGAAAATGAGCCAAGGAAAACGGTCTAGTACATTCAAGAGAGTGCTTACTGATGCAGATCTTGAATCCCACAAGCTCTTGCTTCAACTAGCTTGTTTCCCTAAATGTTTCCTTCACCAAAATCCTTCCTCCAAGCTTAAACTCTCCAAAAGAACACACAAACATGAATTAGGGTTAAATAGAGACAAAAGGTTGTAAATGGGAGGTTGGGGGAGGCCAATGATCCTTTAAATAGGGTGAGATGCCCCGAAATTTAGGGTTTCATCTACTAGCTCCTACTCGTCGAGTCCCTTCTTGGACTCAGAGAGTAGGTCACTAAAACGTGTGGACCATCGCGCTACTACTTGACGATTAGGGCGACCAACTCATCGAGTAGACCCAAAGACCAAGAAGGATTCATACATAAATCAATACTTGAGAATCGGGGCTTTACAATTTAAAGGATCACTGACCTCCCCAGCCTCCCCTCTACAGCCTCTTGTCATTCCAAACCCTAAATGCATGTGTTTGTGCTTTCTTGGTGTGTTAAGCTTTAAAGAAGGATTTTGGTGAGAAAGGCATGGGGAAAACAAGTGGTTAGAAGCAAGGAACTCGCGGGGAATCAGAGATCTACTTTAATGGGAACCCTTTTTGAAGGTATTAAGCTGTTACGTTGGCTCATCTCTTCCTAGATCTCTTTTGGATGGTTTTTAGAAAGTTTTTCTTGTGCTTGAGCTAAGATCTGAAGTTGCAACTTCAGATCTAAACTCTTTTTGGTCTCTAAGTCCATAAAGTTGCCATCATTGGTAAGTATAAACCTCCCCTCAAGTGCAAGACTTCTTTGCAACTTTACGTGATAAGCATGCCTTGGGAAGCTGGATCTGCAATATGGAGCATTTACATGGCTTAAAAATCATCTGTATGGATGAAGGACTGAAGGGACTCGATGAGTGTCATGGTCAACTCAGCGAGTCCGTTGAAGATTGTCATTGTCTCGGTGAGTCAGATGAATGAATCGGCGAGTCGGATGGGGTTTTCCCAACTTTTGGACATATATGAACTTGGCGAGTTACAAGGGAAACTCAATGAGTCGGCCAAGGCTTTTATGACCGCAAACCTTAGGAACTCAACGAGTCACTCTAGTGACTCAGCGAGTTGGTGAGTTATGCATGGAACTCAGCGAGTAGCTGAGGGCACTCGACGAGTTGAGGTCAACATGGATTGTTGACCATGACAGTTGACTTTGAAATTGACTAAGGGTTGACCAGTGGTCTTCTAGGGATGTTTTGGGAGGTTGGAAATTTACAAGTATGGTTTTAAAATGAATATAGGTGGTGGAGTTCGTGGTAGTGATCTGAGAGTTTGAGCTTATCTTACGAATCAACACTTGCGAGGTGAGTTATCCTTACTATATCAATAGGGTCTAAGGCACCAAGGTCGGACCTTTATGGATTTGTATCTGGATTATGGCATGATATGTTTATTGAGTACATCCTGGTAGTTAGGATGGTGATATGCTTATGCTTAGTGACCTGGTTAGATCGGTGTCCTAGTTGTAGGATGATGCTATATTAGTGACCGGTTAGGTCTGTATCCTGGTTATTGGTATGTTGCTATGATTAGTGATCTGTTAGATTCGTTTGATTGTTATATGATATGAGCTAGCGTATGATATTTATGTGCACATGTTTGTTTGGTTAGGGGTTGGGTGAGGCGGTCCTACTCTGTGTTGTAGGTCAACATACCCGACGAGCGGTCCGGATAGGCTGTAGGCCCTGCGAGGCAGTCTAGTCATGTTGAAGGCTCGAGAGTAGTCCAGATAGATTGTAGGCCCTGTTAGGCGGTCCATTCAGGCTGAAGGTACATTATGCATGTTGTTATGTATTTGTTATATGTTATGGTTATATTAGTGTGACGTTGGTATTTTGGGGTAACTCACTAAGCTTTTGGGCTTACAGTTTCAGTTTGTTGTTTCAAGTACTTCTGGTGATCGAGAGAAGGCGAAGGCATGATCGTACCGCTCCTCCTACTGCTATGTTTTATGATTGGAAAGTGGGATACTCTGATTATTTTTACTTTGAAAACAAATTATGTAATGGTTAAATGTTTTTTTAGTTTGTTGGAAAAGTTTTAATTTGGCATGATTTTATGGGTGCTACACAAAGTAACTAGGGTTTCAAAATGACCGCTTTCAGGTAAGTGGAGGCAGAGCATGAAGAGGCCTCAAGGGACTTAAGGTGTTAAATAGGGTCTCAACTATAACGTCCGCAGATTCAGGCTACTCAATTTAGATACAATAAGCGTTAAAAATGACTTTTGATAGAAGATTTTTTAGAATAAATAATCTTAACCATGTTGTATTATATGTCATAAGGATTCCATACATATAAAGAACGCTAAAATCCGACTTATAACAAAGAAGTTTTTACCCGTCGAAGTATTGCGACAAAACCAGCACGATGTTGTGTATCGTAAAAAGTAAATTTTTGATAAACTACTTTTAGCCTTAGCGATCTAAATGAAAGTCATACTAGACGTTAAACTGAAATCGTGCATATAGAGAACGTTCAAATCTGACTTCGTATGAGGAAGTGATGATTTTTCTAAGATTTGACATAGCAGTATGCAGCCTGGAAGTCGAATATTAGATCGATAGATTTTTAGCAAACACAAACTGAATGAGAATTGAAGATCTCGTTAAAAGGGGCTTAATGATATATAGATAGTCGAAAATAGACGTTGGATGACAACGTTATGAATTTTTAACGGACTTTAACTGTCTAAGTCTGTTAAAATATAACTTAAAAAAAGTCAAAATTAGCCGATGGAGTCTAAAAGAAAGTTGTAGATCACGTCACTACCTATGTGTGGATCTAAATAACGTCAAAATGGAGCTCGTATGCAAAAGTTACGGAATTTAAAGGATAGTTAAAGTTTGGGATTAACTAACGAGTGACACGTGGAAAGATGTGAGACACACCTGCTTCTACACGGCTTAGAACAAGATCGAGACACCTGGCTAGAGTACGCCCCGCATAGGAATTCGTATGCCCAGCGTACAAGGTAATTACGCCCATCATACGTTGAGCCTTCATCCTATAAATAGAGGCGTTTTTCCTCTTTTCTCTTCACACATTTTCTCAACTTCTCTCCCAAACACCCCAAACCCTCAAGGTTTTTCCCTAGCACCTCTTAGGTGTTAGTAGCGAATCCCAGAGCGCTAGAAGGCTCCGAAAGATGAGCTTTCGGCTCAGACGTGCTGCCCTTGGAGAGCCCTGTTCCTCACTAAAACCCCTTGTAAGTTAGTTATGCTTCCCGTACTTTAAGTATGATGTCTAGGCTATGATTTAGTAAGGTAAATGGGATTTCCAAACAGTATACTTCGTATACCAAACTGACCCTACCTCCGATATGATCCTACCGAGTTGTTCCTTACTTGACAGATCATGAAAGTAGACTTTGAGTTAATGATAAATTTAGACTAATAATTAGTCACAATAAATATTAAACTAAAACTTAGTGATGATACTTCTAGATTTCATCGAAGGAAACAACGATTGTTAGAAGCGAAGCGCTGCCCGAACTTTGAGTCGTCACTTTAACAAGTGAGTGCATAGTCCCTTTCATGAACATGACTTTAATACAAGTATTAATAAAAGTGTTAAATATATTTTGAACGTTTATATGTGAGATATATGCTTATTATCTGGAAATATGTTTTATATGTATATTTGATAACATACGTTATGCGAACCAGGCATGGTTCTATATGTGTTGAGATGTATTTACATGATAATAATAATAGAAGTATAATAAACAAGAAGATGAATGTATGTTAATACTTAATACTTTGTATAAAATATTACACTAAATTAAGATAGTGTTGCTAAAGTTAGTATTGAAAGTTGATTATAAGCATTGTAGGCTTGCCTAGTAATGAAATAAAACTTAAAAGAGATGCTTAGTTTAATTAAGTTGGATAGTGGGTAGTATCCTATTACGGGTACGTGTGTGATCGGAATAGAGAATAGAAACTCTGTTCGAGGAGATTGATAGAGTATGTTCTACATACAAAAGTACTTTCTACGTACCAAGTCTTTTTCAAAGCTCTGCGACTTAGGTGCTTCTTGTGCCAGAGTATTATTATGTTCTAGGGTATGAGTCCTACTCATACCAAGGTACTATAATGTGCCAAAACTACTATCATGTAAAAAATCCTTTTTACACTATTATGTGTCAGGCTACGGTAGCGTACGAGAGTACTTTATTAGTATTTCCCCATACTTTTTATTTTGAAGAGCTTTAGAGTCATCGTTTCTTTTATGAAGTGATCAGATGAGCTTGATGTGTTAGTGTTTCCTTTCACGAAGTAACTAAGGGAATTTCGTAGACTGCCTAATAGTGTGTGTCAGTAATAGACCACTACCATGTATGTATGATGTTGTATTGTCGGATAGGGTGAGTCTAGGGGTAAAAATATGTCAAGATGTCAGACCACTGCTAGGCAAGGTTTGATGTTGTATTGTCGGATAAGGTGAGTATAGGGGTAAAATACCTCACGATGTCAGACCACTGCTAGGCATAGTTATCTAGATAATTTTCCCTGACTTAATTTTCATGTTGTTTTTACGAACAGAGGTTCGTGGTGAAACTTATCCAATTCCCTTCGTTGGATGTATTTAGTGATCCTCGTTTGTTGCCAGGAATATCCGAAGCAGCATCGCCAGTTTGTTGTTCATCTTGATCATTTAGGCTAGATCTTGTAAAATCATTGTATAGGATCTATGCATGGGAATCGATGTGATGGGATAAATTGTTTTAGAGATAAGATATATTTGTGTTAATTATAATAGTTGGATTTACATGTTTGATTTATAGATTATTATCATATTGTGGGATTATAATCCCTATGTACTCACCAGGTTTCTCAAACTGACCCACTCAATTTATTGTATCACATGTGGCTATATGAAATATTGTTGGATATAGTGTCTAAGTCCATAACTTTATTTGGTATGAACTTGACCCGACCCGGTATGGTCCATTTGGGTTGCATGGCATTGCAATACTTGGATAGACTAAATGAGAGAACAAGGCACTTATGATTATTAATATATTATAAGTTCTAATATATTAATAATAGTATTATTTAATTAGTATTTGATCAAGTATTAATTTGGTGATCAAAGTGAGACTAATTAAATACATAGGGTTGATTATGACAATTATCAATTCTTTTATGGTGGATTAATGATCCATGGTTTATGGGTTATGGATGTAACCACTTGGAGCTCCATGGATAGTCCATGGGAGTTAGAAACCCATGGGTCATGAGAAATGAAGAGTCATAACAATTAAGAGTATTCATGTGAAAACCCTAATTGTGACAACACTATAAAAGGAACCCTTTGGCTAGCAAAATCGGACCTAGGAGTGTTACTAGAGAGGGCATAACCGATTTTGAGTGCAAGAAGTATTCTCTCAAGTTATTCCAAGTTTTTTGGTGTTGTGTGAAGCATTTGAGGCACAACATTTGGGGTGCTAGGCTCACAAAGTCTTGAAGGAATCCAAGCAACAACAAGGTATGTATTTCTACTAGTTTTTATGTTTCATATATTCCCCATGCCATGCTAGTTAGGAAATAACCTTGAAAAAGAAATTTGCATGTATATAGAGAAAACATAGATTCAAGGTTATCAGGGTTGCATGTATACTTAGGAAGTGTTAGAATGCTCAAAACCCATCAAATATACATTCTACTGAGAGTTTCAAGGAGTATTATGTCACTAGTTTAATTACTGTAAGGTTTGTAATATTTCATTATGCTTATGTTTCGGTAATGACAATGACATCCCAATGCTTTAATATAAATAAAATACATTTCTTTAGAAATGCTTTGATATATCATGTTTTATGGGAACAAATTCCACAATACTATTTTTCAAAAAGGATACTATGATTTTTAAATAAGCATAAACAAATCGTTCTTTTATGGAGGTGAAAATAGGGATGTCACACCAACCCTAAATTTAATTAGGATTTTAAATTCAGCATGACTACGCCCTATGTACTCCTTACGTACGCCCAGCGTACTCAATGAAGTCCCCACCACCTTTTCATGAATTACGGCCAACGTACCCATAGGGTACGCCCTGCCTAATGACGAGATTTGCAAAAAAATTGGTACTTTGGGTTGAAAATGAAGTCCCCGCCACCTTTTCATGAATTACGGCCAACGTACCATTTAGATTCCTAAATCAACGGGATTTTATGTATTAAATGGATGTTATGAGCATTAGAACAACATTTCTTATGTTTTAAGTTGTCCCCAATCGAAAGGAATTAATCATCGAAAATGAGTTCACATGTGAGTATCTTGTAAAAAACCTTTGAGCATTTCATAAAAAATACCCTTCAGTACCATACAAAAATCCATCAAGACAATACAGATTAGACTGGTGCATCTAATGTTGAAGACGAGCAACGTATGTCCATAAAGTCGGTTATATGATTGTATAAGTTATATAAAATCCATATAACGACATATTCAGTTCGTGTAAATCCTTCTGAAATATATGTCTAGTGCCCTAAGTTTGGTATGCTTATATGTGATCCTACAAAGACTATATGCTATGAGGTATGATCATATCATATAGACCTATAACGCATATGTTTTTGGATAGAATTAGTGTTTACTGGAAGGATTTATACTTATAAGGTTAGGCAACAACACATAACCTTCTCATGTACACCCGTATGGCTTAGGCGGAAAATTTTATGGTGATGGTTTTTACATAAAATAACGTGGATAAATACTTAACACTTAAGGGTACATGAAATCTAAAGATATAAGTCATAACACTATTGATTTAACATTCTATTGAACAACACAAACCCTAGAAGCATCCTAGATATTTCAACAAATCATAATAAAGTCTAGGGTTTACATAACTTGATGATTGTTGGAGTAAGCAATCAAGAATCTTTTCTTCAATAACTTGGAAGCTAGCACCACAATTGTTGTGTATATGATGGTTCACACCCAACACCAGCAACAAGAAGCTTTTGAGAGAGGAGAGAGGGGATCAATTTTCGGGCTATGGATCTTGGAAAAGAAGTGGATGAAAATTATAGGTCAATGGTGTCTTTTATAGTGCAACTTGGAAACCCTAGATAACCCTAATTTGAATAAAATAATATTAATTCAAATTGCTAATTATCCAACTTACTACTTATCTGCAAAGAATATTCTAGATACTCTGGAATATCCTAGAAATCGTCCACCTCCTTCCAAGGAAAGTTATGGAACCTCTCTTGTTCAACTATTAAACAATTACACTTTAACCCTTGCACTTTTAATTAATACACTTAATCGTAAAGTTAATTCTAATTAATATTTGATTAATTATCAAATAAATATTACTATTTCTAATAAAATAATATTTTCATAATATATTAATTAATTCATTTATTTCTATTTATTAATCATATAATAAATCAATAAATCAGTCTCTCTCTCTCTATCTCTCTCTCTCTCTCTCTCTCTCTCTCATCCTATTCAATTACTAGGTTTGAGGGCAACCCAAAAGGACTTTGATAATAATTCAAGATTATACTAATTTAGTTATTGGCTTAGCCACTTAATCCAACAATCTCCCACTTGGATAAGTCTAAAACTAAATTACTGGTATATCTTCTAAATTAAACAGTAAAGAGTGCTTCCATAACAACTCTCGAACTCTAAACAAAAGAAACATTGGTCCTAAGATAAGTGATCTAATATCCCCCATTCTACTTGATATCATACATACATATGACATGGATTAGAATTAATCTCGTTGTCTAAAACTTTGTTTCCTGAGTTTCTGATTTGTTGTGACGACATAAGACTTCAAATTGAACACATCAATAGAGTCTTGGTTGGGCCCAACACTATAAGTCAACACCAAATCACCGAGGGGCCCAAATATATCGCTTTTCCTATTAGGGAAAAAGGAAAGAATAAACTTTGACTTATATACTTGTATCCTTTATTCATCAAATCATACATGATACTGTATTTTATAGCGCCATATTACTGACGCATTTACACAACACCAATGCACAACTAACTTGTAAATTACAACTCATATATCTTTGTTTCAAGAATAAAAGATATTATCGTCTCAGATTTACTCGTGATATAATCCATGAAGTAATTCCATGAGTGCGGGTTTGTCCAATACTTAAATCTCCATTTCTAAGTACTCATGAATGTTGTAGCAATACAATTTATATGTCTAACTCTCTTATAAAATGCACAATCCAATTCATGACAGTCTTGATCCACTACTTACTTCCCAAAGTATAATATAGATTTTGAATAATTAAATTATTCGGTAAGTAAAACATGCAAAACGAAACACAAGAATAAATAATTGACAAAGGCAGTAAACAAACTCATAAATAATCTCTATTATTTAATCACCAAAAGTCAATTACATTTATTTGTTACAAGTTTCAAACTAATCATCTAACTACTTAAAACTAATATCATCTCGCAATCCAAGGCTTCTAGCATGCTGATTTTGTTTAACCCTACTCAAAGCCTTTATCAAAGGATCTACATGATTTTCTTATGATGATAACCTATTCATAATGAGGTGACCTTCTTCTACTCTATGTCTGATATAATGGTATTTTCTATCGATTTGTCTTGACTTTCCATGGTCTCTCGGTTCTTTAGTCAAAGCAAGCACACCTTTGTTATTGCAAAAAAGTTCCATTGGTTCCTTAATGGTTGGAACTACTCCAAGATCTCCAATGAATTTCTTTAACCATGTTGCTCCCTTTAATGCTTCACTTGCTTCTATGTACTTTGATTCACACATAGAATCAGCCAATGTGCCTTGCTTGGAACTTTTCCACGTAACTGCCCCTCCATTTAAAGTAAATACCCAGCCAGATTGAGAACAAAAGTTTTCTCTATCTGTTTGAAAGTTGGCATCACTATATCCACTCACTCTCAACGTATCACTTCCACCAAGGACTAGACCCATGTCCTTTTTCCTTCGCAAATACATGAGAATGTTCTTAACTGCTATCCAATGAGATCTTCCAGGATTTCCCTGATAGCGATTAACCATGCTTTAATCAAAGGACACATCAGGGCGAGTACATGTTATAGCGTACATGATCGATCCTACAGTTGAATCATAAGGGACTCAACTCATATCATCTATATCTTCATCCGTACTTGGGCTCTGAGTCTTCCTCAATTTGGCATTGCTCTGAATAGGTAGCTCTAGTTCTTTGAATTTTCCATACTAAATCGTTTTATTACCTTTTCCAAGTATGTATTTTGACTAAGTTCAATTAGTCTTTTCTTTATAGCTCTCAAAATTCTTATCCCAAGAATATAGGCAGCCTCTCCTAGATCCTTAATAGCAAAACACTTTCCAAGCTAAGATTTTACTTCTTATAAGGTTGGAATGTCGTTTCCTATAAGTAGTATGTCATCAACATACAATACTAGAAAAAGTTACTATACTCCCACCAACCTTGACATACACACATGACTCATCTTCACTTCTAGAGAAACCAAACTCTTTGACTTTCTCATGGAAGCAAAGATTCCAGTTGCAAGATGATTGTTTCAATCCATAAATGGATTTCTCAAGCTTACACACTCTATCGGGAAACTTTGCATCAACAAAACCCTCTGGATAACTCATGTAAACATATTCATCCAACCTCTATGCATGTCTTAAACCCATATTAGCTCAAAAAGAGAATTTATGACCTAATTTCTATGCATGACATCAAAATGTGGTTATTAAACAGATCCAATCCACTACTAGGTTACATTGACCTAGAGATTCATAAAGTTGCAAACTTTATGAGATTCATCCATTATTACATCCAATAACAAGGAGAAAAAGGGACAAAACTCAAGATTTAAAAACTTTGAGTAATAAAAATCGGGTCTTGGACACTTACAAAGGTTCGAGAGAGTGCCAAACTGAAGAATGGGGCTTGCTTGTTGGATCTTTGCTTCCTTCTTTCACCTTCTTCCTTCAAAACACCAAACTAGCCTCACAAATATGAGAGAAAACGATTAGGGTTTCTTTTAGAACTTGAGGGGCTGATGGAGGTTGAGGGTGAACAAACCCTAGCCTCCACATTCCTTTAAATAGGGAGAAAAACCCAGAAGATTAGGGTTTCCTTTCAGCGGTCAACACGCCATGTTGCCCAAATAAAACACGTGCCTTGCCATGTCTAGACACGCCATGTTGGTGCCTCCAACGCGTTGTGTCCAAACCTCAATTATTACCCAAGGGTGCTACCACCTGACCAATTGACATGAAATACAATTATAGGGATGATTTTAGAAGTACATGAACATTGGGGTGTTACATTGAGTTCAGAGATACCCGAGAAGGTGCCCAAATCCCTCAAAGCAAGGCTCTGATACCAACTTGTAACATCCCAAAAATTCATACTAAAAGTTTCATTTTTAAAATAATAAACCATACAAACGAGTTGTTGCAAAACCGATCAAAGTGAATATACTATTTAAACATCAGACTAAATATAGAAAATTGCTAATGCAGAAAACTCTGGTGGATGCGGTGCAGCCACGTCGGGCCATTCCCTTTCATACTAGAAGTACCTGAAACTATAAACATAAAACTGTAAGAAAAAATCTTAGTAAGTTCCTCAAAATACCACATATCATACATATCCTTGGGTCTAACCCTGTGGTATATTCCAACCCCATACACATATATGATCCCCGCCCTGGGGTGTACTTCAATCCGATCAACACATATAGGCCCCATTCTGGGGTATCTTTCAACACGGTCATACTATAGTGGGTCGTCTCCTGGGGTGTATTTCAACCCAATAATAAGATAATGGGCCCTGCCCTAGGATATATTTCAACCTAATAAACAAATATGGACCCCGCCCTAGGGTATATTTCAACCCGAACATGCAATAGTCGGCTCCACCTTGGGGTTTATGTCAACCCAAGCATGCAAAACCTATAAGCCACATAACGACAATCATACCATGCAAGATTCACAAATACGGTTAGCATACAACAGATCCTAGTGGGTCGGCATTGGTGCCTTCGAACCACGGGTATAGTGAGGAGACTCGCCACTCCATCTGAAAGATGGTTGAATAGGACATTGCTCTGAATATCAGCTCTACCGATCACCTATTCATTAGAATATGACCAAACTTAACTTATAAGCAATATACCTATCGGTAAATGTTGGGTTTTGAGCACTATAGCACTCCTATGGTGCACATGCAACCCTAAATGCTTTGGATCTATGTTTTCTCTAATTATACATGCATTTTCAATTTTTTTCCAAAGCATTCTCCCTAGCTAGCATATAATTGAAGCTATACAATATAAACTTAGTTTGGATGCTTACCTCTTGAGTAGGGTAGAGTTCTTGACCTTTGAAAGCTTGAGCAACCCTAGTGTGATGCCTTTAATGGTTCACAAACACCAAATGCAAGAGGAGGCTTTAGAGAAAAGGTTATTTAGCATAAAATCTACTTCACTCTCTTAGAATGTATGTTGTGGCCGATTTTAGCTCTAGGGGTGAGTATTTATAATGTGGAAAATGCTAGGGTTACAATTTGTAAACCCTAATGACGTTTCATATACTTAGGATCCATGGGTTAACCTCCATGGACTATCAATGGTTTAGCCTATCCTAAAGAACTATGGATCATTAGCCCACATTATAAGAATGATTGATTTACACAATCAATCCCCACATATTTAATTAGTCTCTTTTGATCACAAAATTAATTCCAAACTAATTCTTGACTAATACTAATTAAATAATATGATTTCTCAATTAATATATTATAATTATAATATATTAATAAATCACAAATAACATTATTCTCAAAATTTCATCCTGTCAAATTGCACTGATGAAGGCAACCCAAAAGGACCATGCTACAATCGGGACAAGCACATCCCAGTTATAGTTATGGGCTTAGACACCAAATCCAACAGTCTCCCACTTGGATAAGTCTAATAACTATAGTTGTCAATGTAACTTCAGGATCCAACTTAGCAATCGTAAGTTTTCAAAAGCCACTATCAACTCTGACCCAGTCAGTGATGCATCCTTTAGATAAAGGATCATATACTCCTCTATTCTCAAGATATCAGCCGCACAAATACATGGAACAATGTCATACTTATTGTCCAGCAGTTTGTTTCATGATTTCCGATTCGTATGACATAGAACATAACTGAACACATTAATTTTAGTTCTGACCGGGCCCGATACATAGTCAAAACAGAATCATCGAGGGGCCCAGGATATCATTTTTAATCCTCTTAGGATAAAAGGGATATATAAACTTCAACATTATATGCTTGTACTAACTACTCATCAAATCATGCACAACGACATGTTTTAGAACATCAAGTTACTGATGCATTTTCGTGCCATCAATGCAAAACCAATTGTCTCACAATCACTCGTAATAAATTCCATGAAGTGATTCAGGTGAGCGCGAGGTTGATCCAATACTCAAATCTTATTTCATAAGTACTCATGAATGGTGTACCAAAACTGTTGCTATGCCCAACACCTTAGACAATCTACAAGCCAACTCATGACAGTCTTCCTTCATACCTACTTCCAACGTATGATCGACTGTAGATAGTTTGAATAATTATTATTATTCTGGAAGTCAAAACATGCAAAGTGAAACAATAGTAAATAATTGACATAAGACAGTAACTTTACTTGTAAATAAAACTTCTTTTATTTAATCATCAAATGTCAATTATAATTTAGCTATTACAAGTTTCGGTTTATCTAATCACTAAAACTAATATCGTCTGTTAGCCCAATGCCCCGTGCATGCTGCAAGTGCTTAACCCTAGTCGGTCCCTTTGTAAAGGGATCTGCTAGGTTGTCCTCTAACGATATCCTATTAACCACGAGGTGTCCTTCTTCTACTTGATGTCTTATGAAGTGGTACTTTCTATTGAAATGCATGGATCTTCCATGATCTCTCGGTTTCTTGGTTAAGGAAACCACCCCTTCATTATCGCAGACTTTAGAATCTTTGATTGTAGGGTTTTGTAAGTCGCGTACTCTATTGTTCTAATAAGCAACCAAGAAACACTCTAAGAAAGTAAATAAATAAATAAATAAATAAATAAAATAAAAATAATAAAAAAGTTAAAATTTTCATCCATAACATGTTATTATAATTATATGTCACTCTATGATATCTTATTTTCTTTGATATGTGCCTCATGATGATATATTTGATGATATATTGTGTGTTATTTTTTACTATATGTCCTATTTGTACTTCTTATAAGTGATTTTATTAAAATGGGGCATTTATCATTTTGTAAAAGATTCTTTATGTTGCATAAATCATGATAATATACATTCATCTATGTTATTAAGTAATGGTTCATGAAATTAGTGTGGTACAAGCACCTAAATATTGCTTATAATTCTAATTATAGCTAGGTAATGTTGTAATGACATTCTAGAAGGTCTTCTCACGTGTCTGTGTGTCTATATATATATATATATATATATATATATATATATATATATATATATATATATATATATATATATATATATAAAAGTAGGTCTCATTTTCCGCTCTAGCGCTCCGGCATCCCGGCGTGGCGGGAGAACTATAATCATAAATGAATATTCAGTGCCACTTGTTCCTTTTTTCCGTACCACCTTCCCCACCATCACAACTGCCACCACTACCACCACCTCTTCCAGCAATCGACACCATCGTTGCCACCTTTGTCACCTATACCACCGCCATGTTTGCCACCACCACCTCATATGCCACCAACTACCATAATCATATATGATTACTCAGTCTGTAAACAAACATATATGTATAATAATTTATGATTAGACATATATGTAGAAACATGCATAATCATATATGGTTATACCTTTCTTTCATATAATCATTTATGATTAGACATTCTCTATTGTCATCGGTATACAGGAATGTTAGAGTGGCAAATGAGAACTATGTAGCTGAGGTTGAATCTCAAGATCTATATTTTTTATTAAAACCTCAAGTGAATTTTTCCATATATATATATATGAAAAAGTAAATATATGGTTGTCATGTATGTATATTAGGTATAGAACCACCAAAATTGACTTCATTTTGATGAAAAAAACATAATTCCCTTTAATTGTTAACGTCTTCTAATTGCTTTTGAACTCATACTATTTTTGATTTCGTGATATATATATATATATATATATATATATATATATATATATATATATAAGTGAATATATGGTTGTTATGTATGTATATTAGGTATAAAACCACCAAAATTGACTTCATTTTAATTAAAAAAACATAATTTTCTATCATTGTTAACTTCTTCCAATTGCTTTGGAACTCATATTATTTTACTTTTGATTTTGTGATTCATTCTGACTATTTATGTATTTCGAATGTGATTTTTTATTACACTTCTAGTAGGTAACTTCCACTTACACCTACCTTATGTATACTTGTATGGTTTTTTTATGCTGTGTGTAATGAGGTTTATTGGGTTTTTTAATGAAAACTTTCAATCTTTCATTATAGTTTTATGTATTAAATTTCAATATGGACACCTACCGATAGTTGGTAAAATACTCTTATACACGGTTTGTGGTGCAAAAATTAATTTATAAAACTTCATATATATATATATATATATATATATATATATATATATATATATATATATATATATATATATATATATATATACAAAGCCTAGAATAACTCTAAAAGAGAATGCAAGAAAGATGGTAGAGAGATTTGATTGTATTTTTGTTAAAATTGTACAGTTTTTTATGGTTCCATACCTAATATTAGGTACATAACAGTCATATATATATATATATATATATATATATATATATATATATATATATATATATATATATATATATATATATCCGGTAAGAAATGTTTTTTGGTAGGAAGGTAAGAAGTTTTTTTTCTACATATTTTTTTGACGAACAAAATAAATGAATCACTAGATGATTCATTTGTAAGATGATTCATAAGAAAAAATTCCAAAAAAAACATCTTTATGATTCATTTCTAAGTAAATTAAGAAAAAATTCATTTTTATGATAATTTTAGTGAATAACAACAAAATCATTGTATAAATGAATAATCGAGATGTTTTTTTGAATTTTTTTTCTTGTGAATCATCTTACAAATGAATCATTTAATGATTCATTTTGTTTGTTCGCGAAAAAAATATGTAGAAAAAAAACTTCTTACCTTCCTAACAAAAATTTCCTTCTTATTTGATCTTGATTATATATATATATATATATATATATATATATATATATATATATATATATATATATATATATATATATATATATATATATGATCAAGTAGAATCTCAAAAAATGGTTGGAACCGCGATAACTATTTTTGGCTTTAAGATTATTTTATTTATCGTCAAAATCTCACGAGATGATATTGCATTTTCGTAATTAATTGCGAAATTTTGATAACTTTTGGGGAATTTTAATTGTTTGGAGAGTACAAGTGAAAAAAAAAAAAAAAAAAAAAAAGACAAAAAAAACAAAAAAGAAGAAAATGAAAAAAAAATCTGAAAAAACCAAAGTTTTAGAAATTTAGTTCTCTACAAAATAAGCACAATCATGAAAATTTTAATATATATACATATATATATATATATATATATATATATATATATATATATATATATATATATATGTTTATTAAAAAACCAAAACAAAAAATCTCCAAAATTATAAAAATTAAAGAATACTTCTACTCACTATTCTAATGAGTTTTTAAAAAGAATTTTTAAAAAAATAAAGTGTTTAAGATATCAAACTTGATTTTAAAAGATTAAAAGTATTTTAAAAAAATATTGAGTATAATATGATGCAAATAGAGATGATTCAAAATATTAATGATTTAAAAATATTATGATTCTTAACTTGTTATGATTTAAAAATATTTTGAATCAGATATTTAATAATCCTTAATTATTATATTTTTATGATTCAAAATTAAATTATTCAAAAAATATAATGATCCAAATGTTGTATTGAACAAAAACTTTATTTAATTCAATATATTATGATCCAAATTAAAATGATTCAAATTAATATTATCAAAAAATCTATGATGCGTAGTATCGTTATGATTCAAGATATTATGATTCAAAATCTTATGATCCAAAAATAATATGATTCAAAAAAAAAAGTATGAACGGAAAATATTATGATTCTTAATATTCTTTTTATTATAACTTTATAATTGATAGTTAAAAACTAAGACCGATATTTACTTTAAAATATCCAAAAAAAAAAGCAAAAAAACAAAAAAGATAAATAATAATGTTTTAAAAAACGGAAAAATATAAAATAAAAAAAAAACGAAAAAATATATAAAAACATTAAAACCGAGCATATATCTATTTTAAAAAATTGATTTTTTTAAGAAAAATATAAAATAATAAAAAACAAAATAAAACAAATAGGAAAGAAAAATCCATTTAAATGACGTTACATGGACGTCTGTCGCACATGATTATTGTCTCGAGTCCGTATTCGTTTCTTACTGGTCCGGACCCTATATATATATATATATATATATATATATATATATATATATATATATATATATATATATATATATATATATATATATATTGATGGGTTTTAGGTAAAACAAATAAACTAGCAAACAATTCCTAAGTTCACATGCAACCTACTTTGGATCTATGTTTTATCTATTGAACATACAACTTTGAATTGCAAAACAAGAACCCTAGAGGAGAGAGGCTATAATCGAAATCTACAAACTAGGGTTTAGTAATTACATACCTTTCAATTGTTATAGTAAACAATTGATGATTCCCTTGATCTTGATCTTGATCTTCTTGGAAGCTTAGCACCACAAGTGTAATGCCTCTAATGGAATCACACCCAAACTAGCAAGATGGAAATTAGAGGAGAGAGGGAAGAGGGAGTATGCAAAATTTTGGCCCTTAGGATTTCTTCCAAAGAAAAGAGTGACCAAAACATGAACCAGGAGGCTCCTTATATAGCTGAGGGATCTAGGGTTTAGGAAAACCCTAGTTATCATTTGCTTAGGGCCTAAGCAAACCCAAGGGCCTTATCCAAGCCCCTATGGACGAAATTATTAGGGTTTCCCCTAAAGATTTCGTCCACCCTTATCCAAGGGGGTTCTAGAGCCTTCCACTCAACTATTAGATAATTGCAAACTAGTCTCTGCACCTTATAATTAATTCTTTTAACCCCGAAATTAATTCTAATTAATTTCTGGCTAACAACTAATTAAACCAAATGATTTCTTATTAATATATTAATCTTTTAACATATTAGTTCATTTATATTAATTTATTAATCTTATAATAAATTAATATCTCTCCTTTCATAATTTCCTTGTCCGGTTGCTAGGTTTGAGGGCAACCCAAAAGGACTGTGCTGCTATCAATTCAAGTACATACCAATTATAGTTATGGGCTTAGACACCTAATCCAACAGTCTCCCACTTGGATAAGTCTATAACTATAATTGCTAGTATGCCTTCTAAATTTGACCAGCAAATTGTAGCTTCCAAAAAGCTGCTGTCGAACTCTGACCCAGTCAGTTACGTGTCCTAAGATAAGTGATCATATAATCCTTCGTTCTGCTAGATATCCCTAGACAAAAGACATGGAATGCAATCAACCTCTTTGTCCAGAATCTATGTTTCCTGATTCCTGATTAGTGATGATGTAGGACTTCTAATTGAACACATCAATTTAGTCAACACCAAATCATCGAGGGGCCCACAGATATCGCTTTGTCCCATTAAGGAAAAAGGAACGAATAAACATTGACTCATATGCTTGTATCTTTTACTCATCAAATCATACATGATAATACGTTTTATAACACCAAGTTACTGATGCGTTTTCGTATTACCAATGCATAACCGACTTGCAAATTACAACTCATATATCTCTGTTTCAAGATTATAAGATATTATCATCCCAATATTACTCATGATGAATTCCATGAAGTAATACTCTGAGCGAGGGTTTATCCAATACTCAAATCTCAATTTCTGAGTACTCATGAACGTTGCAGCAAAATCTATTGCCATGTCTATCCTTAGACAATCTACAATCCAGTTCATGACAGTCTTGATTCACTACTTACTTCCAAAAGTACGAGCGACTGTGGAGTTTGAATAATCTTATTATTCGGGAAGTAAAACATGCAAAAAACGAAACACAATAATAAACAATTGACAAAAGGTAGAACCCAAACTTATAAATAATACTTTATTATTTAATCACCAAAAGTCAATTACATTTACTTTGTTACAAGTTTCAGAACAAAACTAATCTAACTACTAAAACTAATATCATCTTTCAGTCCTATGCTCCGAGCATGCTGAATATGCTTAGCCCTACTCAGACCCTTTGTGAGGGGATCTGTTGGGTTATCTTCAGATGATACCCTCTTCACTATAAGATGGCCTTCTTCTACCCTATGTCTGATAAAATGGTACTTTCTGTCGATATGTCTGGTTTTACCATGATCTCTCGGTTCCTTTGTCAAGGCAACCGCTCCTTCATTATCGCAGAACAGTTCCATAGGCTCCTGGATGGTTGGAACAACTCCGAGATCCCCGATGAAGTTCCTCAACCAAGCTGCTTCTTTCGACGCTTCACTTGCTGCTATGTACTCTGATTCACAAGTAGAATCAGCCACCGTATCTTGCTTGGAACTCTTCCAAGTAACTGCTCCTCCATTTAATAAGAATACCCAGCCTGACTGAGAACGGAAGTTATCTCTATCCGTCTGAAAGCTGGCATCACTGTAACCATCTACTCTCAAAGTATCATTGCCGCCAAGTACAAGGACCCAGTCCTTCGTTCTTCGCAAATACTTGAGTATATTCTTCACGGCTATCCAATGAGCTCTACCTGGGTTTCCCTGATAGCTACTGACCATGCTCAAAGCAAATGCCACATCAGGACGAGTACATGTCATAGCATACATTATCGATCCGACAACGGAAGCATAAGGTACACGACTCATGTCATCTATTTCCTCATCTGTACTCGGGCATTGAGTCTTACTCAGTTTGGTATTGCTCTATATAGGTAGCTCTCCCTTCTTGGAATTTTCCATACTAAACCTATTTAGTACCTTATCCAAGTATGTGCTCTGACTAAGTCCAATTAGTCTCTTCTTTCTATCTCTCAATATTCTAATCCCAAGAATATAGGCGGCTTCTCCTAGGTCTTTCATGGCAAAACACTTTCCAAGCCAAGACTTAACTTCATTCAAGGTTGGAACGTCGTTACCAATGAGTAATATGTCATCGACATATAACACTAGAAAAGTTACTATACTCCCACTAGCCTTGATATACACACAAAACTCATCTTCACTTCTAGAGAAACCAAACTCTTTGACTTTCTCATGGAAGCAAAGATTCCAGCTGCGAGATGCTTGTTTCAATCCATAAATGGATTTCTCAAGCTTGCATACCCTATTGGGAAACTTTGCATCAACAAAACCCTCTGGCTGACTCATGTAAACATCCTCAGCCAACTTCCCATTAAGAAAGGCAGTCTTGACATCCATCTGCCAGATTTCATAGTCATGAAAGGCAGCTATGGCGAGCAATATCCTAATAGACTTAATCTTAGCCACCGGCGAAAAAGTCTCATCATAGTCAACCCCTGGGGTTTGAGTGAAACCTTTTGCAACCAGTCGAGCCTTGAACGTATGCACATTCCCATCCATGTCTGTCTTCTTCTTGAAGATCCATTTGCACCCAACTGTCTTCCGACCTGGTGCACTATCAACCAAATTCCAGACTTGGTTGTCATACATGGACTTAATCTCGCTGTCCATTGCTTCTTTCCACTTGGAAGCCTCTGGGCCTGCCATTGCTTCCTTATAAGTGACTGGTTCATCTAAGTTTACCAGTGTTCTATCACTTATGAATGTGTCACCATCTGAAGTAATATGAAAACCATACAACTCAGGTGGCACACTCACCCTAGTGGATCTTCGAAGCGGTAATGATTTATCAACCGGTTCAACAGGGACTGTTTCCTCTGGTTGAGTGCTAGTGTCATCTAAGGTTCCTTCATTGGCTGATTCTTGAATCTCTTCAAGGTCAATGGTACTCCCACTGTCCTCTTTGAATATGAGCTCTCTTTCCAGAAAGACTCCTCTTCGAGCTACAAACACCACGTTTTCACTAGGTCTGTAGAACAAATATCCAAAAGACTGCTTTGGGTAACCAATGAAAACACATTTCTCAATTCTAGCTGCTAGCTTGTCGTGAGTCTCTCGTCTTACGAAAGCTTCACAACCCCAGACTTTAATATGTGCTAACGAGGGAACTTTCCCTGTCCACATTTCGTGAGGTGTTTTGGTAACCTTCTTTGTAGGGACAAGATTGAGGATGTGGGCGGCTGTCTCTAAGGCATACCCCCAGAAGTGAATAGGAAGCGAGGCACGACTCATCATAGAACGAACCATGTCTAACAAGGTTCGATTACGCCTCTCAGCTACACCATTTAACTGTGGTGTCCTAGGAGGAGTCAATTGTGAGACTATCCCACATTCTTTCAGATAGTCGTTGAACTCGGTACTAAGATACTCCCCGCCTCTATCGGATCTAAGTATCTTGATCTTTCTGCCCAATTGATTTTCGACTTCATGCTTAAACTCTTTGAACTTTTCAAAGGTTTCTGACTTATGTTTGATCAAGTAGATGTAACCATATCTGCTATAATCGTCAGTGAAAGTCACATAAAATCGATTAGCATCCCTTGTGGTTGATCTGAAGGGCCCACACACATCTGTGTGTATGAGATCCAACAGACCTTCACCTCTTTCACAAGACCCTGTGAATGGTGATTTTGTCATCTTTCCCAAAAGACAAGATTCACACATATCATCCGATTTTAGGTCAAATGATTCCAACACTCCATCCTTTTGGAGTTGGGCTATGCGTTTCTTGTTAATGTGTCCAAGACGACAATGCCACAAGCATGCGTTGTCTACACTATTAGACAAGTCAATATTAAGTACACTATTTCCTAAGCTATCAACACAAGTCACTGTTTCATACACACCATCACAAGGTAAAGCTTCAAACACAAAAACACCATTCTTATAAACATAAATTGAACCATTCAAATCATTAAAAGAATATTTAAAACCTTGTCTGAACAATGCATGAAATGAAATAATGTTTCTCGTCATCTCGGACGAATAGCAACAATTTATTAAGTCTAATCTAACATCATTACTAAGCAATAATTGATAAACTCCGATCTTGGTCACTGGTGAAGACTTTATGTTCCCCATGATCAAGTTTATCCTCCCATGCTCTATCTCCTCACTTTCCTTTAGCCCCTGCAAATCAGAACAGATATGAAAACCACATCCTGTATTAAGGACCCATGAACGAGAAGATAATGAGTTATTAGCAGAAATAGTGTAAATACCTGCCGAGGATGGCTTCACTTTGCCATCCTTGATATCTTGCAGATATTGTGGGCAAGATCTCTTCCAATGCCCCTTTTGATTGTAGTAAAAGCAAGTGGCCTCTTTTGGATCAGAAACATGGGGAGTGGAACCATTGGGCTTAGCCTTTGGGCGATTACTAGATGACACAGCTTGAGCCTTGGTCTTCCAGTTTTGCTTGGGAGGGCCTTTCCTCTTCTTCCCCTTACCCTGTCCAATGGCCAAGACAGGGGCACTTGCAGGTGTGGAGGGTATACTTTTACCCTTCATCCCTGCCTCAGCTGTCTGCAACAAGTTGTGCAATTGGGCCAAAGTCTGCTCAGTGTTGTTCAAATGGTAAGTTATGATAAACTGACCATAACAATCAGGCAACGAGTTCAAGACCATGTCAATGGCCAATTCCTCATCGAAGTGAATGTTGAGCTTGACCAAACGCTCTATGTAGCGTTGCATTCTTTGCACATGAGATACAACTGATTCCCCCTCTTTCATCTTGCAATCCATGAGTGACTTGACTACCTCAAACTTTTCTTGACGAGCTCGCTTATGGTACTTTTCCATAAGGTCCTTGTTCATCTCAAAAGGCCAATAGTCCTCATAGTACCTCTGCAATTTTGGGGACATGGTTGCAACCATGATGCATGCCACTTTGGTAGCATCATCATAGTGTTTCTTGTAGGCAGCATACTCTTCGGGAGTGGCTTTTGACTCATCAAGTTCTTTGAGATCCTTTTCAAGGACATACTCTTTGTCCTCAAATCTAAGCGCCATCTTGATGTTACGCATCCAATCGTTGTAGTTAGAGCCATCCATAACGACTTTGGAGCAGATGTTTAGTAGAGAGAAGTTGTGGCTGGAGGATGATGAAGCAGAAGTGTTTCCTGGAGTAGACATCTGAAAAGAAAGATAGTTTTAGTTAGATTCCAAGACACCTCAATATAATAACCCAAAGATATCATATCAAGGTTAGGACCCAACTATGACGATTTACAACTTAGAAATGGGATGCCGAGATCCAAGTTCAAATCTCATAAAGGTAGGTGAATGACGATTCACCAATTTCACCATTAGACAAAATAAACGAAGTGAAATTCCTAATTCTTTTGAGATATATTAAAACTATTTAATGGCATGTTTTAATCTCGGATTATGCTCTACTATTTGTGACTGGGATACCGAGGATCACAAACTAGATGTGAATAACCATGCAAATGTGCTTGGTAACCTTATTGTCTTTATCATTAACTATTGATATGCCGGTAAACCACACACGCTCCATCAAAATGATAATTATAAGATACCCATTACTACTCTTTATTAGTGCCTTTTAGTGTGCCGGTTAACCACACACGCTTCACTAACGACCAATAAAGCATAATGTGCAATTTCATGGATTGGCATACTTTTCACATTTTTCCTAAAGTAACTAGAGTTGGGATTTTGAAAAATAGTGTTCTAGTACTTTCTTTAATAGCATTATACTTTTAATGAGGAGTAGTTGTCCTATCAAATCCGTTCTGCTAACGACCCTCCACTAATCAAGGAAGCGGTGGGTGAGAGTGGACACCCATTCAACTACCATTTTATAGGCAATTTCCTTATACCCCCCTTATAGACTAGCTTCGTGAATGAGGCATACTAGCGATTTGACTGACCATATTCTTATACATATATAATATTTAACTTTTAATTATAATATATATAAGATGTGTTTTAAAACATTTTAAAACTCAAGGGTTTATATAAATTTTTTTCGAAATTTAAACTATTAAAATTTAAATTTAAATAAACCAATTAATTAGATTTAATATTTATCTATTATATAACTTTTAATTAATTTATTAAATCTTGTAAGGATTATCTAATTAAATTAAACAATTAATTTAATTCTAATCCATATCCCTTCAAGATTTCGAAAATATGGGGATAGGATAATTTCCTTATTTTTCTCAATTATCCAATAAGGCAACTATTATCCAAAACAAAGAAACCCTAATCTTTATAGGATATTTCGAAATTTCCAAGGGAGGAGGCTAGGGTTTTCAAAACCCTAACCCTAATTTCGATTAGGGTTCTTTGGAGGCTAGGGTTTTCAAAAACCCTTTGATCCACAACCCTAAAATCGAAAAAATGGCCTTTAGGGTTTAATAGCTATAAACCCTAATTTGCAATTCAACAATTATAACAATTCAATTTAAAACAAACAAAGGCTCTGATACCACTGATGGGTTTTAGGTAAAACAAATAAACTAGAAAACAATTCCTAAGTTCACATGCAACCTACTTTGGATCTATGTTTTATCTATTGAACATACAACTTTGAATTGCAAAACAAGAACCCTAAAGGAGAAAGGCTATAATCAAAATCTACAAACTAGGGTTTAGTAATTACATACCTTTCAATTGTTATAGTAAACAATTGATGATTCCCTTGATCTTGATCTTGATCTTGATCTTCTTGGAAGCTTAGCACCACAAGTGTAATGTCTTTAATGGAATCACACCCAAACTAGCAAGAAGGAAATTAGAGGAGAGAGGGAAGAGGGAGTATGCAAAATTTCAGCCCTTAGGGTTTCTTCCAAAGAAAAGAGTGACTAAAACATAAACCAGAAGGCTCCTTATATAGCTGAGGGATCTAGGGTTTAGGAAAACCCTAGTTATCCTTTGCTTAGGGCCTAAGCAAACCCAAGGGCCTTATCCAAGCCCCTATGGACGAAATTATTAGGGTTTCCCCTAAAGATTTCGTCCACCCTTATCCAAGGGGGTTCTAGAGCCTTCCACTCAACTATTAGATAATTGCAAACTAGTCCCTGCACCTTATAATTAATTCTTTTAACCCCGAAATTAATTCTAATTAATTTCTGGCTAACAACTAATTAAACCAAATGATTTCTTATTAATATATTAATCTTTTAACATATTAATTCATTTATATTAATTTATTAATCTTATAATAAATTAATATCTCTCCTTTCATAATTTCCTTGTCCGGTTGCTAGGTTTGAGGGCAACCCAAAAGGACTGTGCTGCTATCAATTCAAGTACATACCAATTATAGTTATGGGCTTAGACACCTAATCCAACATATATATATATATATATATATATATATATATATATATATATGAGTGTTACTGTATGTACCCCATAATTTATAAAATTCCTCCAGCTACCCCCATTTTGTCATTTTTTTTGTTTTATTATTTTGTTTTGTTTTTTGTTGGTTTTTTATTTTGTCATTTTGTTGTTTTTTTATTTTTTTTCATTTTGTTGTTTTATTATTATTATTATTTAAAAAAAATCAACACAATTTAAAAAAAAACATCTTCATCTTTTTATCGATGAGTTTTATGACTTTTAATAATACATTTTTATATAAAAATAATAAAACTTATTTTAACAGTCAAACCATATTCATACCATATATAATTCATTTTTATTTTATCATACCATATTCATACCATATATAATTCATTTTTATTTTATCATTTTATTTCTTTCTGTAAAAAAATAAAAATAAAATCATTTTTTTCAATCATCACAATTTTTAATCATCATAAATCAAACCCGATATATAGTAAAGATATACACTAAAAGAATCTTACTTTATCATCTTTCGGCTCTTAAAATTTACATTTTCAACCTTTCAACTTTTATGATATATTTATTTTATTTGCATTTTATTCAATCGTTTATCTTTAATAATAAAGAAATTGATTTGATGTCTTGTTTTCTTCTATTATTACTTATATATGATATGATCGATCGATTGAAATCACTCTAAATTTGATCTCATATATCTACGTAAACATATCTACAACGACTAAATAATATGGCGAATTTTCAGACTAATCAGGTTTTTTTTTCTTTTTGGATAGTTTTGGTATACTAATACGTTGATACAATTATTATACTGAGCATGTATGTATTTTTTTTGTCAAGTGTTTAGCACCCGTGAAAATCTGAAATAGTGAGTTGACAATGTGACATGAATTCTCGGATATGTGGTCATTTAAAAAGATAAAAAACGAAAACAAGTGATGGCTATGTTTCATGAATTGTTTTAGTTTGTGATCGGAGTGATGTCTATAAAGGTACAAATACATCAGTCATAAATATGAGGACAACAAAAATAAACTATCCCTTTGAATTGGTCGGAATTTATTATAAGACTGATGATTTTTGGACCTTGAAAGTTGTTGTAAATGGTGAACATAATCATGACCTTGCAATGTATATGGAGGGTCATGAGCATTGTATGGTAGAAGACGTGACTGGTAATGATGTCCGTCCACGTAATACTCTTTCGGCATTGAAGAGTCAAAATGAACACAATGCAAGTACAATAGAAACCATTTATAATGCACGAGAAAAATATCGATCGCAAATGCGTGTGACAAAAAAGGGTAGAAATGGGAATTTGGGGGTACATACAAAAAAACCCATATATATATATATATATATATATATATATATATATATATATATATATATATATATATATATATATATATATATATATATATATATATATATATATATATATATATATATATATATATATATATATATATATATATATATTCTCTGAAAGATGTCTAACATGTGTGTGACTCGTTAAGCTTCACATGCATACTATTTTGACATATGCTTGAATGAGAATCAAGAGAATCAATGCGGACTTGAAGATGATAAAATAGTTACATTTTGAGATTTTTATGTTTTGTGCGAGAAATAGCTAGGTAACTAGTATGCTATGACTTATGACTTTGTCTATTTATGAATTGAAATCTTCTCTCTTATATGCATGTGTTTTCTAGTACATTATCTTCGTTTAGCCATTTGAAACAACCATATATCTAACCCATGTGTGATTCATTACGCTGAACAGTTACATTTTGAGATGTCATGTTTTGTGCTCAGTTACATTTTATGATGCGATGTTTTGTGCTAGAAATAGGTAGACAATTTATTATGTTATTGTGGGCTCATTTGTACATTCGAGGTTTCCTTTTGTCTAGAACCGATTGACAAAGTGATCCTAAGAATTTCCATATTCTTTACATGCTTGTGATGCTTCTCGACATGAATTTAAAGTTCCCAAAATGACGATCAAATACAACCGGATACAACACAAAACAATCATAATTGATGATGATGATGATGATGATGATGATGATGATGATGATGAGAACAAAGAGCTACATATACCATCATACACCCATCCTAAAAGATGGGAAACCAAGCATACATAATCAATTTCTTTTAGAAATTATAACAAAACAATAAACAGCAAAGAAAAATCATCCTAAATTTTCTTGACACCTTATTTTATTACTGGTAATACAACGGCGGCGGTTGTCCAGCAACACCAGAGTAACCACCATCATACACCGCCTGACTAGCCACCATCCCCATCCGTTGGTGGTGCATCAGACCCATTTTACTCATAGCCACCTGTCTTTCATAAGCGGCAAGCTCCCCCGCTGAATAACCGCCAACATTTGCCGCCACTGGTGGCGGCAATGGAGTGGAGCTTGTTCCTGGTGGCGTAGGTTTGCTCCCCCACGAACACTTCAATTAATTAACACCACATATCAATATCAATGCACCTTCAATTAATTAACTTTTTTTTTTTTTTTTAAAAAAAAGTACTTTTTTAATACCTTGAGTGGTTTCCCAAACAAAAGCTTTGCATTTCCAAATTGAATAGCTCGAGCTGCTTCACCATGAGAGCTATATCTTATAAAACCAAATCCTTTATCTCTTTGAATCCTTACATCTTCAATAACTCCAGCTCCAAGTCCATGAAAATGTCGATGAAGATCAACTGACGTAACCTAATAAATATATTTTTATTTTCTTCATTCAAATTTCACCAACACTCTGAAAAAAAAAAAATTACTTAAATTTATTAATAATAAAAACCTCAGGTGCAAGATTCCCAACATAAACAGTTGTATATTGAGGATTGTTCCCTGGAGCATCTTCACTACCACTCTTTTCTTGACCATCGTCTACACAAAAATTTTACCATGATTTGATTAATTCTCCACAAAAATTTAACAAAGGGTATTTTAGACATTTCACTAAACCTGATGTTCCATTTGTGAGTTCAACAATACTTTTGGAATCTGAAGTTTGTTTATCGTCTCCTCCTGCGCCCTTTGCTGCCCAATTGCAACGAATTTGTCTGCTTCCAAGCCACTTTCCATTCATATCATTTATTGCAGTTTGAGCCTCCTTTAAAATGAATAAAAAAAGTAAATAAAAAGTTAAATAAATAATTGTTTAGAATTTACTATTTAGAGTCGAAATATTCTTTAATCTTACCTGTTGACTACGAAATGAAACAAACCCAAATCCCCTGGATCGACCCGTTTTCTGATCCCACATAACTCTTGCATCACTTGCGATTATAAATAAATAAATAAATAATCAAATATTATACAACTAAAGAAATTTATCGTTATTTAATGGAGTAAAATATAGGAAGTGAGAGAAGTTAGGGCTTACGAACAAGTGGAGTATAAAGAGAATGAAGCAAATAATGTAGCATCAGTTATTTCAGGGCTAAGGTCACCTACAAATATGTTAAAGTGACCTGAAAAAAAAAAACTAATTAGAATTATGAATTATTTTGTGTATTGAATTGAAGAAAAAAAAGAAAAACCTGATGTGTCTTCTCGTTGACTACTGGCGTATGCCCAATTGACTTTAATTGGTTGACCAAAGCTGCAAATTACATTAAGTTAAGATACAATTTTAAATGAGTGACAATTTGAAAATTTATGGAAACGAAAAAGTAAACTTTTTTAATTTTTAATGATTTATAGTTATAATACTTACACATGTCTTCCATTTAAAGTGACAATAGCAAGAGCAGCACAACGTCGGTCAAAGTAGTCAACAAAACCATAAGATGACTACAAATAATAAGAGATATAATATTAATATTAATAAGTAATAAGTAATAACATGGTTTAATTTTTAACAAACGAAAATTATAAAACCTTTTCTTTTCGAATAAGTTTACAGCTTTCCAAAGCACCAGTGCTTGTAAAAATCTCTTGGAGTAGTAATTCTGTAACTTGTGGGTGGATGTTTCCCACATACCTATGACATTAATTGAACACCATAAATATGTCTGAGAAAACACAGTTAAAATTGAAAAGATGTAGGAATAGAAGACTTAAGAGTTAAGAGTTAAGAGTTAAGAACATTCAAAGGCACTCACACACTGCGACATGTAGTTGGGTCAAATCCAGGAGGCAAATTTCCACTCAAGATAGGCTCTATCTGCGGATGTAATGTATTAAAAATGGTGAAGGAAAAGAGTTGATGAATGATAAGATATGGAGAAAATCAGAAAATAAGCATTAAAATGAAAAGAAGGAACTTTAGAGGAAAACAATTGATATGATATTCTTCACATTAAAAGCTATTGCAAATTGTGCAACTGAGACACTAGAAAACCCAAATAGGAAAAGGTCAAACTAGTTGCAGATTATGAAAAGTCGTCATACGAAGTTAGAAGTCACACCCAACCTCGTGTTTTTTAATCGAGGAATTGAAACAGATACTGATTAGGTTTGAATTAATGATGTGTTAGTTTTCTGATCTGCAAGTAATGAAATTTTGGGGGGATCGCATCAGCGGATGATTATGTAAAACGGAATTACATCCACCGAGTTAACTTTTAAGTATAGAACAATTACTCGAAGCTTACATAAAACTAAGGAACAGCGACCTAGCAACTTGGTTTCGTTAAAACCCATACCATTCTTGATCTTTTGACATGAAAGAACAGAAGAAAAAAAAAACAACTCTCACGAAGAAAGAAATTACTGAAAGAGAGAGAGGAATAGAAGCATTTAAGGAGGAAAATGAAATTAATTTTACCTGGGGAGAGGCTAAGAGGCCTGGGTGATAAAGGGATTGCTGCATCAATGCTTGGTGTTGCCTTATCCTCGGATGATGCTGCATCTTCCGATACAAAATATATACGATAGGAAGAGAATCTAGGGTTTTGGTTGAACAAAAAAAAAAGGAAAGGAAAAAAAAAATAAAAGAAAATAAAAAAGAAAGGAAAAAAAAAACCTCGAAGGAGAGGAGGGAGTGACCTAGAAGATGATCCAGTCGAAATAAGAGAGGGGAGATTGCTGTTTTTATATTTTATTTATTTATTTATTTATTTATTATGTTTTGGTTTGGTGTGTTTTTTAATTTTTATTTCTTTTTTATAAATATAAAATTGACTGCCGCTAAATGGGCTCTGCTGTATATCCACCGTTGGATTGAAAATGGCAGAAGTGGCAGAGAATAATAGGGATCCGGATTGCTGTAAGTCGGGTCATATACAGTGACTTGCAATCTGGCGAATTTGAAATTATACCCAAATTCAATTAGTCATAACATGATTCAGGGCTCGTCCTACTATTTGCAAAACTAAACAAGGTTTAAAACAAATCCAACCATAAATCACTAAATTGGTGATTTGTTAACACTAAAATAGTGTTTGCTTTCCAACCAATCACTAAAATTGTGATTTTTAGAGGTTAGATAGTTTGGCCTTTATAATTGGGGTGTGAAGCTATGCCAAACATTAAAATGATGTTTTTTAAAGGTTCATTGGAATGATAATATCACTTTATTGGCCTTTATAATTATGTTTTAGTGGTTGGTTGGAGTTGATCTTAGGTCCTCAATTCTAAAACACCCTCAATTTTAAAGTTTATTCTATTATATATGAATTTCTTGGGTTACAAATACAACTTGAAGCTTGGTTAGGTGGTAAAAACATTCGTTTATGAAACTAAAGACTCAAGTTTAATACTGTTTGCTTACTTGAATGAGACCCATTATTTATTTATTTATTTATTTTTGCTTAGAGCCCCAAATTGATTGAGTCACCCCTGACATCACCAATGGTGTTATCCACAAATGTTGTTTTCAAAAGAATTTGTTTTGTCATTCAGAAAGGGTTAGTAGCGCAGCTTGTTGCCTGTTTGCCTTTAATCGATAAGTATTGAACTGATATTTAGTTGAAAAAAAAAATTTTGAGAAAAAAAAAACACAAACTTTTTTCTACTTTATAATTTTTTTTTTAATTTAAACAAATACATTTTATATAGACAAACTTGCAAAAATGGTCTTGTGATATACATTTTTGGGGGGTTTTAGTCCAAACCACGATTTTTTTGGATTGGTGATCCTTTTGAGCTAGTTTTGTTGGATTTTTGGTCCTTATGAATAGTGAAATGATTGTAATGCCCTTCTGATATATTTTTTTATTTTTTTATATTTAATTTAATGTTTTATTAATTAAAATATGGGGTCTACCCTCTCTCTCTCTCTCCCTCTCTCTCTCCCCTCTAAAAACGAAACCAACCCTTGTCATTACCTAATCCTCCAAAAACGAAATCCACATTCTTCTTCCTCTTCTCTATCTCTCGTTCATCAGAAAGGAGTCGACTTCAACGATTCTTCTTCAGATGATCTAATCCGATGGGGAAACTCCAATAACAGCTTCATCATCGTTGACTCTTTAGCTTTATCCTCTGTTGTCTAAGTTTGTGGGTAAAGGTGGAAGTCGATATGAGTCCATCAACCGACAAGAAGAAAGGGGGTAGAGTCGAGCGGTGGGTGTCAATTGCTTGCGATGATGGATGTTTTCTTCTTATTCTTCCAGATGTTATTGCACATCGCCATGGTTTCTGCAGCCATTGTTCCTTCATCGAGTAATGAAGCATTTGACATGGGTAAACCAGTAAGATCCGTTACTATGGTTTGGAAATTGAGCAGGGATTCGAGCCTTCCCTGTGCAATTTCAGCCTGGTAGGGAGTGTATTGGGTGTACCAATCAGGGTTTTTTCCATAATGTTCCTCAAAATCACATGAGGAATAGAGGTGTTATAATACCCTATACCAATAAACGACTTATAAACCCTGTTTTTGGAAACAAACCCATGAAAGCTCCTTTCTGATCTAACAATTTTGTCACGAGAAAGGTATGGAGATAACGAGGAAACATACCTCGAAGATGAATACAACGTATGGGATGGTGAACTTTGCTTGGTTTGTGAAACCATGCGTTTGAGAATGGCTTTTTTTTGCTAGCAGAGATTATTTGGGGAAGAAGATGGATCGGGTGGTTTTTTGTCTTTTTGGAGAGAGAGAGAGAGAGAGAGAGAGAGAGACCCTTTTATTTTTTTAATTATTAAAATAAATTAGTATTAGATTTAAAAATAAATGAAAGAAAAATGGAAAATAAATAACCCTAGGGAATTCCAATCATTTCACTATTTAAAGGGATAAAAAACGCAACGAAATTAGCTCAAAAGGACCACCAATCCAAAAAATTCGTGGTTTAGATTAAAACCCCAAAAAAATGCATACCACAGGGACCATTTTTGCAATTTTTTCTTTTATATATAACATAATAAATAAAATATAATGTTTAAAAATTATAAATAACATAGAATAAAAATAATTTTTAAAAAGTACAAATTACATAGAAATTAAATTACACATAACATCTAAATTCAAAAAAAAAAAATACAACGATATTCGTTAAAAAAAACATTTTTTTTAAAACGGAACGGTATTCGCTATCATTATCGTTACCATATAAAATATAATTCGCCAAATCCTCTCGAAGTTGTTTGTGTTTATTTGCGCCCTGAATGTCAACGACTCGATGCAAATACTTTGTTGTTCCTTGTTGAAATTGAACGTGTCTTGGCTCCGTTGGGATATAGTGTGCATTATTTCGTCATTTATCTTCCACTACCATGTTATGCATTATGATACATACATACATGATATATTGTAGAGTTTCTAAATCCAAGGTCGTGTTGCATGTTCAACTATATGACACTTCGCCTTCAGCACTCCAAAAGCACGTTCCACATCTTTACGTGCTCCTTGTCTGCTCTTAAAAAAATTTGTCTTTTTCTTCAACCAGGTGTTGAAATGTTTTCACGAATGTGGCTAAGGATATATTTCATCTGTAAGGTAATATCCATATTTGTATTCGTTTTCATTCACCTTGAAAGAAGCATCCGGGGACTTTCCATTCAAAAGATCGTCGAATACCGGCGACTAATCAAGAACGTTGATATCGTTGTTGGAACCCGCAACCCCAAAAAAATGCATGCCAAATCCATAAATCTTCAGAAGTAATAGCCTCTAATACCAACAAAGGTGATCCGTGATGACCACTTGTGTATTACCCTTTCCATGCTACCGGACAATTTTTCCATTTCCAGTGTGTGCAATCAATGCTTCCGATCATTCCGGGAAATCCATGGCGTTCTTCATACGCCGCATACAATTCTTGTAAATCATGCAACGAAGGTTTCTAACTTTCCGCAAATACAAGTCTCCAAATGTTTCAATAACACCCATTGACAATGTATACAAACTCTCCATTGCGGTTCTTTCGGATATTCTCATATAGTCATCTATGGTGTCGTGTGACTCCCCCATAGCCATCAAACGAATGGCCGCAGCACATTTTTGCAACGTTGTAAACCCTCGCCTACCTCTAGCATCATATCTCAATTGATAAAAATTCATACCTAAACATAAACTAACTACATTTTAAAAGTATAGTACATTTGTTGTAAAATTAAAAAAAAACATGTAGTACATTTGTATTTATTTTGTATAAAAGTATAGTAAAAAAGTGATATCGGCTTTCTATTGCGTTAGGCGATCTGTAGGAACACATTCCTACTCAAACGAAATCTTCGTTTGAAGTCCTTTGACCCATATACACAATTATTCGCAAAGTAATCACGATATAGATGTTCGTGTCCTTCCTCGTGATTTCTGTATAACATCGCACGTCTTGTTAGTAGCGGGACTGAGTCTGGTTGTAGCAAGTCGGTAGTGTAATAATGATACATCATCCTAAAGAAAATATTGTCATCGGAATCATTAGACGAGTCGAAAGGATCCATAACTTTTTTTGAAGATAATTGAAATTATATAGAGAGAAAGAGAGAAGTTATGTGTAAAAAATTGTATAGATAATAGGTATTTATAGAGGAAAATAATAATTAATTTTAAAGTTTTTTATTATTAAATTGATCGTTTTAGTTTAAAATCAAACGGTATAATTCTTGTTTCACCCGGTGGTACCGAGCACGAATTGTAACACGACGAGAAGCAACGAATAGAGGGTGGTGCCCCCTGGTTGCAACGACATTAAGGCCGTCCCCCTCAGCCCATAACGAGCAAATATGTCTCATACCAAATCATCTAAATATCACCGAAAAGTGTAAAACTATCTTTGAGGGTTACTTGAGGATTTCATTGAGGCGACTCGTGTTATATTTATTAACTGGATCGATTGATCATTTACTTTAATTTTACTGAGTCATGATTTTTTATTTTGTTTCCATATTAATATTGAATAATAACAAATCTATCCAATTAAAAACAATAAAATAAAATAAAGTTTAAAAACAATATATATATATATATATATATATATATATATATATATATATATATATATATATATATATATATATATATATATATATATATAAGAGTTGATGCTTAACGACCCAAGGGATATGCATGATAACCTTGATGGACTAGAGTTGGGATAACATGCTTCGAGGTTTCCTAATCAAGAGTTGATGCTTAACGATCCAAGGGATGTGCATGATAACCTTGATGGACTAGAGTTGGGTTAACAAGCTTTGAGGGTTATATCGTTGAAATCAATACTCTCAATCTTTTATCTTTTCACACAATTGGATATTAACTTTTTTGTTTAGTTTAAAAACATGCAGGCGAAAATGCTTCGGCTCTGGATAAAAAATGTTGTGCCGGACAAGAAGCCAACATAGGGTTTAGGGTTTAGGGTTTAGGGTTATATCGTTGAAATCAATGCTCCCAATATTTTATCTTTTCACACAATTGAATATTAACTTTTTTGTTCTGTTTAAAAACATGCAGGGATGTGCATGATAACCTTGATGGACTAGAGTTGGGTTAACATGCTTTGAGGTTTCCTAATCAAGAATTGATGCTTAACGACCCGCGGGATGTGCATGATAACCTTGATGGACTAGAGTTGGGTTAACATGCTTTGAGGTTTCCTAATAAGGAGTTGATGCTTAACGACCCAAGGGATGTGCATGATAACCTTGATGGACTAGAGTTGGGTTAACATGCTTTGAGGTTTCCTAATCAAGAGTTGATGCTTAACGACCCAAGGGATGTGCATGATAACCTTGATGGACTAGAGTTGGGTTAACATGCTTTGAGGTTTCCTAATCAAGAATTGATGATTAACGACCCAAGGGATGTGCATGATAACCTTGATGGACAAGAGTTGGGTTAACATGCTTTGAGGTTTCCTAATCAAGAGTTGATGCTTAACGACCCAAGGGATGTGCATGATAACCTTGATAGACTAGAATTGGGTTAACATGCTTTGAGGGTTATATCGTTGAAATCAATGCTCTCAATCTTTTATCTTTTCACACAATTGGATATTAACTTTTTTGTTTAGTATAAAAACATGCAGGGATGTGCATGATAACCTTGATGGACTAGAGTTGGGTTAACATGCTTTGAGGTTTCCTAATCAAGAGTTTATGCTTAACGGCCCAAGGGATGTGCATGATAACATTGATGGACTAGAGTTGGGTTAACATGCTTCGAGGGTTATATCGTAGAAATCAATGATCTCAATCTTTTATCTTTTCACACAATTGGATATTAACTTTTTTGTTTAGTTTAAAAACATGCAGGCGAAAATGCTTCAGCTCTGGATAAAAAATGTTGTGCCGGACAAGAATCCAACATAGGGTTTAGGGTTTAGGGTTATATCGTTGAAATCAATGCTCCCAATATTTTATGTTTTCACACAATTGAATATCAACTTTTTTGTTTTGTTGAAAAACATGCAGGGATGTGCATGATAACCTTGATGGACTAGAGTTGGGTTAACATGCATTGAGGTTTACTAATCAAGAGTTGATGCTTAACGACCCAAGGGATGTGCATTATAACCTTGATGGACTAGAGTTGGGTTCACACGCTTTGAGGGTTATATCGTTGAAATCAATGCTCTCAATATTTTTTCTTTTCACACAATTGGATATTAACTTTTTTGTTTAGTTTAAAAACATGCAGGGATGTGCATGATAACCTTGATGGACTAGAGTTGGGTTAACATGCTTTGAGGTTTCCTAATCAAGAGTTTATGCTTAACGTACCAAGGGATGTGCATGATAACCTTGATGGACTAGAGTTGGGTTAACATACTTTGAGGTTTCCTTGGGGCGTTAAGCATCAAATCTTGATTAGGAAACCTCAAAGCATGTTAACCAAACTCTAGTCCATCAAGGTTATCAAGAGTTTATGCTTAACGACCCAAGCGATGTGCATGATAACCTTGATGGACTAGAGTTGGGTTAACACGCTTTGAGGTTTCCTAATCAAGAGTTGATGCTTAACGACCCAAAGGATGTGTATGATAACCTTGATGGACTAGAGTTGGGTTAACATGCTTTGAGGGTTATATCGTTGAAATCAATGCTCTCAATCTTTTATCTTTTCACACAATTGGATATTAACTTTTTTGTTTAGTTTAAAAACATGCAGGGATGTGCATGATAACCTTGATGGACTAGAGTTGGGTTAACATGCTTTGAGGTTTCCTAATCAAGAGTTGATGCTTAACAACCCAAGGGACGTGCATGATAACCTTGATGGACTAGAGTTGGGTTAACATGCTTTGAGGTTTCCTAAACAAGAGTTGATGCTTAACGACCCAAGGGATGTGCATGATAACCTTGATGGACTAGAGTTGGGTTAACATGCTTTGAGGGTTATATCGTTGAAATCAATGCTCTCGATCTTTTATCTTTTCACATAATTGGATACTAAATTTTGTGTTTAGTTTAAAAACATGCAGGGATGTGCATGATAACCTTGATGGACTAGAGTTGGGTTAACATGCTTTGAGGTTTCCTAATCAAGAGTTTTTGCTTAACGACCCAAGGGATGTGAATGATAACCTTGATGGACTAGAGTTGGGTTAACATGCTTTGAGGTTTCCTAATCAAGAGTTGATGCTTAACGACCCAAGGGATGTACATGATAACCTTGATGGACTAGAGTTGGGTTAACATGCTTTGAGGGTTATATCGTTGAAATCAATGCTCTCAAACTTTTATCTTTTCACACAATTGGATATTAACTTTTTTGTTTAGTTTAGAAACATGCAGGGATGTGCATGATAACCTTGATGGACTCGAGTTGGGTTAACATGCTATGAGGTTTCCTAATCAAGAGTTGATGCTTAGCGACCCAAGAGATGTGCATGATAACCTTGATGGACTAGAGTTGGGTTAACATACTTTGAGGTTTCCTAATCAAAAGTTGATGCTTAACGGCCCAAGGGATGTGCATGATAACCTTGATGGACTAGAGTTGGGTTAACATGCTTTAAGGGTTATATCGTTGAAATCAATGCTCTCAATCTTTTATCTTTTCACACAATTGGATATTAACTTTTTTGTTTAGTTTAAAAACATGCAGGCGAAAATGCTTCGGCTCTGGATAAAAAATGTTGTGCTGCACAAGAAGCCAACATAGGGTTTAGGGTTATATCGGTGAAATCAATGCTCCCAATATTTTATGTTTTCACACAATTGAATATTAACTTTCTTGTTTTGTTTAAAAACATGCAGGGATGTGCATGATAACCTTGATGGACTAGAGTTGGGTTAACATGCTTTGAGGTTTCCTTATCAAGAGTTGATGCTTAACGACCCAAGGGATGTGCATGATAACCTTGATGGACTAGAGTTGGGGTAACATGCTTTGAGGTTTCCTAATCGAGAGTTGATGCTTAACGACCCAAGGGATGTGCATGATAACCTTGATGGACAAGAGTTGGGTTAACATGCTTTGAGGTTTCCTAATTAAGAGTTGATGCTTAACGACCCAAGGGATGTGCATGATAACCTTGATGGACAAGAGTTGGGTTAACATGCTTTGAGGTTTCCTAATCAAGAGTTGATGCTTAACGACCCAAGCGATGTGCATGATAACCTTGATGGACTAGATTTGGGTTAACATGCTTTGAGGTATCATAATCAAGAGTTGATGCTTAACGACCCAAGGGATGTGCATGATAACCTCGATGGACTAGAGTTGGGTTAACATGCTTTGAGGTTTCCTAATCAAGAATTGATGCTTAACGACCCAAGGGATGTGCATGATAACCCTGATGGACTTGGGTTGGGTTAACATGCTTTGAGGGTTATATCGTTGAAATCAATGCTCTCAATCTTTTATCTTTTCACACAATTGGATATTAACTTTTTTGTTTAGTTTAAAAACATGGAGGGATGTGCATGATAACCTTGATGGACTAGAGTTGGGTTAACATGCTTTGCGGTTTCCTAATCAAGAGTTTATGCTTAACGACCCAAGGGATGTGCATGATAACCTTGATGGACTAGAGTTGGGTTAACATGCTTTGAGGGTTATATCGTTGAAATCAATGCTCTCAATCTTTTATCTTTTCACACAATTGGATGTTAACTTTTTTTTTAGTTTAAAAACATGCAAGGATGTGCATGATAACCTTGATGGACTAGAGTTGGGTTAACATGCTTTGAGGTTTCCTAATCAAGAGTTTATGCTTAACGACCCAAGGGATGTGCATGATCACCTTTATAGACTAGAGTTGGGTTAACATGCTTTGAGGTTTCCTAATCAAGAGTTGATGCTTAACGACCCAAGGGATGTACATGATAACCTTGATGGACTAGAGTTAGGTTAACATGCTTTGAGGGTTATATCGTTGAAATCAATGCTCTCAATCTTTTATCTTTTCACACAATTGGATATTAACTTTTTTGTTTAGTTTAAAAACATGCAGGGATGTGCATGATAACCTTGATGGACTAGAGTTGGGTTAACATGCTTTGAGGTTTCCCAATCAAGAGTTGATGCTTAACGACCCAAGGGATGTGCATGATAACCTTGATGGACCTTGATGGACTAGAGTAGGGTTAACATGCTTTGAGGTTTCCAAATCAATAGTTGATGTTTAACGACCCAAAGGATGTCCATGATAACCTTGATGGACTAGAGTTGGGTTAACATGCTTTGAGGTTTCCTAATCAAGAGTTAATGCTTAACAACCCAAGGGATGTGCATGATAACCTTGATGGACTAGAGTTGGGTTAACATGCTTTGAGGTTTCCTAATCAAGAGTTGATGCTTAACGACCCAAGGGATGTGCATGATAACCTTAATGGAATAGAGTTGGGTTAACATGCTTTGAGGATTCCTAATCAAGAGTTGATGCTTAACGACCCAAGGGATGTGCATGATAACCCTGATGGACTAGAGCTGGTTTAACATGTTTTGAGGGTTATATCGTTGAAATCAATAATCTCAAGCTTTTATCTTTTCACACAATTGGATATTAACTTTTTTGTTTAGTTTAAAAACATGCAGGAGAAAATGCTTCGGCTCTGGATAAAAAATGTTGTCCCGGACAAGAAGCCAACATAGAGTTTAGGGTTATATCGTTGAAATCAATGCTCCCAATATTTTATGTTTTCACACAATTGAATATGAACTTTTTTGTTTTGTTTAAAAACATGCAGGTATGTGCATGATAACCTTGATGGACTAGAGTTGGGTTAACATGCTTTGAGGTTTCCTAATCAAGAGTTGATGCTTAACGACCTAAGGGATTTGCATGATAACCTTGATGGACTAGAGTTGGGTTAACATTCTTTGAGGGTTATATCATTGAAATCAATGCTCTCAAACTTTTATCTTTTCACACAATTGGATATTAACTTTTTTGTTTAGTTTAAAAACATGCAGGGATGTGCATGATAACCTTGATGGACTAGAGTTGGGTTAACATGCTTTGAGGTTTCCTAATCAAGAGTTTATGCTTAACGACCCAAGGGATGTGCATGATAACCTTGATGGACTAGAGTTGGGTTAACATGCTTTGAGGTTTCCTTGGGGCGTTAAGCATCAACTCTTGATTAGGAAACCTCAAAGCATGTTAACCCAACTCTAGTCCATCAAGGTTATCAAGAGTTTATGCTTAACGACCCAAGGGATGTGCATGATAACCTTGATGGACTAGAGTTGGGTTAACATGCTTTGTGGTTTCCTACTCAAGAGTTGATGCTTAACGACCCAAAGGATGTGCATGATAACCTTGATGGACTAGAGTTGGGTTAACATGCTTTGAGGGTTATATCGTTGAAATCAATGCTCTCAATCTTTTATCTTTTCACACAATTGGAAATTAACTTTTTTGTTTAGTTTAAAAACATGCAGGGATGTGCAAGATAACCTTGATGGACTAGAGTTGGGTTAACATGCTTTGAGGTTTCCTAATCAAGAGATGATGCTTAACGACCCAAGAGATGTGCATGATAACCTTGATGGACTAGAGTTGGGTTAACATGCTTTGAGGTTTCCTAATCAAGAGTTGATGCTTAACGACCCAAGGGATGTGCATGACAACCTTGATGGACTAGAGTTGGGTTAACATGATTTAAGGGTTATATCGTTGAAATCAATGCTCTCAATCTTTTATCTTTTCACACAATTGGATATTAACTTTTTTGTTTAGTTTAAAAACATGCAGGCGAAAATGCTTCGGCTCTGGATAAAAAATGTTGTGCCGGACAAGAAGCCAACATAGGGTTTAGGGTTTAGGATTTAGGGTTATATAGTTATAATCAATGCTCCCAATATTTTATGTTTTCACACAATTGAATATTAACTTTCTTGTTTTTTTTAAAAACATGCAGGGATGTGCATGATAACCTTGATGGACTAGAGTTGGGTTAACATGCTTTGAGGTTTCCTAAAAAAGAGTTGATGCTAAACGACCCAAGGGATGTGCATGATAACCTTGATGGACTAGAGTTGGGTTAACATGCTTTTAGGTTTCCTAATCAAGAGTTGATGCTTAACGACCCAAGGGATGTGCATTATAACCTTGATGGACTAGAGTTGGGTTAACATGCTTTGAGGTTTCCTAATCAAGAGTTGATGCTTAACGACCCAAGGGATGTACATGATAACCTTGATTGACTAGAGTTGGATTAACATGCTTTGAGGTTTCCTAATCATGAGTTGATGCTTAACGACCCAAGGGATGTGCATGATAACCTTGATGGACTAGAGTTGGGTTAACATGCTTTGAGGTTTCCTAATCAAGAGTTGATGCTTAACGACCCAAGGGATGTGCATGATAACCTTGATGGACTAGAGTTGGGTTAACATGCTTTGAGGTTTCCTAATCAAGAGTTGATGCTTACCGACCCTAGGGATGTGCATGATAACCCTGATGGAATAGAGTTGGGTTAACATGCTTTGAGGTTATATCGTTGAAATCAATGCTCTCAATCTTTTATCATTTCACACAATTGGATATTAACTTTTTTGTTTAGTTTAAAAACATGCAGGGATGTGCATGATAACCTTGATGGACTAGAGTTGGGTTAACATGCTTTGAGGTTTCCTAATCAAGAGTTTATGCTTAACGACCCAAGGGATGTGCATGATAACCTTGGTGGACTAGAGTTGGGTTAACATGCTTTGAGGGTTATATCATTGAAATCAATGCTCTCAATCTTTTATCTTTCCACAAAATTGGATATTAACTCTTTTGTTTAGTTTAAAAGCATGCAGGGAAGTGCATGATAACCTTGATGGACAAGAGTTGGGTTAACATACTTTGAGGTTTCCTAATCAACAGTTTATGCTTAACAACCCAAGGGATGTGCATGATAACCTTGATGGACTAGAGTTGGGTTAACATGCTTTGAGGTTTCCTAATCAAGAGTTGATGCTTAACGACCCAAGGGATGTACATGATAACCTTGATAGACTAGAGTTGGGATAATATGCTTTGAGTGTTATATTGTTGAAATCAATGCTCTCAATCTTTTATCTTTTCACATAATTGGATATTAACTTTTTTTTTAGATTAAAAACATGCAGGTATGTGCATGATAACCATGATGGACTAGAGTTGGGTTAACATGCTTTGAGGTTTCCTAATCAAGAGTTGATGCTTAACGACCCAAGGGATGTGCATGATAACCTTGATGGACTAGAGTTGGGTTAACATGCTTCGAGGTTTCCTAATCAAGAGTTGATGCTTAACGACCCAAGGGATGTGCATGATAACCTTGATGGACTAGAGCTGGGTTAACATGCTTTGAGGGTTATATCGTTGAAATCAATGCTCTCAATCTTTTATCTTTTCACACAATTGCATATTAACTTTTTTGTTTAGTTTAAAAACATGCAGGCGAAAATGCTTCGGCTCTGGATAAAAAATGTTGTGCCGGACAAGAAGCCAACATAGGGTTTAGGGTTTAGGGTTTAGGGTTATATCGTTGAAATAAATGCTCCCAATGTTTTATGTTTTCACACAATTGAATATTAAGTTTCTTGTTTTGTTTAAAAACATGGAGGGATGTGCATGATAACCTTGATGGACTAGAGTTGGGTTAACATGCTTTGAGGTTTCCTAATCAAGAGTTGATGCTTAACGACCCAAGGGATGTGTATTATAACCTTGATGGACTAGAGTTGGGTTAACATTCTTTGAGGTTTCATAATCAAGAGTTGATGCTTGACGACCCAAGGGATGTGCATGATAACCTTGATGGACTAGTGTTGGGTTAACATGCTTTGAGGTTTCCTAATCAAGAGTTGATGCTTAACGACCCAAGGGATGTGCATGATAACCTTGATGGACTAGAGTTGGGTTAACATCCTTTGAGGTTTCCTAATCAAGAGTTGATGCTTGACGACCCAAGGGATGTGCATGATAACCTTGATGGACTAGTGTTGGGTTAACATGCTTTGAGGTTTCCTAATCAAGTGTTGATGCTTAACGACCCAAGGGATGTGCATGATAACCTTGATGGACTAGAGTAAGGTTAACATGGTTTTAGGTTTCGTAATCAAGAGTTGATGCTTAACGACCCAAGGGATGTGCATGATAACCTTGATGGACTAGAGTTGGGTTAACATGCTTTGAGGTTTCCTAATCAAGAGTTGATGCTTAACGACCCAAGGGATGTGCATGATAACCTTGATGAACTAGTGTTTGGTTAACAAGCTTTGAGGTTTCTTAATCAAGAATTGATGCTTAACGACCCAAGGGACGTGCATGATAACCCTGATGGACTAGAGTTGCGTTAACACGCTTTGAGGGTTATATCGTTGAAATCAATGCTCTCAATCTTTTATCTATTCACACAATTGGATATTAACTTTTTCGTTTAGTTTAAAAACATGCAGGGATGTGCATGATAACCTTGATGGACTAGAGTTGGGTTAACATGCTTTGCGGTTTCCTAATCAAGAGTTTATGCTTAATGACCCAAGGGATGTGCATGATAACCTTGATGGACTAGAGTTGGGTTAACATGCTTTGAGGGTTATATCGTTGAAATCAATGCTCTCAATATTTTACCTTTTAACACAATTGGATATTAACTTTTTTGTTTAGTTTAAAAACATACAGGGATGTGCTTGATAACCTTGATGGACTAGAGTTGGGTTAGCATGCTTTGCGGTTTCCTAATCAAGAGTTTATGCTTAACGACCCAAGGGATGTGCATGAAAACCTTGATGGACTAGAGTTGGGTTAACATGCTTTGAGGGTTATATCGTTGAAATCAATGCTCTCAATCTTTTATCTTTTCACACAATTGGATATTAACTTTTTTTTTAGTTTAAAAACATGCAGGGATGTGCATGATAACCTTGATGGACTAGAGTTGGGTTAACATGCTTTGAGGTTTCCTAATCAAGAGCTTATGCTTAACGACCCAAGGGATGTGCATGATAACCTTGATAGAATAGAGTTGGGTTAACATGCTTTGAGGTTTCCTAATCAAGAGTTGATGCTTAACGACCCAAGGGATGTACATAATAACCTTGATGGACTAGAGTTGGGTTAACATGCTTTGAGGGTTAAACCGTTGAAATCAATGCTCTCAGTCTTTTATCTTTTCACACAATTGGATATTAACTTTTTTGTTTAGTTTAAAAACATGCAGGGATGTGCATGATAACTTTGATGGACTAGAGTTGGGTTAACATGCTTTGAGGTTTCCCAATCAAGAGTTGATGCTTAACGACCCAAGGGATGTGCATGATAACCTTGATGGACTAGAGTTGGGTTAACATGCTTTGAGGTTTCCTAATCAATAGTTGATCCTTAACGACCCAAAGGAAGTCCATGATAACCTTGATGGACTAGAGTTGGGTTAACATGCTTTGAGGTTTCCTAATCAAGAGTTAATGCTTAACGACCCAAGGGATGTGCATGATAAACTTGATGGACATGAGTTGGGTTAACATGCTTTGAGGTTTCCTAATCAAGAGTTGATGCTTAACGACCCAACGGATGTGCATGATAACCTTGATGGAATAGAGTTGGGTTAACATGCTTTGAGGTTTCCTAATCAAGAGTTGATGCTTAACGACCCAAGGGATGTGCATGATAACCTTGATGGACTAGAGCTGGGTTAACATGCTTTGAGGGTTATATCTTTGAAATCATTGATCTCAATCTTTTATCTTTTCACACAATTGGATATTAACTTTTTTGTTTAGTTTAAAAACATGCAGGAGAAAATGCTTCGGCTCTGGATAAAAAATGTCGTCCCGGACAAGAAGCCAACATAGAGTTTAGGTTTATATCGTTGAAATCAATGCTCCCAATATTTTATGTTTTCACACAATTGAATATGAACTTTTTTGTTTTGTTTAAAAATAGGCGGGGATGTGCATGATAACGTTGATGGACTAGAGTTGGGTTAACATGCTTTGAGGTTTCCTAATCAAGAGTTGATGCTTCACGACCCAAGGGATGTGCATGATAACCTTGAGGACTAGAGTTGGGTTAACATTCTTTGAGGGTTATATCGTTGAAATCAATGCGTTGAATCTTTTATCTTTTCACAGAATTGGATATTACCTTTTTTTTTTTAGATTAAAAACATGCAGGTATGTGCATGATAACCTTGATGGACTAGAGTTGGGTTAACATGCTTTGAGGTTTCCTAATCAAGAGTTGATGCTTAACGACCCAAGGGATGTGCATGATAACCTTGATGGACTAGAGTTGGGTTAACATGCTTTGAGGTTTCCTTGGGGCGTTAAGCATCAACTCTTGATTAGGAAACCTCAAAGCATGTTAACCCAACTCTAGTCCATCAAGGTTATCAAGAGTTTATGCTTAACGACCCAAGGGATGTGCATGATAACCTTGATGGACTAGAGTTGGGTTAACATGCTTTGAGGTTTCCTAATCAAGAGTTGATGCTTAACGACCCAAAGGATGTGCATGATAACCTTGATGGACTAGAGTTGGGTTAACATGCTTTGAGGGTTATATCGTTGAAATCAATGCTCTCAATCTTTAATCTTTTCACACAATTGGATATTAACTTTTTTGTTTAGTTTAAAAACAAGCAGGGATGTGCATGATAACCTTGATGGACTAGAGTTGGGTTAACATGCTTTGAGGTTTCCTAATCAAGAGTTGATGCTTAACGACCCAAGAGATGTGCATGATAACCTTGATGGACTAGAGTTGGGTTAACATGCTTTGAGGTTTCCTAATCAAGAGTTGATGCTTAACGACCCAAGGGATGTGCATGACAACCTTGATGGACTAGAGTTGGGTTAACATGCTTTAAGGGTTATATCGTTGAAATAAATGCTCTCAATCTTTTATCTTTTCACACAATTGGATATTAACTTTTTTGTTTAGTTTAAAAACATGCAGGCGAAAATGCTTCGGCTCTGCATAAAAAATGTTGTTCCGGACAAGAAGCTAACATAGGGTTTAGGGTTTAGGGTTTAGGGTTATATCGTTGTAATAAATGCTCCAAATATTTTATGTTTTCACACAATTGAATATTAAATTTCTTGTTTTGTTTAAAAACATGCAGGGATGTGCATGATAACCTTGATGGACTAGAGTTGGGTTAACATGCTTTGAGGTTTCCTAATCAAGAGTTGATGCTAAACGACCCAAGGGATGTGCATGATAACCTTGATGGACTAGAGTTGGGTTAACATGCTTTGAGGTTTCCTAATCAAGAGTTGATGCTTAACGACCCAAGGGATGTGCATTATAACCTTGATGGACTAGAGTTGGGTTAACATGCTTTGAGGTTTCCTAATCAAGAGTTGATGCTTAACGACCTAAGGGATGTGCATGATAACCTTGATGGACTAGAGTTGGGTTAACATGCTTTGAGGTTTCCTAATCAAGAGTTGATGCTTAACGACCCAAGGGATGTGCATGATAACCTTGATGGACTAGAGTTGGGTTAACATGCTTTGAGGTTTCCTAATCAAGAGTTGATGCTTAACGACCCATGGGATGTGCATCATAACCTTGATGGACTAGAGTTGGGTTAACATGCTTTGAGGTTTCCTAATCAAGAGTTGATGCTTAACGACCCAAGGGATGTGCATGATAACCTTGATGGACCTTGATGGACTAGAGTTGGGTTAACATGCTTTGAGGTTTCCTAATCAATAGTTGATGCTTAACGACCCAAAGGAAGTCCATGATAACCTTGATGGACTAGAGTTGAGTTAACATGCTTTGAGGTTTCCTAATCAAGAGTTAATGCTTAACGACCCAAGGGATGTGCATGATAAACTTGATGCAGTAGAGTTGGGTTAACATGCTTTGAGGTTTCCTAATCAAGAGTTGATGCTTAACGACCCAACGGATGTGCATGATAACCTTGATGGAATAGAGTTGGGTTAACATGCTTTGAGGTTTCCTAATCAAGAGTTGATGCTTAACGACCCAAGGGATGTGCATGATAACCTTGATGGACTAGAGCTGGGTTAACATGCTTTGAGGGTTATATCGTTGAAATCATTGATCTCAATCTTTTATCTTTTCACACAATTGGATATTAACTTTTTTGTTTAGTTTAAAAACATGCAGGAGAAAATGCTTCGGCTCTGGATAAAAAATGTCGTCCCGGACAAGAAGCCAACATAGAGCTTAGGGTTATATCGTTGAAATCAATGCTCCCAATATTTTATGTTTTCACACAATTGAATATGAACTTTTTTGTTTTGTTTAAAAATAGGCGGGGATGTGCATGATAACGTTGATGGACTAGAGTTGGGTTAACATGCTTTGAGGTTTCCTAATCAAGAGTTGATGCTTCACGACCCAAGGGATGTGCATGATAACCTTGAGGACTAGAGTTGGGTTAACATTCTTTGAGGGTTATATCGTTGAAATCAATGCGTTGAATCTTTTATCTTTTCACAGAATTGGATATTAACTTTTTTTGTTTTAGATTAAAAACATGCAGGTATGTGCATGATAACCTTGATGTACTAGAGTTGGGTTAACATGCTTTGAGGTTTCCTAATCAAGAGTTGATGCTTAACGACCCAAGGGATGTGCATGATAACCTTGATGGACTAGAGTTGGGTTAACATGCTTTGAGGTTTCCTAATCAAGAGTTGATGCTTAACGACCTAAGGGATGTGCATGATAACCTTGATGGACTAGAGTTGGGTTAACATGCTTTGAGGTTTCCTAATCAAGAGTTGATGCTTAACGACCCAAGGGATGTGCATGATAACCTTGATGGACTAGAGTTGGGTTAACATGCTTTGAGGTTTCCTAATCAAGAGTTGATGCTTAACGACCCATGGGATGTGCATCATAACCTTGATGGACTAGAGTTGGGTTAACATGCTTTGAGGTTTCCTAATCAAGAGTTGATGCTTAACGACCCAAGGGATGTGCATGATAACCCTGATGGAATAGAGTTGGGTTAACATGCTTTGAGGTTATATCGTTGAAATCAATGCTCTCAATCTTTTATCTATTCACACAATTGGATATTAACTTTTTTGTTTAGTTTAAAAACATGCAGGGATGTGCATGATAACCTTGATGGACTAGAGTTGGGTTAACATGTTTTGAGGTTTCCTAATCAAGTGTTTATGCTTAACGACCCAAGGGATATGCATGATAACCTTGGTGGACTAGAGTTGGGTTAACATGCTTTTAGGGTTATGTCGTTGAAATCAATGCTCTCAATCTTTTATCTTTTCACACAATGGGATATTAACTTTTTTGTTTAGTTTAAAAACATGCAGGGATGTGCATGATAACCTTGATGGACTAGAGTTGGGTTAACATGCTTTGAGGTTTCCTAATCAAGAGTTTATACTTAACGACCCAAGGGATGTGCATGATAACCTTGATGGACTAGAGTTGGGTTAACATGCTTTGAGGTTTCCTAATCAAGATTTGATGCTTAACGACCCAAGGGATGTACATGATAACCTTGATAGACTAGAATTGGGATAACATGCTTTGAGGGTTATATTGTTGAAATCAATGCTCTCAATCTTTTATCTTTTCACACAATTGGATATTAACTTTTTTTTTTAGATTAAAAACATGCAGGGATGTGCATGATAACCTTGATGGACTAGAGTTGGGTTAACATGCTTTGAGGTTTCCTAATCAAGAGTTGATGCTTAACGACCCAAGGGATGTGCATGATAACCTTGATGGACTAGAGTTGGGTTAACATGCTTCGAGGTTTCCTAATCAAGAGTTGATGCTTAACGACCCAAGGGATGTGCATGATAACCTTGATGGACTAGAGCTGGGTTAACATGCTTTGAGGGTTATATCGTTGAAATCAATTCTCTCAATCTTTTATCTTTTCACACAATTGGATATTAACTTTTTTGTTTAGGGTTTAGGGTTTAGGGTTATATCTTTGAAATAAATGCTCCCAATGTTTTATGTTTTTACACAATTGAATATTAAGTTTCTTGTTTTGTTTAAAAACATGCAGGGATGTGCATGATAACCTTGATGGACTAGAGTTGGGTTAGCATGCTTTGAGGTTTCCTAATCAAGAGTTGATGCTTAACGACCCAAGGGATGTGCATTATAACCTTGATGGACTAGAGTTGGGTTAACATGCTTTGAGGTTTCATAATCAAGAGTTGATGCTTGACGACCCAAGGGATGTGCATGATAACCTTGATGGACTAGTGTTGGATTAACATGCTTTGAGGTTTCCTAATCAAGAGTTGATGCTTAACGACCCAAGGGATGTGCATGATAACCTTGATGGACTAGATTTGGGTTAACATGCTTTGAGGTTTCCTAATCGAGAGTTGATGCTTAACGACCCAAGGGATGTGCATGATGACCTTGATGGACAAGAGTTGGGTTAACATGCTTTGAGGTTTCCTAATTAAGAGTTGATGCTTAACGACCCAAGGGATGTGCATGATAACCTTGATGGATTAGAGTGGGTTTAACATGGTTTTAGGTTTCGTAATCAAGAGTTGATGCTTAACGACCCAAGGGATGTGCATGATAACCTTGATGGACTAGAGATGGGTTAAAATGCTTTGAGGTTTCCTAATCAAGAGTTGATGCTTAACGACCCAAGGGATGTGCATGATAACCTTGATGAACTAGAGTTGGGTTAACAAGCTTTGAGGTTTCCTAATCAAGAGTTGATGCTTAACGACCCAAGGGACGTGCATGATAACCCTGATGGACTAGAGTTGGGTTAACCTGCTTTGAGGGTTATATCGTTGAAATCAATGCTCTCAATCTTTTATCTTTTCACACAATTGGATATTAACTTTTTTGTTTAGTTTAAAAACATTTAGGGATGTGCATGATAACCTTGATGGTCTAGAGTTGGGTTAACATGCTTTGCGGTTTCCTAATCAAGAGTTTATGCTTAACGACCCAACGGATGTGCATGATAACCTTGATGGACTAGAGTTGGGTTAACATGCTTTGAGGGTTATATCGTTGAAATCAATGCTCTCCATATTTTATCTTTTCACACAATTGGATATTAACATTTTTGTTTAGTTTAAAAACATACAGGGATGTCCATGATAACCTTGATGGACTAGAGTTGGGTTAACATGCTTTGAGGTTTCCTAATCGAGAGGTTATGCTTAACGACCCAAGGGATGTGCATGATAACCTTGATGGACTAGAGTTGAGTTAACATGCTTTGAGGTTTCCTAATCAAGAGTTGATGCTTAACGACCCAAGGTATGTACATGATAACCTTGATGGACTAGAGTTGGGTTAACATGCTTTGACGGTTATATCGTTGAAATCAATGCTCTCAATGTTTTATCTTTTCACACAATTGGATATTAACTTTTTTGTTTAGTTTTAAAACATGCAGGGATGTCCATGATAGCCTTGATGGACTAGAGTTGGGTTAACATGCTTTGAGGTTTCCTAATCAAGTGTTTATGCTTAACGACCCAAAGGATGTGCATGATAACCTTGATGGACTAGAGTTGGGTTAACATGCTTTGAGGTTTCCTTGGGGCGTTAAGCATCAACTCTTGATTATGAAACCTCAAAGCATGTTAACGCAACTCTAGTCCATCAAGGTTATCAAGAGTTTATGCTTAACGACCCAAGGGATGTGCATGATAACCTTGATGGACTAGAGTTGGGTTAACATGCTTTGAGGTTTCCTACTCAAGAGTTGATGCTTAACGACCCAAAGGATGTGCATGATAACCTTGATGGACTAGAGTTGGGTTAACATGCTTTGAGGGTTATATCGTTGAAATCAGTGCTCTCAATCTTTTATCTTTTCACACAATTGGATATTAACTTTTTTGTTTAGTTTAAAAACATGAAGGGATGTGCATGATAACCTTGATGGACTAGAGTTGGGTTAACATGCTTTGAGGTTTCCTAATCAAGAGTTGATGCTTAACGACCCAAGCGATGTGCATGACAACCTTGATGGACTAGAGTTGGGTTAACATGCTTTAAGGGTTATATCGTTGAAATCAATGCTCTCAATCTTTTATCTTTTCACACAATTGGATATTAACTTTTTTTTTTAGTTTAAAAACATGCAGGCGAAAATGCTTCGGCTCTGGATAAAAAATGTTGTGCCGGACAAGAAGCCAACATAGGGTTTAGGGTTTAGGATTTAGGGTTAGATCGTTATAATCAATGCTCCCAATATTTTATGTTTTCACACAATTGAATATTTACTTTCTTGTTTTTTTTAAAAACATGCAGGGATGTGCATGATAACCTTGATGGACTAGAGTTGGGTTAACATGCTTTAAGGTTTCCTAATCAAGAGTTGATGCTAAACGACCCAAGGGATGTGCATGATAACCTTGATGGACTAGATTTGGGTTAACATGCTTTGAGGTTTCCTAATCAAGAGTTGATGCTTAACGACCCAAGGGATGTGCATTATAACCTTGATGGACTAGAGTTGGGTTAACATGCTTTGAGTTTTCCTAATCAAGAGTTGATGCTTAACGACCCAAGGGATGTACATGATAACCTTGATGGACTAGAGTTGGGTTAACATGCTTTGAGGTTTCCTAATCAAGAGTTGATGCTTAACGAACCAAGGGATCTGCATGATAACCTTGATGGACTAGAGTTGGGTTAACATGCTTTGAGGTTTCCTAATCAAGAGTTGATGCTTAACGACCCAAGGGATGTGCATCATAACCTTGATGGACTAGAGTTGGTTAACATGATTTGAGGTTTCCTAATCAAGAGTTGATGCTTAACGACCCAAGGGATGTCCATGATAACCCTGATGGAATAGAGTTGGGTTAACATGCTTTGAGGTTATATCGTTGAAATCAATGCTCTCAATCTTTTATCATTTCACACAATTGGATATTAACTTTTTTGTTTAGTTTAAAATCATGCAGGGATGTGCATGATAACCTTGATGGACTAGAGTTGGGTTAACATGCTTTGAGATTTCCTAATCAAGAGTTTATGCTTAACGGCCCAAGGGATGTGCATGATAACCTTGGTGGACTAGAGTTGGGTTAACATGCTTTGAGGGTTATATCATTGAAATCAATGCTCTCAATCTTTTATCTTTTCACACAATTGGATATTAACTTTTTTGTTTAGTTTAAAAACATGCAGGGATGTGCATGATAACCTTGATGGACTAGAGTTGGGTTAACATGCTTTGAGGTTTCCTAATCAAGAGTTTATGCTTAATGACCCAAGGGATGCGCATGATAACCTTGATGGACTAGAGTTGGGTTAACATGCTTTGAGGTTTCCTAATCAAGAGTTGATGCTTAACGACCCAAGGGATGTACATGATAACCTTGATAGACTAGAGTTGGGATAACATGCTTTGAGTGTTATATTGTTGAAATCAGTGCTCTCAATATTTTATCTTTTCACACAATTGGATATTAACTTTTTTTTTAGATTAAAAACATGCAGGTATGTGCATGATAACCTTGATGGACTAGAGTTGGGTTAACATGGTTTGAGGTTTCCTAATCAAGAGTTGATGCTTAACGACCCAAGGGATGTGCATGATAACCTTGATGGACTAGAGTTGGGTTAACATGCTTCGAGGTTTCCTAATCAAGAGTTGATGCTTAACGACCCAAGGGATGTGCATGATAACCTTGATGGACTAGAGCTGGGTTAACATGCTTTGAGGGTTACATCGTTGAAATCAATGCTCTCAATCTTTTATCTTTTCACACAATTGGATATTAACTTTTTTTTTTAGTTTAAAAACATGCAGGCGAAAATGCTTCGGCTCTGGATAAAAAATGTTGTGCCGGACAAGAAGCCAACATAGGGTTTAGGGTTTAGGGTTTAGGGTTATATCGTTGAAATAAATGCTCCCAATGTTTTATGTTTTCACACAATTGAATATTAAGTTTCTTGTTTTGTTTAAAAACATGCAGGGATGTGCATGATAACCTTGATCGACTAGAGTTGGGTTAACATGCTTTGCGGTTTCCTAATCAAGAGTTGATGCTTAACGACCCAAGGGATGTGCATTATAACCTTGATGGACTAGAGTTGGGTTAACATGCTTTGAGGTTTCATAATCAAGAGTTGATGCTTGACGACCCAAGGGATGCGCATGATAACCTTGATGGACTAGTGTTGGGTTAACATGCTTTGATGTTTCCTAATCAAGAGTTGATGCTTAACGACCCAAGGAATGTGAATGATAACCTTGATGGACTAGAGTTGGGTTAACATGCTTTGAGGTTTCCTAATCAAGAGTTGATGCTTGACGACCCAAGGGATGTGCATGATAACCTTGATGGACTAGTGTTGGGTTAACATGCTTTGAGGTTTCCTAATCAAGAGTTGATGCTTAACGACCCAAGGGATGTGCATGATAACCTTGATGGACTAGAGTGGGGTTAACATGGTTTTAGGTTTCGTAATCAAGAGTTGATGCTTAACGACCCAAAGGATGTGCATGATAACCTTGATGGACTAGAGTTGGGTTAACATGCTTTGAGGTTTCCTAATCAAGAGTTGATGCTTAACGACCCAAGGGATGTGCATGATAACCTTGATGAACTACAGTTTGGTTAACAAGCTTTCAGGTTTCCTAATCAAGAGTTGATGCTTAACGACCCAAGGGACGTGCATGATAACCCTGATGGACTAGAGTTGGGTTAACATGCTTTGAGGGTTATATCGTTGAAATCAATGCTCTCAATCTTATATCATTTCACACAATTGGATATTAACTTTTTTGTTTAGTTTAAAAACATGCAGGGATGTGCATGATAACCTTGATGGACTAGAGTTAGGTTAACATGCTTTGCGGTTTCCTAATCAAGTGTTTATGCTTAATGACCCAAGGGATGTGCATGATAACCTTGATGGACTAGAGTTGGGTTAACATGCTTTGAGGGTTATATCGTTGAAATCAATGCTCTCAATATTTTATCTTTTCACACAATTGGATATTAACTTTTTTGTTTAGTTTAAAAACATACAAGGATGTGCATGATAACCTTGATGGACTAGAGTTGGGTTAACATGCTTTGCGGTTTCCTAATCAAGAGTTTATGCTTAATGACCCAAGGGATGTGCATGATAACCTTGATGGACTAGAGTTGGGTTAACATGCTTTGAGGGTTATATCGTTGAAATCAATGCTCTCAATCTTTTATCTTTTCACACAATTGGATATTAACTTTTTTTTTAGTTTAAAAACATGCAGGAGAAAATGCTTCGGCTCTGGATAAAAAATGTTGTCCCGGACAAGAAGCCAACATAGAATTTAGGGTTATATCGTTGAAATCAATGCTCCCAATATTTTATGTTTTCACACAACTGAATATGAACTTTTTTGTTTTGTTTAAAAACATGCATGAATGTGCATGATAACCTTGATGGACTAGAGTTGGGTTAACATGCTTTGAGGTTTCCTAATCAAGAGTTGATGCTTAACGACCCAAGGGATGTGCATGATAACCTTGATGGACTAGAGTTGGGTTAACATTCTTTGAGGGTTATATCGTTGAAATCAATGCTCTCAATCTTTTTTCTTTTCACACAATTGGATATTAACTTTTTTTTTAGATTAAAAACATGCAGGTATGTGCATGATAACCTTGATGGACTAGAGTTGGGTTAACATGCTTTGAGGTTTCCTAATCAAGAGTTGATGCTTAACGACCCAAGGGATGTGCATGATAACCTTGATGGACTAGAGTTGGGTTAACATGCTTTGAGGTTTCCTTGGGGCGTTAAGCATCAACTCTTGATTAGGAAACCTCAAAGAATGTTAACCCAACTCTAGTCCATCAAGGTTATCAAGAGTTTATGCTTAACGACCCAAGGGATGTGCATGATAACCTTGATGGACTAGAGTTGGGTTAACATGCTTTGAGGTTTCCTAATCAAGAGTTGATGCTTAACGACCCAAAGGATGTGCATGATAACCTTGATGGACTAGAGTTGGGTTAACATGCTTTGAGGGTTATATCGTTGAAATCAATGCTCTCAATCTTTAATCTTTTCACACAATTGGATATTAACTTTTTTGTTTAGTTTAAAAACATGCAGGGATGTGCATGATAACCTTGATGGACTAGAGTTGGGTTAACATGCTTTGAGGTTTCCTAATCAAGAGTTGATGCTTAACGACCCAAGAGATGTGCTTGATAACCTTGATGGACTAGAGTTGGGTTAACATGCTTTGAGGTTTCCTAATCAAGAGTTGATGCTTAACGACCCAAGGGATGTGCATGACAACCTTGATGGACTAGAGTTGGGTTAACATGCTTTGATGTTTCCTAATCAATAGTTGATGCTTAACGACCCAAGGAATGTGAATGATAACCTTGATGGACTAGAGTTGGGTTAACATGCTTTGAGGTTTCCTAATCAAGTGTTGATGCTTGACGACCCAAGGGATGTGCATGATAACCTTGATGGACTAGTGTTGTGTTAACATGCTTTGAGGTTTCCTAATCAAGAGTTGATGCTTAACGACCCAAGGGATGTGCATGATAACCTTGATGGACTAGAGTGGGGTTAACATGGTTTTAGGTTTCGTAATCAAGAGTTGATGCTTAACGACCCAAAGGATGTGCATGATAACCTTGATGGACTAGAGTTGGGTTAACATGCTTTGAGGTTTCCTAATCAAGAGTTGATGCTTAACAACCCAAGGGATGTGCATGATAACCTTGATGAACTACAGTTTGGTTAACAAGCTTTCAGGTTTCCTAATCAAGAGTTGATGCTTAACGACCCAAGGGACGTGCATGATAACCCTGATGGACTAGAGTTGGGTTAACATGCTTTGAGGGTTATATCGTTGAAATCAATGCTCTCAATCTTTTATCATTTCACACAATTGGATATTAACTTTTTTGTTTAGTTTAAAAACATGCAGGGATGTCCATGATAACCTTGATGGACTAGAGTTGGGTTAACATGCTTTGCGGTTTCCTAATCAAGTGTTTATGCTTAATGACCCAAGGGATGTGCATGATAACCTTGATGGACTAGAGTTGGGTTAACATGCTTTGAGGGTTATATCGTTGAAATCAATGCTCTCAATATTTTATCTTTTCACACAATTGGATATTAACTTTTTTGTTTAGTTTAAAAACATACAAGGATGTGCATGATAACCTTGATGGACTAGAGTTCGGTTAACATGCTTTGCGGTTTCCTAATCAAGAGTTTATGCTTAATGACCCAAGGGATGTGCATGATAACCTTGATGGACTAGAGTTGGGTTAACATGCTTTGAGGGTTATATCGTTGAAATCAATGCTCTCAATCTTTTATCTTTTCACACAATTGGCTATTAACTTTTTTTTTAGTTTAAAAACATGCAGGGATGTGCATGATAACCTTGATGGACTAGAGTTGGGTTAACATGCTTTGAGGTTTCCTAATCAAGAGTTTATGCTTAACGACCCAAGGGATGTGCATGATAACCTTGATAGACTAGAGTTGGGTTAACATGCTTTGAGGTTTCCTAATCAAGAGTTGATGCTTAACGACCCAAGGGATGTACATGATAACCTTGATGGACTAGAGTTGGGTTAACATGATTTGAGGGTTATACCGTTGAAATCAATGCTCTCAATCTTTTATCTTTTCACACAATTGGATATTAACTTTTTTGTTTAGTTTAAAAACATGCAGGGATGTGCATGATAACCTTGATGGACTAGAGTTGGGTTAACATGCTTTGAGGTTTCCCAATCAAGAGTTGATGCTTAATGACCCAAGGGATGTGCATGATAACCTTGATGGACCTTGATGGACTAGAGTTGGGTTAACATGCTTTGAGGTTTCCTAATCAATAGTGGATGCTTAACGACCCAAAGGATGTCAATGATAACCTTGATGGACTAGAGTTGGGTTAACATGCTTTGAGGTTTCGTAATCAAGAGTTAATGCTTAACGACCCAAGGGATGTGCATGATAAACTTCATGGACTGGAGTTGGGTTAACATGCTTTGAGGTTTCATAATCAAGATTTGATGCTTAACGACCCAAGGGATGTGCATGATAACCTTGATGGACTAGAGTTGGGTTAACATGCTTTGAGGTTTCCTAATCAAGAGTTGATGCTTAACGACCCAAGGGATGTGCATGATAACCTTGATGGACTAGAGCTGTGTTAACATGCTTTGAGGGTTATATCGTTGAAATCATTGATCTCAATCTTTTATCTTTTCACACAATTGGATATTAACTTTTTTGTTTAGTTTAAAAACATGCAGGAGAAAATGCTTCGGCTCTGGATAAAAAATGTTGTCCCAGACAAGAAGCCAACATAGAGTTTAGGGTTATATCGTTGAAATCAATGCTCCCAATATTTTATGTTTTCACACAACTGAATATGAACTTTTTTGTTTTGTTTAAAAACATGCATGAATGTGCATGATAACCTTGATGGACTAGAGTTGGGTTAACATGCTTTGAGGTTTCCTAATCAAGAGTTGATGCTTAACGACCCAAGGGATGTGCATGATAACCTTGATGGACTAGAGTTGGGTTAACATTCTTTGAGGGTTATATCGTTGAAATCAATGCTCTCAATCTTTTATCTTTTCACACAATTGGATATTAACTTTTTTTTTTAGATTAAAAACATGCAGGTATGTGCATGATAACCTTGATGGACTAGAGTTGGGTTAACATGCTTTGAGGTTTCCTAATCAAGAGTTGATGCTTAACGACCCAAGGGATGTGCATGATAACCTTGATGGACTAGAGTTGGGTTAACATGCTTTGAGGTTTCCTTGGGGCGTTAAGCATCAACTCTTGATTAGGAAACCTCAAAGCATGTTAACCCAACTCTAGTCCATCAAGGTTATCAAGAGTTTATGCTTAACGACCCAAGGGATGTGCATGATAACCTTGATGGACTAGAGTTGGGTTAACATGCTTTGAGGTTTCCTAATCAAGAGTTGATGCTTAACGACCCAAAGGATGTGCATGATAACCTTGATGGACTAGAGTTGGGTTAACATGCTTTGAGGGTTATATCGTTGAAATCAATGCTCTCAATCTTTAATCTTTTCACACAATTGGATATTAACTTTTTTGTTTAGTTTAAAAACATGCAGGGATGTGCATGATAACCTTGATGGACTAGAGTTGGGTTAACATGCTTTGAGGTTTCCTAATCAAGAGTTGATGCTAAACGACCAAAGGGATGTGCATGATAATCTTGATGGACTAGAGTTGGGTTAACATGCTTTGAGGCTTCCTAATCACGAGTTGATGCTTAACGACCCAAGGGATGTGCATGATAACCTTGATGGACTAGAGTTGGGTTAACATGCTTTGAGGTTTCCTAATCAAGAGTTGATGCTTAACGACCCAAGGGATGTGCATGATAACCTTGATGGACTAGAGTTGGGTTAACATGCTTTGAGGTTTCCTAATCAAGAGTTGATGCTTAACGACCCAAGGGATGTGCATCATAACCTTGATGGACTAGAGTTGGGTTAACATGCTTTGAGGTTTCCTAATCAAGAGTTGATGCTTAACGACCCAAGGGATGTGCATGATAACCCTGATGGAATAGAGTTGGGTTAACATGCTTTGAGATTATATCGTTGAAATCAATGCTCTCAATCTTTTATCTATTCACACAATTTGATATTAACTTTTTTGTTTAGTTTAAAAACATGCAGGGATGTGCATGATAACCTTGATGGACTAGAGTTGGGTTAACATAATTTGAGGTTTCCTAATCAAGAGTTTATGCTTAACGACTCAAGGGATGTGCATGATAACCTTGGTGGACTAGAGTTGGGTTAACATGCTTTGAGGGTTATATCGTTGAAATCAATTCTCTCAATCTTTTATCTTTTCACACAATTGGATATTAACTTTTTTGTTTAGTTTAAAAGCATGCAGGGATGTGCATGATAACCTTGATGGACTAGAGTTGGGTTAACATGCTTTGAGGTTTCCTAATCAAGAGTTTATGCTTAACGATCCAAGGGATGTGCATGACAACCTTGATGGACTAGAGTTGGGTTAACATGATTTGAGGTTTACTTGGGGCGTTAAGCATCAACTCTTGATTAGGAAACCTCAAAGCATGTTAACTTAACTCTAGTCCATCAAGGTTATCAAGAGTTTATGCTTAACGACCCACGGGATGTGCATGATAACCTTGATGGGCTAGAGTTGGGTTAACATGCTTTGAGGTTTCCTAATCAAGAGTTACTGCTTAACGACCCAAGGGATGTGCATGATAACCTTGATGGACTAGAGTTGGGTTAACATTCTTTGAGGTTTCCAAATGAAGATTTGATGCTTAACGACCCAAGGGATGTACATGATAACCTTGATAGACTAGAGTTGGGATAACATGCTTTGAGGGTTATATTGTTGAAATCAATGCTCTCAATCTTTTATCTTCTCACACAATTGGATATTAACTTTTTTTTTTAGATTAAAAACATGCAGGGATGTGCATGATAACCTTGATGGACTAGAGTTGGGTTAACATGCTTTGAGGTTTCCTAATCAAGAGTTGATGCTTAACGACCCAAGGGATGTGCATGATAACCTTGATGGACTAGAGTTGGGTTAACATGCTTTGAGGTTTCCTAATCAAGAGTTGATGCTTAACGACCCAAGAGATGTGCTTGATAACCTTGATGGACTAGAGTTGGGTTAACATGCTTTGAGGTTTCCTAATCAAGAGTTGATGCTAAACGACCAAAGGGATGTGCATGATAATCTTGATGGACTAGAGTTGGGTTAACATGCTTTGAGGCTTCCTAATGACGAGTTGATGCTTAACGACCCAAGGGATGTGCATGATAACCTTGATGGACTAGAGTTGGGTTAACATGCTTCGAGGTTTCCTAATCAAGAGTTGATGCTTAACGACCCAAGGGATGTGCATGATAACCGTGATGGACTAGAGCTGGGTTAACATGCTTTGAGGGTTATATCGTTGAAATCAATGCTCTCAATCTTTTATCTTTTCACACAATTGGATATTAACTTTTTTGTTTAGTTTAAAAACATGCAGGCGAAAATGCTTCGGCTCTGGATAAAAAATGTTGTGCCGGACAAGAAGCCAACATAGGGCTTAGGGTTATATCTTTGAAATAAATGCTCCCAATGTTTTATGTTTTCACACAATTGAATATTAAGTTTCTTGTTTTGTTTAAAAACATGCAGGGATGTGCATGATAACCTTGATGGACTAGAGTTGGGTTAACATGCTTTGAGGTTTCCTAATCAAGAGTTGATGCTTAACGACCCAAGGGATGTGCATTATAACCTTGATGGACTAGAGTTGGGTTAACATGCTTTGAGGTTTCGTAATCAAGAGTTGATGCTTGACGACCCAAGGGATGTGCATGATAACCTTGATGGAGTAGTGTTGGGTTAACATGCTTTGAGGTTTCCTAATCAAGAGTTGATGCTTAACGACCCATGGGATGTGCATAATAACCTTGATGGACTAGAGTTGGGTTAACATGCTTTGAGGTTTCCTAATCAAGAGTTGATGCTTGACGACCCAAGGGATGTGCATGATAACCTTGATGGACTAGTGTTGGGTTAACATGCTTTGAGGTTTCCTAATCAAGAGTTGATGCTTCACGACCCAAGGGATGTGCATGATAACCTTGATGGACTAGAGTGGGGTTAACATGGTTTTAGGTTTCGTAATCAAGAGTTGATGCTTAACGACCCAAGGGATGTGCATGATAACCTTGATGGACTAGAGATGGGTTAACATGCTTTGAGGTTTCCTAATCAAGAGTTGATGCTTAACGACCCAAGGGATGTGCATGATAACCTTGATGAACTAGAGTTGGGTTAACAAGCTTTGTGGTTTCCTAATCAAGAGTTGATGCTTAACAACCCAAGGGACGTGCATGATAACCCTGATGGACTAGAGTTGGGTTAACATGCTTTGAGGGTTATATCGTTGAAATCAATGCTCTGTATATTTTATCTTTTCACACAATTGGATATTAACTTTTTTGTTTAGTTTAAAAACATACAGGGATGTGCATGATAACCTTGATGGACTAGAGTTCGGTTAACATGCTTTGAGGTTTCCTAATCAAGAGTTGATGCTTAACGACCCAAGGGATGTGCCTCATAACCTTGATGGACTAGAGTTGGGTTAACATGCTTTGAGGTTTCCTAATCAAGAGTTGATGCTTAACGACCCAAGGGATGTGCATGATAACCTTGATAGACTAGAGTTGGGTTAACATGCTTTGAGGGTTATATTGTTGAAATCAATGCTCTCAACCTTTTGTCTTTTCACACAATTGGATATTAACTTTTTTGTTTAGTTTAAAAACATGCAGGGATGTGCATGATAACCTTGATGGACTAGAGTTGGGTTAACATGCTTTGAGGTTTCCTAATCAAGAGTTGATGCTTAACGACCCAAGGGATGTGCATGATAACCTTGATGGACCTTGATGGACTAGAGTTGGGTAAACATGCTTTGAGGTTTCCTAATCAAGAGTTGATGCTTAACGACCCAAGGGATGTCCATGATAGCCTTGATGGACTAGAGTTGGGTTAACATGCTTTGAGGTTTCCTAATCAAGAGTTGATGCTTAACGACCCAAGGCATGTGCATGATAACCTTGATGGACCTTGATGGACTAGAGATGGGTAAACATGCTTTGAGGTTTCCTAATCAAGAGTTGATGCTTAACGACCCAAGAGATGTGCATGATAACCTTGATGGACTAGAGTTGGGTTAACATGCTTTGAGGGTTATATCGTTGAAATCAATGCTCTCAATCTTTTATCTTTTCACACAATTGGATATTAACTTTTTTGTTTAGTTTAAAAACATGCAGGGATGTCCATGATAACCTTGATGGACTAGAGTTGGGTTAACATGCTTTGAGGTTTCCTAATCAAGAGTTTATGCTCAACGACCCAAAGGATGTGCATGATAACCTTGATGGACTAGAGTTGGGTTAACATGATTTGAGGTTTACATGGGGCGTTAAGCATCAACTCTTGATTAGGAAACCTCAAAGCATGTTAACCCAACTCTAGTCCATCAAGGTTATCAAGAGTTTATGCTTAACGACCCAAGGGATGTGCATGATAACCTTGATGGACTAGAGTTGGCTTAACATGCTTTGAGGTTTCCTAATCAAGAGTTGATGCTTAACGACCCAAAGGATGTGCATGATAACCTTGATGGAATAGAGTTGGGTTAACATGTTTTGAGGGTTATATCGCTGAAATCAATGCTCTCAATCTTTTATCTTTTCACACAATTGGATATTAACTTTTTTGTTTAGTTTAAAAACATGCAAGCGAAAATGCTTCGGCTCTGGATAAAAAATGTTGTGCCGGCCAAGAAGCCAACATAGGGTTTAGGGTTTAGGGTTATATCGTTGAAATAAATGCTCCCAATGTTTTATGTTTTCACACAATTGAATATTAAGTTTTTTGTTTTGTTTAAAAACATGCAGGGATGTGCATGATAACCTTGATCGACTAGAGTTGGGTTAACATGCTTTGAGGTTTCCTAATCAAGAGTTGATGCTTAACGACCCAAGGGATGTGCATTATAACCTTGATGGACTAGAGTTGGGTTAACATGCTTTTAGGTTTCATAATCAAGAGTCGATGCTTGACGACCCAAGGGATGTGCATGATAACCTTGATGGACTAGTGTTGGGTTAACATGCTTTGATGTTTCCTAATCAAGAGTTGATGCTTAACGACCCAAGGAATGTGAATGATAACCTTGATGGCTAGAGTTGGGTTAACATGCTTTGAGGTTTCCTAATCAAGAGTTGATGCTTGACGACCCAAGGGATGTGCATGATAACCTTGATGGACTAGTGTTGGGTTAACATGCTTTGAGGTTTCCTAATCAAGAGTTGATGCTTAACGACCCAAGGGATGTGCATGATAACCTTGATGGACTAGTGTTGGGTTAACATGCTTTGCGGTTTCCTAATCAAGAGTTTATGCTTAACTACCCAAGGGATGTGCATGATAACCTTGACGGACTAGAGTTGGGTTAACATGCTTTGAGGTTTCCAAATCAAGAGTTGATGCTTAACGACCCAAGGGATGTGCATGATAACCTTGATGGACTAGAGTTGGGTTCACATGCTTTGAGGTTTCCTAATCAAGAGTTGATGCTTAACGACCCAAGGGATGTGCATGATAACCTTGATGGACTAGAGTTGGGTTAACATGCTTTGAGGTTTCCTAATCAAGAGTTGATGCTTAACGACCCAAGGGATGTGCATCATAACCTTGATGGACTAGAGTTGGGTTAACATGCTTTGAGGTTTCCTAATCAAGAGTTGATGCTTAACGACCCAAGGGATGTGCATGATAACCCTGATGGAATAGAGTTGGGTTAACATGCTTTGAGGTTATATCGTTGAAATCAATGCTCTCAATCTTTTATCTATTCACACAATTGGATATTAACTTTTTTGTTTAGTTTAAAAACATGCAGGGATGTGCATGATAACCTTGATGGACTAGAGTTGGGTTAACATACTTTGAGGTTTCCAAATCAAGAGTTTATGCTTAACGACCCAAGGGATGTGCATGATAACCTTGGTGGACTAGAGTTGGGTTAACATGCTTTGAGGGTTATATCGTTGAAATCAATGCTCTCAATCTTTTATCTTTTCACACAATTGGATATTAACTTTTTTGTTTAGTTTAAAAACATGCAGGGATGTGCATGATAACCTTGATGGACTAGAGTTGGGTTAACATGCTTTGAGGTTTCCTAATCAAGAGTTTATGCTTAACGACCCAAGGGATGTGCATGACAACCTTGATGGACTAGAGTTGGGTTAACATGATTTGAGGTTTACTTGGGGCGTTAAGCATCAACTCTTGATTAGGAAACCTCAAAGCATGTTAACTTAACTCTAGTCCATCAAGGTTATCAAGAGTTTATGCTTAACGACCCAAGGAATGTGCATGATAACTTTGATGGGCTAGAGTTGGGTTAACATACTTTGAGGTTTCCTAATCAAGAGTTATTGCTTAACGACCCAAGGGATGTGCATGATAACGTTGATGGACTAGAGTTGGGTTAACATTCTTTGAGGTTTCCAAATGAAGATTTGATGCTTAACGACCCAAGGGATGTACATGATAACCTTGATAGACTAGAGTTAGGATAACTTGCTTTGAGGGTTATATTGTTGAAATCAATGCTCTCAATCTTTTATCTTTTCACACAATTGGATATTAACTTTTTTTTTAGATTAAAAACATGCAGGGATGTGCATGATAACCTTGATGGACTACAGTTGGGTTAACATGCTTTGAGGTTTCCTAATCAAGAGTTGATGCTTAACGATTCAAGGGATGTGCATGATAACCTTGATGGACTAGAGTTGGGTTAACATGCTTCGAGGTTTCCTAATCAAGAGTTGATGCTTAACGACCCAAGGGATGTGCATGATAACCGTGATGGACTAGAGCTGGGTTAACATGCTTTGAGGGTTATATCGTTGAAATCAATGCTCTCAATCTTTTATCTTTTCACACAATTGGATATTAACTTTTTTGTTTAGTTTAAAAACATGCAGGCGAAAATACTTCGGCTCTGGATAAAAAATGTTGTGCCGGACAAGAAGCCAACAAAGGGTTTAGGATTATATCTTTGAAATAAATGCTCCCAATGTTTTATGTTTTCACACAATTGAATATTAAGTTTCTTGTTTTTTTTTAAAACATGCTGGGATGTGCATGATAACCTTAATGGACTAGAGTTGGGTTAACATGCTTTGACGTTTCCTAATCAAGAGTTGATGCTTAACGACCCAAGGGATGTGCATTATAACCTTGATGGACTAGAGTTGGGTTAACATGCTTTGAGGTTTCGTAATCAAGAGTTGATGCTTGACGACCCAAGGGATGTGCATGATAACCTTGATGGACTAGTGTTGGGTTAACATGCTTTGAGGTTTCCTAATCAAGAGTTGATGCTTAACGACCCATGGGATGTGCATGATAACCTTGATGGAATAGATTTGGGTTAACATGCTTTGAGGTTTCCTAATCAAGAGTTGATGCTTGACGACCCAAGGGATGTGCATGATAAACTTGATGGACTAGTGTTGGGTTAACATGCTTTGAGGTTTCCTAATCAAGAGTTGATGCTTAACGACCCAAGGGATGTGCATGATAACCATGATGGACTAGAGTGGAGTTAACATGGTTTTAGGTTTCGTAATCAAGAGTTGATGCTTAACGACCCAAGGGATGTGCATGATAACCTAGATGGACTAGAGATGGGTTAACATGCTTTGAGGTTTCCTAATCAAGAGTTGATGCTTAACGACCCAAGGGATGTGCATGATAACCTTGATGAACTAGAGTTGGGTTAACAAGCTTTGAGGTTTCCTAATCAAGAGTTGATGCTTAACGACCCAAGGGACGTGCATGATAACCCTGATGGACTAGAGTTGGGTTAACATGCTTTGAGGGTTATATCGTTGAAATCAATGCTCTCAATCTTTTATCTTTTCACACAATTGCATATTAACTTTTTTGTTTAGTTTAAAAACATGCAGGGATGTGCATGATAACCTTGATGGACTAGAGTTGGGTTAGCATGATTTGAGGTTTCCTAATTAAGAGTTGATGCTTAACGACCCAAGGGATGTGCATGATAACCTTGATGGACCTTGATGGACTAGAGTTGGGTTAACATGCTTTGAGGTTTCCTAATCAAGAGTTGATGCTTAACGACCCAAGGGATGTCCATGATAACCTTGATGGACTAGAGTTGGGTTAACATGCTTTGAGGTTTCCTAATCAAGAGTTAATGCTTAATGACCCAAGGGATGTGCATGATAACCTTGGTGGACCTTGATGGACTAGAGTTGGGTTAGCATGGTTTGAGGTTTCCTAATCAAGAGTTGATGCTTAACGACCCAAGGGATGTGCATGATAACCTTGATGGACTAGAGTTGGTTTAACATGCTTTGAGGTTTCCTAATCAAGAACTGATGCTTAACGACCCAAGGGATGTGCATGATAACCTTGATGGACAAGAGTTGGTTTAACATGCTTTGAGGTTTCCTAATCAAGAGTTGATGCTTAACGACCCAAGGGATGTGCCTGATAACCTTGATGGACTAGAGTTGGGTTAACATGCTTTGAGGTTTCCTAATCAAGAGTTGATGCTTAACGACCCAAGGGATGTGCATGATAACCTCTATAGACTAGAGTTGGGTTAACATGCTTTGGGGTTATATTGTTGAAATCAATGCTCTCAATCTTTTATCTTTTCACACAATTGGATATTAACTTTTTTGTTTATTTTAAAAACATGCAGGGATGTGTATGATAACCTTGATGAACTAGAGTTGGGTTAACATGCTTTGAGGTTTCCTAATCAAGAGTTGATGCTTAACGACCCAAGGGATGTGCATGATAACCTTGATGGACCTTGATGGACTAGAGTTGGGTAAACATGCTTTGAGGTTTCCTAATCAAGAGTTGATGCTTAACGACCCAAGGGATGTCCATGATAGCCTTGATGGAGTAGATTTGGGTCAACATGCTTTAAGGTTTCCTAATCAAGAGTTGATGCTTAATGACCCAAGGCATGTGCATGATAACCTTGATGGACCTTGATGGACTAAAAAAATGGGTTAACATGCTTTGAGGTTTCCTAATCAAGAGTTGATGCTTAACGACCCAAGATATGTGCATGATAACCTTGATGGACTAGAGTTGGGTTAACATTCTTTTGAGGGTTATATCGTTGAAATCAATGCTCTCAATCTTTTATCTTTTCACACAATTGGATATTAACTTTTTTGTTTAGTTTAAAAACATGCAGGGATGTCCATGATAACCTTGATGGACTAGAGTTGGGTTAACATGCTTTGAGGTTTCCTAATCAAGAGTTTATGCTCAACGACCCAAAGGATGTGCATGATAACCTTGATGGACTAGAGTTGCGTTAACATGATTTGAGGTTTCCTAATCAAGGGTTTATGCTTAACGACCCAAGGGATGTACATGATAACCTTGATGGACTAGAGTTGGGTTAACATGCTTTGAGGTTTCCTAATCAAGAGTTGATGCTTAACGACCCAAGGGATGTGCATGATAACCTTGATGGACTAGAGTTGGGTTAACATGTTTTGAGGGTTCCTAATCAAGAGTTGATGCTTAACGACCCAAGCGATGTGCATGATATTAACGTCCCAAGGGACAAGAAGCCAACATAGGGTTTTGGGTTTAGGGTTTAGGGTTATATCGTTGAAATCAATGCTCCCAATATTTTATCTTTTCACACAATTGAATATTAACTTTTTTTTTTGTTTAAAAACATGCAGGGATGTGCATAATAACCTAGATGGACTAGAGTTGGGTTAACATGCTTTGAGGTTTCCTAATCAAGAGTTGATGCTTAACGATCCAATGGATGTGCATGATAACATTGATGGCCTAGAGTTGGGTTAACATGCTTTGAGGTTTCCTAATCAAGAGTTGATGCTTAACGACCCAAGGGATGTGCATGATAACCTTGATGGACTAGAGTTGGGTTAACATGCTTTGAGGTTTCCTAATCAAGAGTTGATGCTTAACGACCCAAGGGATGTGCCTGATAAACTTGATGGACTAGAGTTGGGTTAACATGCTTTGAGGTTTCCTAATCAAGAGTTGATGCTTAACGACCCAAGCGATGTGCATGATAACCTTGATGGACTAGAGTTGGGTTAACATGCTTTGAGGGTTATATCGTTGAAATCAATGCTCTCAATCTTTTATCTTTTCACACAATTGGACATTAACTTTTTTGTTTAGTTTAAAAACATGCAGGAAGGTGCATGATAACAAAGATGGACTAGAGTTGGGTTAACATGCTTTGAGGTTTCCTAATCAAGAGTTTATGCTTAACGACCCAAGGGATGTGCATGATAACCTTGATGGACTAGAGTTGGGTTAACATGCTTTGAGGTTTCCTTCGGGCGTTAAGCATCAACTCTTGATTAGGAAACCTCAAAGCATGTTAACCCAACTCTAGTCTATCAAGGTTATCAAGAGTTTATGCTTAACGACCCAAGGGATGTGCATGACAACTTTGATCGGCTAGAGTTGGGTTAACATGCTTTGAGGTTTCCTAATCAAGAGTTGATGCTTAACGACCCAAAGGATGTGCATGATAACCTTGATAGAATAGAGTTGGGTAAACATGCTTTGAGGGTTATATCGTTGAAATCAATGCTCTCAATCTTTTATCTTTTCACACAATTGGATATTAACTTTTTTGTTTAGTTTAAAAACATGCAGGGATGTGCATGATAACCTTGATGGACTAGAGTTGGGTTAACATGCTTTGAGGTTTCCTAATCAAGGGTTTATGCTTAACGACCCAAGGGATGTGCATGATAACCTTGATGGACTAGAGTTGGGTTAACATGCTTTGAGGTTTCCTAATCAAGAGTTTATGCTTAACGACCCAAGGGATGTACATGATAACCTTGATGGACTAGAGTTGGGTTAACATGCTTTGAGGTTTCCTAATCAAGAGTTGATGCTTAACGACCCAAGGGATGTGCATGATAACCTTGATGGACTAGAGTTGGGTTAACATGTTTTGAGGGTTATATCGCTGAAATCAATGCTCTCAATATTTTATCTTTTCACACAATTGGATATTAACTTTTTTGTTTAGTTTAAAAACATGCAGGCGAAAATGCTTCGCCTCTGGATAAAAAATGTTGTGCCGGACAAGAAGCCAACATAGGGTTTAGGGTTTAGGGTTTAGGGTTATATCGTTGAAATCAATGCTCCCAATATTTTATTTTTTCACACAATTGAATGTTAACTTTTTTGTTTTGTTTAAAAACATGCAGGGATGCGCATGATAACCTTAATGGAGTAGAGTTGGGTTAACATGCTTTGAAGTTTCCTAAACAAGAGTTGATGCTTAATGACCCAAGGGATGTGCATGATAACCTTGATGGACTAGAGTTTGGTTAACATGCTTTGAGGTCTCCTAATCCAGAGTTGATGCTTAACAACCCAAGGGATGTGCATGATAACCTTGATGGAATAGACTTGGGTTAACATGCTTTGAGGTTTTCTAATCAAGAGTTGATGCTTAACGACCCAAGGGATGTGCATGATAACCTTGATGGACAAGAGTTGGGTTAACATGCTTTGAGGTTTCCTAATCAAGAGTTGATGCTTAACAACCCAAGGGATGTGGCTGATAACCTTGATGGACTAGAGTTGGGTTAACATGCTTTGAGGTTTCCTAATCAAGAGTTGATGCTTAACGACCCAAGGGATGTGCATGATAACCTTGATGGACAAGATTTGGGTTAACATGCTTTGAGGTTTCCTAATCAAGAGTTGATGCTTAACGACCCAAGGGATGTGAATGATAACCTTGATGGACTAGAGTTGGGTTAACATGCTTTCAGGGTTATATCGTTGAAATCAATGTTCTCAATCTTTTATCTCTTCACACAATTGGATATTAACTTTTTTGTTTAGTTTAAAAACATGCAGGGATGTGCATGATAACCTTGATGGACTAGAGTTGGGTTAACATGCTTTGAGGTTTCCTAATCAAGAGTTGATGCTTAACGACCCAAGGGATGTACATGATAACCTTGATGGACTAGAGTTGGGTTAACATGCTTTTAGGTTTCCAAATCAAGAGTTGATGCTTAACGACCCAAGGGACGTGCATGATAACCTTGATGGACTAGAGTTGGGTTAACATGCTTTGAGGGTTATATCGTTGAAATCAATGCTCTCAATCTTTTATCTTTTAACACAATTGGATATTAACTTTCTTGTTTAGTTTAAAAACATGCAGGCGAAAATGCTTCGGCTCTGGATAAAAAACGTTGTGCCGGACAAGAAGCCAACATAGGGTTTAGGGTTTAGGGTTTAGGGTTATAACGTTGAAATCAATGCTCCCAATATTTTATGTTTTCACACAATTGAATATTAACTTTTTTGTTTTGCTTAAAAACATGCAGGGATGTGCGTGATAACCTTGATGGACTAGAGTTAGGTTAACATGCTTTGAGCTTTCCTAATCAAGAGTTGATGCGTAACGAACCAAGGGATGTGCATGATAACCTTGATGGACTAGAGTTGGGTTAACATGCTTTGAGGTTTCCTAATCAAGAGTTGATGCTTAACGACCCAAGGTATGTGCATGATAACCTTGATGGACTATAGTTGGGTTAACATGCTTTGAGGGTTATATCATTGAAATCAATGCTCTCAATCTTTTATCTTTTCACACAATTGGATATTAACTTTTTTGTTTAGTTTAAAAACATGCAGGCGAAAATGCTTCGGCTCTGGATAAAAAATGTTATGCCGGACAAGAAGCCTACATAGGGTTTAGGGTTTAGGGTTTAGGGTTATATCGTTGAAATCAATGCTCCCAATATTTTATGTTTTCACACAATTGAATATTAACTTTTTTGTTTTGTTTAAAAACATGCAGGGATGTGCATGATAACCTTGATGGACTAGAGTTGGGTTAACATGCTTTGAGGTTTCCTAATCAAGAGTTGATGCGTAAAGACCCAAGGGATGTGCATGATAACCTTGATGGACTAGATTTGGGTTAACATGCTTTGAGGGTTATATCCTTGAAATCAATGCTCTCAATCTTTTATCTTTTCACACAATTGGATATTAACTTTTTTGTTTAGTTTAAAAACATGCAGGGATGTGCATGATAACCTTGATGGACTAGAGTTGGGTTAACATGCTTTGAGGTTTCCTAATCAAGAGTTTATGCTTAACGACCCAAGGGATGTGCATGATAACCTTGATGAACTAGAATTGGGTTAACATGCTTTGAGGTTTCCTAATCAAGAGTTGATGCTTAACGACCCAAGGGATGTGCATGATAACCTTGATGGACTAGAGTTGGGTTAACATGCTTTAAGGGTTATATCGTTGAAATCAATGCTCTCAATCTTTTATCTTTGCACACAATTGGATATTAACTTTTTTGTTTAGTTCAAAAACATGCAGGCGAAAATGCTTCGGCTCTGGATAAAAAATATTGTGCCGGACAAGAAGCCAACATAGGGTTTAGGGTTTAGGGTTATATCGTTGAAATCAATGCTCCCAATATTTTATGTTTTCACACAATTGAATATTAACTTTCTTGTTTTGTTTAAAAACATGCAGGGATGTGCATGATAACCTTGATGGACTAGAGTTGGGTTAACATGCTTTGACGTTTCCTAATCAAGAGTTAACGCTTAACGACCCAAGGGATGTGCATGATAACATTGATGGACCAGAGTTGGGTTAACATGCTTTGAAGGTTATATCGTTGAAATCAATGCTCTCAATCTTTTATCTTTTCACACAATTGGATATTAACTTTTTTTGTTTAGTTTAAAAACATGCAGGGATGTGCATGATAACCTTAATGGACTAGAGTTGGGTTAACATGCTTTGAGGTTTCCTAATCAAGAGTTTATGCTTAAAGACCCAAGGGATGTGCATGATAACCTTGATGAACTAGAGTTGGGGTAACATGCTTTGAGGTTTCCTTGGGGCGTTAAGCATCAACTCTTGATTAGGAAACCGCAAAGCATGTTAACCCAACTCTAGTCCATCAAGTTTATCAAGAGTTTATGCTTAACGACCCAAGGGATGGGCATGATAACCTTGATGGACTAGAGTTGGGTTAACATGCTTTGAGGTTTCCTAATCAAGAGTTGATGCTTAACGACCCAAAGGATGTGCATGATAACCTTGATGGACTAGAGTTGGGTTAACATGCTTTCAGGGTTATATCATTGAAATCAATGCTCTCAATCTTTTATCTTTTCACACAATTGGATATTAACTTTTTTGTTTAGTTTAAAAACATGTAGGGATGTGCATGATAACCTTGATGGGCTAGAGTTGGGTTAACATGCTTTGAGGTTTCCTAATCAAGAGTTGATGCTTAACGACCCAAGGGATGTGCATGATAACCTTGTTGGACTAGAGTTTGGTTAACATGCTTTGAGGTTTCCTAATCAAGAGTTGATGCTTAACGACCCAAGGTATGTGCATGATAACCTTGATGGACTAGAGTTGGGTTAATATGCTTTAAGGGTTATATCGTTGAAATCAATGCTCTCAATCTTTTATCTTTTCACACAATTGGATATTAACTTTTTTGTTTAGTTTAAAAACATGCAGGCGAACATGCTTCAGCTCTGGATAAAAAATGTTGTGCCGGACAAGAAGCCAACATAGGGTTTAGGGTTTAGGGTTTAGGGTTACATCGTTGAAATCAATGCTCCCAACATTTTATGTTTTCACACAATTGTATATTAACTTTCTTGTTTTGTTTAAAAACATGCAGGGATGTGCATGATAACCTTGATGGACTAGAGTTGGGTTAACATGCTTTGAGGTTTCCTAATCAAGAGTTTATGCTTAACGACCCAAGGGATATCCATGATAACCTTGATGGACTCTAGTTGGGTTAACATGCTTTGAGGTTTCCTAATCAAGAGTTGATGCTTAACGACCCAAGGGATGTGCATGATAACCTTGATGGACTAGAGTTAGGTTAACATGCTTTGTAGTTTCCTAATCAAGAGTTGTTGCTTTACGACCCAAGGGATGTGCACGATAACCTTGATGGACCTTGATGGACTAGAGTTGGCTTAACATGCTTTGAGGTTTCCTAATCAAGAGTTGATGTTTAACGACCCAACAGATGTGCATGATAACCTCGATGGACTAGAGTTGGGTTAAGATGCTTTGAGGTTTCCTAATCAAGAGTTGATGCTTAATGACCCAAGGGATGTGCATGATAACATTGATGGACTAGAGTTGGGTTAACATGCTTTGAGGGTTATATCGTTGAAATCAATGCACTCAATCTTTTATCTTTTCACACAATTGGATATTAACTTTTTTTGTTTAGTTTAAAAACATGCAGGGATGTGCATGATAACCTTAATGGACTAGAGTTGGGTTAACATGCTTTGAGGTTTCCTAATCAAGAGTTTATGCTTAAAGACCCAAGGGATGTGCATGATAACCTTGATGAACTAGAGTTGGGGTAACATGCTCTGAGGTTTCCTTGGGGCGTTAAGCATCAACTCTTGATTAGGAAACCGCAAAGCATGTTAACCCAACTCTAGTCCATCAAGTTTATCAAGAGTTTATGCTTAACGACCCAAGGGATGGGCATGATAACCTTGATGGACTAGAGTTGGGTTAACATGCTTTGAGGTTTCCTAATCAAGAGTTGATGCTTAACGACCCAAAGGATGTGCATGATAACCTTGATGGACTAGAGTTGGGTTAACATGCTTTCAGGGTTATATCATTGAAATCAATGCTCTCAATCTTTTATATTTTCACACAATTGGATATTAACTTTTTTGTTTAGTTTAAAAACATGCAGGGATGTGCATGATAACCTTGATGGGCTAGAGTTGGGTTAACATGCTTTGAGGTTTCCTAATCAAGAGTTGATGCTTAACGACCCAAGGGATGTGCATGATAACCTTGTTGGACTAGAGTTTGGTTAACATGCTTTGAGGTTTCCTAATCAAGAGTTGATGCTTAACGACCCAAGGTATGTGCATGATAACCTTGATGGACTAGAGTTGGGTTAATATGCTTTAAGGGTTATATCGTTGAAATCAATGCTCTCAATCTTTTATCTTTTCACACAATTGGATATTAACTTTTTTGTTTAGTTTAAAAACATGCAGGCGAACATGCTTCAGCTCTGGATAAAAAATGTTGTGCCGGACAAGAAGCCAACATAGGGTTTAGGGTTTAGGGTTTAGGGTTACATCGTTGAAATCAATGCTCCCAACATTTTATGTTTTCACACAATTGTATATTAACTTTCTTGTTTTGTTTAAAAACATGCAGGGATGTGCATGATAACCTTGATGGACTAGAGTTGGGTTAACATGCTTTGAGGTTTCCTAATCAAGAGTTGATGCTTAACGACCCAAGGGATGTGCATGATAACCTTGATGGACTAGAGTTGGGTTAACATGCTTTGAGGTTTCCTAATCAAGAGTTGATGCTTAACGACCCAAGGGATGTGCATGATAACCTTGATGGACTAGAGTTGGGTTAACATGCTTTGGGGGTTATATCGTTGAAATCAATGCTCTCAATCTTTTATCTTTTCACACAATTGGATATTAATTTTTTTGTTTAGTTTAAAAACATGCAGGGATGTGCATGATAACCTTGATGGACTAGAGTTGGGTTAACATGCTTTGAGGTTTCCTAATCAAGAGTTTATGCTTAACGACCCAAGGGATGTGCATGATAACCTTGATGGACTAGAGTTGGGTTAACATGCTTTGAGGGTTATATCATTGAAATCAATGCTCTCAATCTTTTATCTTTTTACACAATTGGATATTACCTTTTTTGTTTAGTTTAAAAACATGCAGGGATGTGCATGATAACCTTGATGGACTAGAGTTGGGTTAACATGCTTTGAGGTTTCCTAATCAAGAGTTTATGCTTAACGACCCAAGGGATGTGCATGATAACCTTGACGGACTAGAGTTGGGTTAACATGCTTTGAGGGTTATATCATTGAAATCAATGCTCTCAATCTTTTATCTTTTTACACAATTGGATATTAACTTTTTTGTTTAGTTTAAAAACATGCAGGGATGTGCATGACAACCTTGATGGACTAGATTTGGGTTAACATACTTTGAGGTTTCCTAATCAAGAGTTTATGCTTAACGACCCAAGGGATGTGCATGATAACCTTCATGGACTAGAGTTGGGTTAACATGCTTTAAGGTTTCCTAATCAAGAATTGATGCTTAACGACCCAAGGGATGCGCATAATAACCTTGATGGACTAGAGTTGGGTTAACATGCTTTGAGGTTTCCTAATCAAGAGTTGATGCTTAACGATCCAAGGGATGTGCATGATAACCTTGATGGACTAGAGTTGGGTTAACATGCTTTAAGGTTTCCTAATCAAGAGTTGATGCTTAACGACCCAAGGGATGCGCATGATAACCTTGAAGGACTAGAGTTGGGTTAACATGTTTTGAGGTTTCCTAATCAAGAGTTTATGCTTAACGATCCAAGGGATATGCATGATAACCTTGATGGACTCGAGTTGGGTTAACATGCTTTGAGGTTTCCTAATCAAGAGTTGATGCATAACGACCCAAGGGATGTGCATGATAACCTTGATGGACTAGAGTTGGGTTAACATGCTTTGAGGTTTCCTAATCAAGAGTTGTTGCTTTACGACCCAAGGGATATGCACGATAACCTTGATGGACCTTGATGGACTAGAGTTGGGTTAACATGCTTTGAGGTTTCCTAATCAAGAGTTGATGCTTAACGACCCAAGGGATGTGCATGATAACCTTGACGGACTAGAGTTGGTTTAACATGCTTTGAGGGTTATATCGTTGAAATCAATGCTCTCAATCTTTTATCTTTTCACACAATTGGATATTAACTTTTTTGTTTAGTTTAAAAACATGCAGCCGAAAATGCTTCGGCTCTGGATAAAAAATGTTGTGCCGGACAAGAAGCCAACATAGGGTTTAGGGTTATATCGTTGAAATCAATGCTCCCAATATTTTATGTTTTCACACAATTGAATATTAACTCTTTTGTTTTGTTTAAAAACATGCAGGGATGTGCATGATAACCTTGATGGACTAGAGTTGGGTTAACATGCTTTGAGGTTTCCTAATCAAGAGTTGATGCTTAACGACCCAAGAGATGTGCATGATAACCTTGATGGACTAGAGTTGGGTTAACATGCTTTGAGGTTTCCTTGGGCGTTAAGCATCAACTCTTGATTAGGAAACCTCAAAGCATGTTAACCCAACTCTAGTCCATCAAGGTTATCAAGAGTTTTATGCTTAACGACCCAAGGGATGTGCATGATAACCTTGATGGACTAGAGTTAGGTTAACATGCTTTGAGGTTTCCTAATCAAGAGTTGATGCTTAACGACCCAAGGGACGTGCATGATAACCTTGATGGACTAGAGTTGGGTTAACATGCTTTGAGGTTTACTAATCAAGAGTTGATGCTTAACGACCCAAGGGATGTGCATGATAACCATGATGGACTAGAGTTGGGTTAACAAGCTTTGAGGGTTATATCGTTGAAATCAATGCTCTCAATCTTTTATCTTTTTACACAATTGGATATTAACTTTTTTGTTTCGTTTAAAAACATGCAGGCGAAAATGCTTCGGCTCCGGATGAAAAATGTTGTGCCGGAGAAAAAGCCAACATAGGGTTAGGGTTTCGGGTTATATCATTGAAATCAATGCTCCCAACATTTTATGTTTTCACACAATTGAATATTAACTTTTTTTTCGTTTAAAAGCATGCAGGGTTGTGCATGATAACCTTGATGGACTAGAGTTGGGTTAACATGCTTTGAGGTTTCGTAATCAAGAGTTTATGCTTAACGACCCAAGGGATGTGCATGATAACCATGATGGACTAGAGTTGGGTTAACATGCTTTGAGGTTTCCTAATCAAGAGTTGATGCTTAACGACCCAAGGGATGTGCATGATAACCTTGATGTACTAGAGTTGGGTTAACATGCTTTGAGGCTTCCTAATCAAGAGTTGATGCTTAACAACCCAAGGGATGTGCATGATAACCTTGATGGACTAGAATTGGGTTAACATGCTGTGAGGTTTCCTAATCAAGAGTTGATGCTTAACGACCCAAGGGATGTGCATGATAACCGTGATGGACTAGAGTTGGGTTAACATGCTTTGAGGTTTGCTAATCAAGAGTTGATGCTTAACGACCCAAGGGATGTGCATGATAACCTTGATGGAGTAGAGTTGGGTTAACATGCTTTGAGGGTTATATCGTTGAAATCAATGCTCTCAATCATTTATCTTTTCACACAATTGGATATTAACTTTTTTGTTTAGTTTAAAAACATGCAGGCGAAAATGCTTCGGCTCCAGATAAAAAATGTTGTGCCGGACAAGAAGCCAACATAGGGTTTAGGGTTATATCGTTGAAATCAATGCTCCCAATATTTTATGTTTTCACACAATTTAATATTAACTTTTTTGTTTAGTTTAAAAACATGCAGGGATGTCCATCATAACCTTGATGGACTAGAGTTGGGTTAACATGCTTTGAGGTTTCATAATCAAGATTTTATGCTTAACGATCCAAGAGATGTGCATGATAACCTTGATGGATTAGAGTTGGGTTAACATGCTTTGAGGTTTCCTAATCAAGAGTTGATGCTTAACGACCCAAGGGATGTGTATGATAACCTTGAAGGACTGGAGTTGGGTTAACATGCTTTGAGGTTTCCTAATCAAGAGTTTATGCTTAACGACCCAAGGGATATCCATGATAACCTTGATGGAATCTAGTTGGGTTAACATGCTTTGAGGTTTCCTAATCAAGAGTTGATGCTTAACGACCCAAGGGATGTGCATGATAACCTTGATGGACTAGAGTTAGGTTAACATGCTTTGAAGTTTCCTAATCAAGAGTTGTTGCTTTACGACCCAAGGGTTGTGCACGATAACCTTGATGGACCTTGATGGACTAGAGTTGGGTTAACATGCTTTGAGGTTTCCTAATCAAGAGTTGATGTTTAACGACCCAAGGGATGTGCATGATAACTTTGAAGGACTAGAGTTGGGTTAACATGCTTTGAGGGTTACATCGTTGAAATCAATGCTCTCAATCTTTTATCTTTTCACACAATTGGATATTAACTTTTTTGTTTAGTTTAAAAACATGCAGGGATGTGCATGATAGCCTTGATGGACTAGAGTTGGGTTAACATGCTTTGAGGTTTCCTAATCAAGAGTTTATGCTTAACGACCTAAGGGATGTGCATGATGACCTTGATGGACTAGAGTTGGGTTAACATGCTTTGAGGTTTCCTTGGGGCGTTAAGCATAAACTCTTGATTAGGAAACCTGAAAGCATGTTAACCCAACTCTAGTCCATCAAGGTTATCAAGAGTTTATGCTTAACGACCGAAGGGATGTGCATGATAACCTTGATGGACTAGAGTTGGGTTAACATGCTATGAGGTTTCCTAATCAAGAGTTGATGCTTAACGACCCAAGGGATGTGCATGATAACCTTGATGGACTAGAGTTGGGTTAACATGCTTTGAGGGTTATATCGTTGAAATCAATGCTCTCAATCTTTTATCTTTTCACACAATTGGATATTAACTTTTTTGTTTAGTTTAAAAACATGCAGGCGAAAATGCTTCGGCTCTGGATAAAAAATGTTGTGCCGGACAAGAAGCCAACATAGGGTTTAGGGTTTAGGGTTTAGGTTTATATCGTTGAAATCAATGCTCCCAATATTTTATGTTTTCACACAATTGAATATTAACTTTTTTGTTTTGTTTAAAAACAAGCAGGGATGTGCATGATAACCTTGATGGACTAGAGTTGGGTTAACATGCTTTGAGGTTTCCTAATCAAGAGTTGATGCTTAACGACCCAAGGGATGTGCATGATAACCTTGATGGACTAGAGATGGGTTAACATGCTTTGAGGGTTATATCGTTGAAATCAATGCTCTCAATCATTTATCTTTTCACACAATTGGATATTAACTTTTTTGTTTAGTTTAAAAACATGCAGGCGAAAATGCTTCGGCTCCGGATAAAAAATGTTGTGCCGGACAAGAAGCCAACATAGGGTTTAGGGTTATATCGTTGAAATCAATGCTCCCAATATTTTATGTTTTCACACAATTTAATATTAACTTTTTTATTTAGTTTAAAAACATGCAGGGATGTCCATCATAACCTTGATGGACTAGAGTTGGGTTAACATGCTTTGAGGTTTCATAATCAAGATTTTATGCTTAACGATCCAAGAGATGTGCATGATAACCTTGATGGATTAGAGTTGGGTTAACATGCTTTGAGGTTTCCTAATCAAGAGTTGATGCTTAACGACCCAAGCAATGTGTATGATAACCTTGAAGGACTAGAGTTGGGTTAACATGCTTTGAGGTTTCCTAATCAAGAGTTTATGCTTAACGACCCAAGGGATATCCATGATAACCTTGATGGACTCTAGTTGGGTTAACATGCTTTGAGGTTTCCTAATCAAGAGTTGATGCTTAACGACCCAAGGGATGTGCATGATAACCTTGATGGACTAGAGTTAGGTTAACATGCTTTGTAGTTTCCTAATCAAGAGTTGTTGCTTTACGACCCAAGGGATGTGCACGATAACCTTGATGGACCTTGATGGACTAGAGTTGGCTTAACATGCTTTGAGGTTTCCTAATCAAGAGTTGATGTTTAACGACCCAAGGGATGTGCATGATAACTTTGATGGACTAGAGTTGGGTTAACATGCTTTGAGGGTTACATCGTTGAAATCAATGCTCTCAATCTTTTATCTTTTCACACAATTGGATATTAACTTTTTTGTTTAGTTTAAAAACATGCAGGGATGTGCATGATAGCCTTGATGGACTAGAGTTGGGTTAACATGCTTTGAGGTTTCCTAATCAAGAGTTTATGCTTAACGACCTAAGGGATGTGCATGATGACCTTAATGGACTAGAGTTGGGTTAACATGCTTTGAGGTTTCCTTGGGGCGTTAAGCATCAACTCTTGATTAGGAAACCTGAAAGCATGTTAACCCAACTCTAGTCCATCAAGGTTATCAAGAGTTTATGCTTAACGACCGAAGGGATGTGCATGATAACCTTGATGGACTAGAGTTGGGTTAACATGCTATGAGGTTTCCTAATCATGAGTTGATGCTTAACGACCCAAGGGATGTGCATGATAACCTTGATGGACTAGAGTTGGGTTAACATGCTTTGAGGGTTATATCGTTGAAATCAATGCTCTCAATCTTTCATCTTTTCACACAATTGGATATTAACTTTTTTGTTTAGTTTAAAAACATGTAGGCGAAAATGCTTCGGCTCTGGATAAAAAATGTTGTGCCGGACAAGAAGCCAACATAGGGTTTAGGGTTTAGGGTTTAGGGTTATATCGTTGAAATCAATGCTCCCAATATTTTATGTTTTCACACAATTGAATATTAACTTTTTTGTTTTGTTTAAAAACATGCAGGGATGTGCATGATAACCTTGATGGACTAGAGTTGGGTTAACATGCTTTGAGGTTTCCTAATCAAGAGTTGATGCTTAACGACCCAAGGGATGTGCATGATAACCTTGATGGACTACAGTTGGGTTAACATGCTTTGAGGGTTATATCGTTGAAATCAATGCTCTCAATCATTTATCTTTTCACACAATTGGATATTAACTTTTTTGTTTAGTTTAAAAACATGCAGGCGAAAATGCTTCGGCTCCGGATAAAAAATGTTGTGTCGGACAAGAAGCCAACATAGGGTTTAGGGTTATATCGTTGAAATCAATGCTCCCAATATTTTATGTTTTCACACAATTTAATATTAACTTTTTTGTTTATTTTAAAAACATGCAGGGATGTCCATCATAACCTTGATGGACTAGAGTTGGGTTAACATGCTTTGAGGTTTCATAATCAAGATTTTATGCTTAACGATCCAAGGGATGTGCATGATAACCTTGATGGACTAGAGTTGGGTTAACATGCTTTGAGGTTTCCTAATCAAGAGTTGATGCTTAACGACCCAAGGGATGTGTATGATAACCTTGAAGGACTAGAGTTGGGTTAACATGCTTTGAGGTTTCCTAATCAAGAGTTTATGCTTAACGACCCAAGGGATATGCATGATAACCTTGATGGACTCGAGTTGCGTTAACATGCTTTGACGTTTCCTAATCAAGAGTTGATGCTTAACGACCCAAGGGATGTGCATGATAACCTTGATGGACTAGAGTTAGGTTAACATGCTTTGAGGTTTCCTAATCAAGAGTTGTTGCTTTACGACCCAAGGGATGTGCACGATAACCTTGATGGACCTTGATGGACTAGAGTTGGGTTAACATGCTTTGAGGTTTCCTAATAAAGAGTTGATGTTTAACGACCCAAGGGATGTGCATGATAACTTTGACGGACTAGAGTTGGGTTAACATGTTTTGAGGGTTATATCGTTGAAATCAATGCTCTCAATCTTTTATCTTTTCACACAATTGGATATTAACTTTTTTGTTTAGTTTAAAAACATGCAGGGATGTGCATGATAGCCTAGATGGACTAGAGTTGGGTTAACATGCTTTGAGGTTTCCTAATCAAGAGTTTATGCTTAACGACCTAAGGGATGTGCATGATAACCTTGATGGACTAGAGTTGGGTTAACATGCTTTGAGGTTTCCTTGGGGCGTTAAGCATCAACTCTTGATTAGGAAACCTCAAAGCATGTTAACCCAACTCTAGTCCATCAAGGTTATCAAGAGTTTATGCTTAACGACCGAAGGGATGTGCATGATAACCTTGATGGACTAGAGTTGGGTTAACATGCTTTGAGGTTTCCTTGGGCGTTAAGCATCAACTCTTGATTAGGAAACCTCAAAGCATCTTAACCCAACTCTAGTCCATCAAGGTTATCAAGAGTTTTATCCTTAACGACCCAAGGGATGTACATGATAACCTTGATGGACTAGAGTTGGGTTAACATGCTTTGAGGGTTATATCGTTGAAATCAATGCTCTCAATATTTTATCTTTTCACACAATTGGATATTAACTTTTTTGTTTAGTTTAAAAACATGCAGGCGAAAATGCTTCGGCTCTGGATAAAAAATGTTGTGCCGGACAAGAAGCCAACATAGGGTTTAGGGTTTAGCGTTTAGGGTTATATCGTTGAAATCAACGCTCCCAATATTTTATGTTTTCACACAATTGAATATTAACTTTTTTGTTTTGTTTAAAAACATGCAGGGATGTGCATGATAACCTTGATGGACTAGAGTAGGGTTAACATGCTTTGAGGTTTCCTAATCAAGAGTTGATGCTTAACGACCCAAGGGATGTGCATGATAACCTTGATGGACTAGAGTTGGGTTAACATGATTTGAGGTTTCCTTGGGCGTTAACCCAACTCTAGTCCATCAAGGTTATCAAGAGTTTTATGCTTAACGACCCAAGGGATGTGCATGATAACCTTGATGGACTAGAGTTAGGTTAACATGCTTTGAGGTTTCCTAATCAAGAGTTGATGCTTAACGACCCAAGGGATGTGCATGATAACCTTGATGGACTAGATTTGGGTTAACATGCTTTGAGGTTTCCTAATCAAGAGTTGATGCTTAACGACCCAAGGGATGTGCATGATAACCTTAACGGACTAGAGTTGGGTTAAGATGCTTTGAGGTATGCTTAACGACCCAAGGGATGTGCATGATAACCTTGATGGACTAGAGTTGGGTTAACAAGCTTTGAGGTTTCCTAATCAAGAGTTGATGCTTATCGACCCAAGGGATGTGCATGATAACCTTGATGGACTAGAGTTGGGTTAACATGCTTTGAGGGTTATATCGTTGAAATCAATGCTCTCAATCTTTTATCTTTTCAAAGAAATGGATATTAACTTTTTTGTTTAGATTAAAAACATGCAGGCGAAAATGCTTCGGCTCCGCATAAAAAATGTTGTGCCGGACAAAAAGCCAACATAGGGTTTAGGGTTTCGGGTTATATCATTGAAATCAATGCTCCCAACATTTTATGTTTTCACACAATTGAATATTAACTTTTTTTTAGTTTAAAAGCATGCAGGGTTGTGCATGATAACCTTGATGGACTAGAGTTGGGTTAACATGCTTTGAGGTTTCGTAATCAGGAGTTAATGCTTAACGACCCAAGGGATGTGCATGATAACCTTGATGGACTAGAGTTGGGTTAACATGCTTTGAGGTTTCCTAATCAAGAGTTGATGCTTAACGACCCAAGGGATGTGCGTTTGGTTAACATGCTTTGAGGTTTCCTAATCAAGAGTTGATGCTTAACGACCCAGGGGATGTGCATGATAACCTTGATGTACTAGAGTTGGGTTAACGTGCTTTGAGGTTTCCTAATCAAGAGTTGATGCCTAACAACCCAAGGGATGTGCATGATAACCTTGATTGACTAGAGTTGGGTTAACATGCTTTGAGGTTTCCTAATCAAGAGTTGATGCTTAACGACCCAAGGGATGTGCATGATAACCTTGATGGACTAGAGTTGGGTTAACATGCTTTGAGGTTTCCTAATCAAGAGTTGATGCTTAACGACCCAAGGGATGTGCATGATAACCTTGATGGAGTAGAGTTGGGTTAACATGCTTTGAGGGGTATATTGTTGAAGTCAATGCTCTCAATCATTTATCTATTCACACAATTGGATATTAACTTTTTTGTTTAGTTTAAAAACATGCAGGCGAAAATGCTTCGGCTCCGGATAAAAAATGTTGTGCCGGACAAGAAGCCAACATAGGGTTTAGGGTTATATCGTTGAAATCAATGCTCCCAATATTTTATGTTTTCACACAATTGAATATTAACTTTTTTGTTTAGTTTAAAAATATGCAGGGATGTCCATCATAACCTTGATGGACTAGAGTTGGGTTAACATGCTTTGAGGTTTCATAATCAAGAGTTTATGCTTAACGATCCAAGGGATGTGCATGATAACCTTGATGGACTAGAGTTGGGTTAACATGATTTGAGGTTTCCTAATCAAGAGTTGATGCTTAACGACCCAAGGGATGTGCATGATAACCTTGATGGACTAGAGTTGGGTTAAAATGCTTTGAGATCTCCTAATCAAGAGTTAATGCATAACGAACAAGGGATGGTGATGATAACCTTGATGGACTAGAGTTGGGTTAACATGCTTTGAGGTTTCCTAATCAAGAGTTGATGCTTAATGACCCAAGGGATGTGCATGATAACCTTGATGGACTAGAGTTGGGTTAACATGCTTTGAGGGTTATATCGTTGAAATCAATGCTCCCAATATTTTATGTTTTCACACAATTGAATATTAACTTTTTTGTTTAGTTTAAAAACATGCAGGGATGTGCATGATAACCTTGATGGACTAGAGTTGGGTTAACATGCTTTGGGGTTTCCTAATCAAGAGTTGATGCTTAACGACCCAAGGGATGTGCATGATAACCTTGTTGGAATAGAGTTGGGTTAACATGCTTTGAGGTTCCCTTGGGTCGTTAAGCATCAACTCTTGATTAGGAAACCTCAAAGCATGCTAACACAACTCTAGTCCATCAAGGTTATCATGCACATCCCTTGGGTCGTTAAGCATTGACTCTTGATTAGGAAACCTCAAAGCATGTTAACCCATCTCTAGTCCATCAAGGTTATCATGCACATCCCTGCATGTTTTTAAACTAAACAAAAAAGTTAATAATCAATTGTGTGAAAACATAAAATATTGGGAGCATTGATTTCAACGATATAACCCTAAACCGTAAACCCTAAACCTAAACCCTAATCCCTATGTTGGCTTCTTGTCCGGCACAACATTTTTTATCCGGAGCCGAAGCATTTTCGCCTGCATGTTTTTAAGCTAAACAAAAAAGTTAATATCCAATTGTGTGAAAAGATAAAAGATTGAGAGCATTGATTTCAACGATATAACCCTCAAAGCATGTTAACCCAACTCTAGTCCATCAAGGTTATCATGCACATCCCTTGGGTCGTTAAGAATCAACTGTTGATTAGGAAACCTGAAAGCATGTTAACCCAACTCTAGTCCATCAAGGTTATCATGCACATCCCTGCATGTTTTTAAACTAAACAAAAAAGTTAATATCCAATTGTGTGAAAAGATAAAAGATTGAGAGCATTGATTTCAACGATATAACCCTCAAAGCATGTTAACCCAACTCTAGTCCATCAATGTTATCATGCACATCCCTTGGGTCATTAAGCATCAACTCTTGATTAGGAAACCTCAAAGCATCTTAACCCAACTCTAGTCCATCGAGGTTATCATGCACATCTGTTGGGTCGTTAAGCATCAACTCTTGATTAGGAGACCTCCACTCTCATTAAGATGTCTTAGTAATCCCTAATCCCTTGAGTGTGTGTTTTGAACTTAAGTGTGTGTTCTTGGTGTGTTGAAGGAAGAAAGGAAATATATTTACAAGCCTTGGTGTGGAAGAAAGCATGTGGATCTGGGATTTTGACTCCTTAGAAAGCTCTAGAAGGTGATTTGTAGAGTTGAATCATAGAGCGATATTCTTTTCTGGTACCTTTTTGGATTTGAGAGGTGAGTTTTCCTCACTGTACTTTCGGGTCGAAGGTACCAAGTTCGGCCCATTGGATTAGATATCATGTTATGTGATAGTATGCTTATGTGTTGTAGTGATTTAATAGATCGGTATCCTAGTGTATAGGATGAAGATATGGTTAGTGATCTGTAAGATCTGTATGTTCGTCTATTTGTTTGTTGACTAGTCATATATGTTTATCTGTTATGTTGATATGTTATGTATGGTTGGGTTGAAGCGAACCAGTGGAGACTGAAGGCCAAGAGACCCAGGGTGGTCCAGATAGACTGAAGGCCCGTGAGGCGGACCAGTTAGGCCGAAGGCCTGGAGAACGGTCCAGATAGGCTGAAGTCCTGGTGAGGCGGTCCAGTTATGCTGAAGGTTCTGTGAGTAGTCCAAATAGTCTATAGGCCTGCAAGACGGTCCAGTTATACTGAAGGCTCTATATGCATGCTGTTTGTTGTTGTTGTTATATATATATATATATATATATATATATATATATTGTGTTGGTACTTTGGGGGAACTCACTAAGCTTTGGGCTTACAATTTTGGGTTATGTTTCAGGTACTTCACACGATCGTGGGAAGGCGAAGGCATAACTATACACATCCTCGTGTTTGAGTTATGATTTTGGGAAACTTTGACATGGAACATGTTTTGAAAATTGTGTTGTAAACAATTAATGATTTTGGGTTGGTTTGACATGGAACATGTTTTGACCTTGTGTTAGGTGCAGCCCTAGTTGCCAAGGCGCCGTACTGCTTGGCACTGCCTGAGATGCAGAAATTTTCATCTTAGCTACAGAGCTACTAGGCAAGCAGTTCATCAGACCGAGCAATTCTCTGTGGGGAGCATCGATATTGTACGTCAAGAATAAGGATGGTTTGTACCGAATATACATTGATTATCGGGATTTAAACAAGTTAACGGTGAATAACCATTATCCCCTTTCGCAGATTAATGACCTCTTTGATTAGTTGTAGGGTGCATCTTATTTCTCCAAGATAGATCTGAGGTCTGGGTACCATCAGGTGAGAGTGAGGGAGAAGGACTTGGAGAAGACCGCATTCCAGACTTGTTATGGATAATATGAGTTTGTGGTGATGTCATATGGGCTTACCAATGCTCCTGCCGCATTTATGGACTTGATGAATCGAGTGTGTAGGACAATGCTCGTTCGATTTATCATTGTATTTATTAATGAAATCTTGGTGTATTCCAAGACCATATAGTAGCAGGAAGAGCATCTTCGAGAGCTTTTGGGGGTTTTGAGATGAGAATGACTTTATTCTAAGTTCTCTAAGTGCAAGTTTTGGTTACGAGAGGTCCAGTTCCTAGGACACCTCGATAACTAAGATGTGATTTTCATCAATCCGAAAAAGATCGATGCCATGATGCAGTGGAAGGTTCCGAAATCTCCCTTATAGATTCGAAGTTTCTTAGGTTTGGCAGGGTACTACCGGAGATTCATTTAGGATTTCTCCAAGATTGTGGCACCCCTCACTCATCTGACGAGGATGGGGGTGGATTTTCAATGGGGCCCTGATCAGCAGTCAGCGTTTGAGACTCTTCGAAGTGTTTGAGACTCTTCGGTGGAGGTTATGTGAGACCCCGGTATTAACCCTCCCGAAGGAAGTTGAGGATTTTATGGTATTCTGTGATGCATTCATCGTCAGTTTAGGGGTAGTCCATATGCAGAGAGGATGGGTGATAGCCTATGCTTTGCGATAGATGAAGCCATATGAGACGCGATATCCCACTTATGGCTTAAAGTTGGGGGCATTGGTTTTTTCCCTTAAGATTTTGAGGCATTATCGTTATGGGTCCGTTGTATAATCTACACAAATCACAAGAGTTTGAGGCATATCATGGACCAGTCGAACCTGAACATGAGGTAGCGCAGGTGGGTGGATGTAGTCAAGGATTATGATTGCGAGATCCTTTACCATCTGGGTAAAGTGAATGTGGTGGCGGATGCTTTGATGTTAGCTGATGTGTATGTTTGTGAGATCATTACTTGTCATGGGGTTCCGGTCTCCATTGTTTCAGACCGTGATGTTCGGTTCACCTCCCATTTCTGGTAAAAGTTCCATGATGAATTGGGCGCGAGGTTGTATTTCAACACTGCTTATCATCCGCAGACCGACGGCCAGAGTGAGCGGATGATACAGACCCTTAAGGATATGTTCTAAGCCAATGTTATCAATTATGGTGAGATTTGGGATTCCAACCTACCCCTTGCAGAGTTCTCCTACAACAACAATTATCACTCCAGGACTGGTGCTCTACCTTTTGAGCTCTTGTATGGGCAGAGATGTCGTACCCTGGTTTGTTGTGGTGAGGTTGGTCATAGGATTATGGGGAGGACCGAGGTGGTCCTTCAGACCATGAAGCTAATTCAACAGATCAAACAGATACAACAGACTGCTAAGAGTCGGCACAAGAGCTATACCGACCGGCACCGATCCGAGTTAGAGTTTCAGGTCGGCGACATGGTATTACTAAAGGTCTCACCTTGGAAATGTGTGACACGCTTTAGGAAGAGGGGGAATTTGGGTCCGCGGTACTATAACTGTAACGCCCTATTCTGAATCTCTTTCCTAATTCGAGACTGTGGCCTGAGGATAGGTTATCATAAGTCTTAGGTCCTTTAGAAAAGAGATATCTAGACCCATTTAGGTACGGAAAATGTAATTGAGGTTATCCGGGAGTTGGGTTGTGTTTTGGAGCCAAAGGGTATATCAATAAAGTGACAGTTCGAGCTCTTTATGAATTTTGGGTTTTATTTGGAAGGTTTTAAGGCTTGGGTGTGTTATTAGGGGAATAGGGCTTCTCGCCACCTTTTCTTGGATATAAGGTTCGTCAAAAACGGATCTCGGATGAGGAAGATATGACACTTTGAAGTTGTTGATAGTTTTAGTTGCCAGTGAAGATTTTGTTGGATAAGGTGTCTAAGTCCATAACTATTTCTGGTATGTACTTGACCCGACCCGGCATGGTCCATTTGGGTTGCATGGCACCATGCAATTGGATAGACTAAATGAGAGAAATAACACTTGGAGATTATTAATATATTATAAGTTCTAATATATTAATAATATTATTTGATTAGTTTGATCAAGAATTAATTTAGAATTAATTAAGTGATCAAAAGATAACTAATTAAATATATGGGTTGATTATGTAAATCATCCATATCTTGTATAGTGGGCTAAAAGGCTCCATGGACTATCAAGTTGGGTTCCACCCATAGGATGCTCCATGGATGCTCCATGGGAGTTACAAACCCATGGGTCATGGAAATGAAGAGTCATGACACATTAGGGTTTAACCCTAGGTGTGTCAACACTATATAAGTAACATGATCTCCTCCCAAATCAGTTACACTAAGAATATAGAGGGCTTGGCCGATTTTGTGAAGTGAGTATTCTCTCATAAGTTCTTCCAAGAGCATTTGGTGTTGTGTGAAGCATTTGAGGCATCACACTTGGGGTGCTAGGCTCACAAGGTTTCAAGGAACACAAGCAACAACAAGGTAAGTTATTCTATCTATACTTTATGTTAAAATTGTTCCCCATGTATGCTAGATAGGAATATAACCTTGGAAATCAACTTTGCATGACAAATTAGACAAACATAGATCCAAGGTTATTAGGGTTGCATGTACACTTAGGAAGTGTTAGAATGCTCAAAACCCATCAGTGGTATCAGAGCCTAGGCTTGTTTGTTCTTATTTGTGCTTAAAAGTTGAAAACAGAATCGGAAATTTGCTTTCTGCGAATGGACTCGTCGAGTCTATAGGGGGGACTCGTCGAGTCCATGTGTATCTTCAACCAACTCGGCGAGTCATGTTCATGCACCCGGCGAGTAGGGTCGAATGAGTGCAGAATTTCAATTCAGTTGCTGGAAAATGAATTAGAAACATTACCCTAAACTGTTTTAGTAAATGTAAACTTGTTTTTGGTGGTGTAATGTCTTGCTAATTCATTTACAACAACTATTTATCAAAATTACAAAGTTTTATGTAATTTTTGATTGTGTTCATATTCATGTTCTTGTTCTTATGATGTTTTAGATGATCATAGGAATTATTTGTAACCTATTTGGTAGTTTAATTCTTGATCATAATGTGTTTTAATGGAGTCCATAACTTATCCTTAAGTTATGGAAAACCAAGAGTCACACTTGAGTTAAAACCATTAAGAAAACACAAGAGTTATAAAAATGAAGAGTCTTCATTTTATTACTCTATTAAACTCATAAGTTACAAGAAATGAAAAGTTTTGAAAGTTACAAAACTTGCCCTCAAGTTTTGGAACAAGTAAACTTAAGTTAAAACTTTAGTTCCAACCCCTAGAATTTTAAAAGTTAAAATTCAACCCTTATACTTATATTATGATGATTTAATAATTATATATATATGTATAAGAACAAGTCGTCTTACCGCTAGTACGCCTCATTCACGAAGCCGGTCTATAAGGTGGGTATAAGGTTGTTGCCTATAAAATGGTGACTTAATGGGTGTATATTCTCACCCACCGCTTGCTTGACTGGTGGAGGGTCGTTAGCCGAACGGTTAAGACAAGGACTTATAAATTCTCATTCAAAGTATGATGAATATATAAAGTAACTAAATGTTTATTAAATTCCCAATCTTAGTTACTTTAGGAAAAATGTGAATAAGGTGCTAATCCATGAAATTACACTTTACACTTTGTCTGAGTCGTTGGTGGAGCGTGTGTGGTTAACCGGCACACTAACTTGGACTTAACAAGGTAGGTAAAGGGTGACTTAAGGTTTATTATAGTATCGGTGGAGCGTGTGTGGTTTACCGGCACATCGATTGAGTGATAAACTTTAAGGGTACCGAGTGATTTGCATGGTTTTTTCACACCTCGTTTTGTGATCCTCGGCATCCCAGTCACAAAACCTGGAGGGCACTCCCGAGATTGAAACATGCCTTTGAAAAGTTCATTGGATCTCAAAGAATCTAGGAATTTCTAAAACCAATAAAAACTAAATATTTAATATTTCGGTTTTCGTGGTGGAAATTGGTGAATCGTCATTCACCTACCTTTCAAATATGGTATAGCTTAGATTACGGCATACCTCTTCTAAGTTATATTATATTGTGATTGGATCCTAGCCTTAATATTACATTTGGGTGTTTTATTAAGGACTCTCTTAAATCTAAACTAAACTTGTTCTTCTTTTTCAGATGTCTTCAACTAATGCTTCTGGCTCGAATCCTAATGGCTCCTTTACTCTTATGAGTCTATGTGGGAAAGTCACCTTTGATGGATCCAACTTCAATAAGTGGATCAGAAACATCAGGATGATTACCCGCTACGAGGACAAAGAATATGTCCTTGACAAGGAGCTTAAGGAAATTGACGAGTCCACTACAACTCCCCAGGAGATCGCTGACTTTCATACTCATGAAAGAGATGCAACCAAGGTGGCTTGCATCATGTTAGCCACCATGACAGCTGAACTCCAAAAGTCTTATGAAGACTTCTACCCTTACGAAATGCACCAAGATTTGATGGAAAGATACCATCAAAGTGCACGACAAGAGAGGTACGAAGTCATCTGCTCCATGATAACAACCATGATGACGGACGGAGAGTCCGTCACGAGCCACATGCAGAAAATGCAAAGGTATGTGGATCGGTTGCTGAATCTCAATGTGAACTTCCCTGAGGAGCTTGCAATAGATATCATTTTGCACTCCTTACCATCGTGCTATGATCAATTCCGCATGACATATCACATGAACAAGGAAGAGGTCACCCTCAGCAAACTTCAGGGACTTCTCAAGACCGCAGAAACAGGTCTTAAGGGGAAGTCGGTTGCTATCACTCCTACTCCAGACTCAACTCCGGTCTTGGCAATCGGGCAAAGTCGAGGGAGGAAGAGAAAGAGATCTTCAAAGGGTACCAAGGCTCGGACCCTTGATGGCTCTTCTTCAAGTGGAACCAAGAAAGGTTTCATTACTCCTTCTTCTGACCCAAAAGAGGCTGAATGCTTCTATTGCCACGAAAAAGCTCATTGGAAGCGGAACTGCCCAAAGTACCAGCAAGATGTAAAGGATGGGAAAGTCAAACCCAACCATGCAGGTATTTACACTATCATTTCTAATAACTCACCCCATTCGAAATCTTGGGTCCTTGATACAGGTTGCGGAATTCATATTTGTTGTGACTTGCAGGGACTAGGAAGAAGTGAGAATGTGGAGCAAGGAAGAATAAACTTAATCATGGGGAATAGGAAAGTTACACCTGTCACCAAGATTGGAGTTTATACTTTATCGCTAAGTAGTGGGTTAAATTTAGATTTGAATAAATGTTGTTATTCGCCAGAAATGGCAAGAAATATTATTTCCTTTCATGCATTGTACAAACAAGGTTTCACCTTTTCGTTTGATAATGAAGTTGGTTCGATTAATGCTTTCTTTAATAATGTACTTTATTTTAAAGCATTACCTTGTGATGGTGTGTATGAAGCTGTATCTATTGTAGATAACTTAGGAAATAATGTTTTGTGTATTGATTCTAATAATAATAACTTGGATAAAGCATCATTATGGCATTGTCGTCTTGGACATATAAGCAAGAAACGCATAGGCCAACTCCAAAAGGATGGAGTCTTGGAGTCGTTTGACCTAAAGTCAAATGATAGTTGCGAATCATGCTTACTTGGAAAAATGACAAAGTCACCCTTCACAGGCTCATGTGAAAGGGGTGAAGGTTTGTTGGACCTTATACACACGGATGTGTGTGGACCATTCAAACATGCCACAAGAGATGCTAATCGTTATTATTTGACTTTTACCGATGATTACAGTAGATATGGATATGTCTACTTAATCAAGCATAAGTCAGAGACTTTCGAGAAGTTTAAGGAATTTAAACAGGAAGTCGAGAATCAATTGGGCAGGAACATTAAGATGCTTCGATCCGATCGAGGTGGTGAGTATCTTAGTTCAGAGTTCCTCGACTATCTAAAGGAATGTGGGATTATCTCACAATTGACACCTCCCAGGACACCGCAGTTGAATGGTGTGGCTGAGAGGCGTAATCGAACCTTGTTGGACATGGTTCGTTCCATGATGAGTCGAGCTTCGCTACCAATCTCATTCTGGGGGTATGCCTTAGAGACTGCCGCCCATATCCTTAATCTAGTCCCTACAAAGAAAGTTGCCAAAACTCCTCACGAGATGTGGACTGGTAAAGTACCTAAACTAGACCACATCAAGATTTGGGGATGCGAGGCTTTCGTGAGACGCGAGACTCATGATAAGCTCGAACCCCGAAGCGAGAGGTGTATTTTCATCGGCTACCCACAGCAATCCTTTGGTTACCTCTTCTACAGACCTAGTGACAATGTGGTCTTTGTAGCAAGAAGAGGAGTCTTTCGAGAAAGAGAGTTTATAAGCCAAGGAGACAGTGGGAGGCAAGTTGATCTTGAACAAATTCAAGAGTCAAGTGGTGAAGGAACTTCAAACTCTAGCCCTCAACTTGAGGAGGAAACTCCTGTTGAGCCAATTGACGAATCTGTACCTCTGAGGCGTTCCACGAGAGTTAGGAGTGCACCTGAGCATTACTATGGATTCTATATTACTGCAGAAGGTGAGACACTTATTAGTGATGAGACACTAGTAAGTCAAGATGATCCTAACAGCTACGAGGAAGCCATGGCGGGCCCCGAGTCTGCCAAATGGAAAGAGGCTATGGATAGCGAGATACAATCCATGTAGGACAATCAAGTTTGGAACTTGGTTGAGAATGTACCAGGTCGAAAGGCTGTAGGGTGCAAATGGGTCTTCAAGAAGAAGACCGACATGGATGGTAAAGTACACACTTATAAGGCTAGACTGGTTGCAAAGGGCTTCTCTCAAATTCCTGGAGTGGACTATGATGAGACCTTCTCTCCGGTAGCCAAGATTAAGTCTATTCGGGTTCTGTTAGCCATAGCCGCATTTCATGACTATGAAATTTGGCAAATGGATGTCAAAACCGCTTTCCTTAATGGGAAGTTGGCTGAAGATGTTTACATGAGTCAGCCAGAGGGTTTTGTCAGTAACGAGTACCCTAATAGAGTGTGTAAGCTTGAGAAATCCATTTATGGATTAAAGCAAGCACCTCGCAGATGGAATCTTTGCTTTGATGAAAAGGTCAAGGAATTTGGCTTTTCTAGGAGTGAAGATGAATCTTGTGTATATGTCAAGGCTAGTGGGAGTATAGTTAGCTTTTTGGTATTGTATGTGGATGACATACTACTCATAGGAAACGACATTCCAACCCTGCAGGAAGTAAAGTTCTGGCTTGGAAAGTGTTTCGCTATGAAGGACCTTGGTGAAGCTGCCTATATTTTGGGGATAAGAATCTTGAGAGATCGGAGTAAAAGACTAATTGGACTTAGTCAAAGTACCTACTTGGAGAAGATTCTGAAGAGATTCAGAATGCAAGACTCCAAGAAAGGAGAGTTACCTATCCAGAGTAGCGCCAAGTTGAGTAAGACACAAAGCCCTAGCACTGAGGCTGAGATAGCAGAAATGAGTCGAATACCTTATGCTTCAGCTGTAGGTTCGATCATGTATGCTATGACGTGTACTCGACCTGATGTAGCCTTTGCCTTGAGCATGGTTAGCAGGTTTCAGGGGAACCCTGGCAAGGCACACTGGATTGCTGTAAAGAATATTCTCAAGTACCTACGAAGGACTAAGGACTGGGTCCTTATCCTCGGTGGGAGTGATGACTTGAGAGTTGTAGGGTATAGTGATGCTAGCTTCCAGACTGATAGGGATAACTTCCGCTCTCAGTCGGGCTGGGTCTTTACCCTAAATGGAGGAGCAATTTCTTGGAAGAGTTCCAAGCAAGAGACAGTGGCAGATTCTACTTGTGAATCAGAGTATATTGCAGCTAGCGAAGCGGCAAAGGAGGCATTATGGCTGAGGAACTTCATTGGAGACCTTGGAGTTGTACCAGCTATTAAAGAGCCGATGGAAATTTTCTGTGATAGTGAAAGTGCTGTTGCCTTAGCCAAGGAACCAAGGGATCACGGGAGATCCAGACACATCGACAGAAAATACCATTTCATCAGACATCGGATCGAAGAAGGACTCCTCGTGGCAAAGAAGGTATCATCGGATGAGAACCCAGCAGATCCCCTCACGAAGGGACTGACTCGGGTTAAGCATCTCCAGCATGCTCGGAGCATAGGGCTGAAGGATGATATTAGATTTAGTAGTTAGATAATCTCGAAATTTGTAAAGTGTAATTGACATTTGATGATGAATAAAAGTGTTTTATTTATGAGTAAAGTGTTGCTATCTCTTGTCGATCGTTTACTATATTTCTTTTGCATGTTTTGACTTCCAGAATAATTTTGTTTGGTATAACATATTATTCAAACCTCCACAGTCGGTCATATGTCGGAAGTAGGTATGAATCAAGACTGTCATGTTTGGTTGTAGAGGTCTGGGACAAGGCTACAACAATCATGAGTGCTCATAAGTTCTAAGCATTGGACTCAACCCACGCTCACTGGAATCACTTCATGGAATTCTATCTCAAGTGATCGTGAGACGGTAATATCATATAAGTCTTTAAACCTAGAGATATGATTTGTTACTTACAAGTTGGTTATGCATTGATTGTACGAAAAACGCATTGGTAACTCGATGTTATAAAATCGTGCTCTTGTGTGTAATTCAATGAGTAGTAGAACAAACATATGAGTCGAAGTTTATCTGTTCCTTCTTGGATTAGAAGCTGATATCTGGGCCCCTCGATGATTTTGTTTTGACCTATGTACCGGGCCCAGTCAGAACTAAATTGATGTGTTCAATAAAGTTCTTTGTCAAACAAATCGGAAATCGGGAAACAAATGTTGGACAATAAGTAAGACATTGTTCCATGTATTTGTCCGACTGATATCTAGAACAGAGGATTATATGATCACTTATCTTAAATGGCGTACCATCATCTTCTCAAGTTTCGAGAAACCTTGTAAAGAGCTACGATTGCCGATCGGTTCCTGAAGTCATACTTGCAGTAATAGTTACTAGACTTATCCAAGTGGGAGACTGTTGGATAAGGTGTCTAAGTCCATAACTATTTCTGGTATGTACTTGACCCGACCCGGCATGGTCCATTTGGGTTGCATGGCACCATGCAATTAGATAGACTAAATGAGAGAAATAACACTTGGAGATTATTAATATATTATAAGTTCTAATATATTAATAATATTATTTGATTAGTTTGATCAAGAATTAATTTAGAATTAATTAAGTGATCAAAAGATAACTAATTAAATATATGGGTTGATTATGTAAATCATCCATATCTTGTATAGTGGGCTAAAAGGCTCCATGGACTATCAAGTTGGGTTCCACCCATAGGATGCTCCATGGATGCTCCATGGGAGTTACAAACCCATGGGTCATGGAAATGAAGAGTCATGACACATTAGGGTTTAACCCTAGGTGTGTCAACACTATATAAGTAACATGATCTCCTCCCAAATCAGTTACACTAAGAATATAGAGGGCTTGGCCGATTTTGTGAAGTGAGTATTCTCTCATAAGTTCTTCCAAGAGCATTTGGTGTTGTGTGAAGCATTTGAGGCATCACACTTGGGGTGCTAGGCTCACAAGGTTTCAAGGAACACAAGCAACAACAAGGTAAGTTATTCTATCTATACTTTATGTTAAAATTGTTCCCCATGTATGCTAGATAGGAATATAACCTTGGAAATCAACTTTGCATGACAAATTAGACAAACATAGATCCAAGGTTATTAGGGTTGCATGTACACTTAGGAAGTGTTAGAATGCTCAAAACCCATCAGATTTATGGAAAGGTGGTCCCATGCATGCATGGATTAGCATGCACATGTTTAGCTGGGTACGCCCAACATACAAGGTCGTTTGGTCACAGGTGGATTGTAAGTACGTCGGGCGTACTAAGAGGTACACGGAGCGTACTCCATTCAGACCAAAACCCTAATCTTAGGGTTTGGCACTATAAAGGAACATTATATCTCAATGGTCAGCCTCCCTTTCACCCTAAAGAAGCTACTAAGAACCACTAATCCATATTTGAGTGATCTTGGAGCTTAGATGGCCTTGTGAGCATTTTGGTGTTTTGGATCTATTCTTAAAGGAAGCAAAGGTCAAGGCAAGGTGTTGGTGCAAAAGAGAAGTTTCAGATCTGGGATTGTTGCTTCATTTCATACCTCTTCAAGGTATAAAGTCTTGAACTTGGTCCTTGAATGCACTAGATTGTTATGTTGAGTTTTTGGACCTTTTTGGTCCCAAGAATGGAGCTTTATGTTTCTAAATCCGTTTTTAGGCTTAGGGTTGCCACCCTAGGTGCTATAAGAGTCCCTAAGGCAGAAAGTTGTCATCTTGAAGGTCTTAATGGGTTCATGCAAGAGTTATGGTCATTTCCATGGAAGTTAGTTTCCATATTTCAAGTTTGGGTTCATTTGGTGGGTTGCAAGCCACCAAGTAATTGAGTTTATGGTTAAGATACTTTAGTGGACTCAGATCTGCATTTGGAGCTTAAGGTCTTAAGGGATTAAGCATGTTTGGAGTTTATGGCTAAACAAATTAGTACATTAGGCGTACAACCCATACACACAACGTACAAGCCATGCAAGTTGTATGCTTAACGTATAGAGGAGTACGCCCCGCGTACTCAACATATTTGGGATTTACATTGTTGGGCCTCGGTTTGGGCCATTCCTTGGACTTTGTTTCTTTGGGCCTTAGTGGGCCATCAGAAGTCATACATTTTGGGCTAAGTATATGTTTGGGCATTAGGGTAAGGCCCATTAGAGGGATTGGGCCCAATTTAGAAAATTGGGTCATTAATGGGCCACTAGTGAGCTTGGGAAGTCTACCTAGTATTGGACCTTTCGTATTATGGTTTTGGGCCTTAGGTATGGACAAAATTAGATTAGGGGTAAAATGGTCATTTTACCCTAAGGAGGTTTATTGATTTTGGACCAAGTACTATTTTGGTAATGATAGCTCGGGGAGTCGATTTCCATTGATCCTTGGTCGACAAGAAGAGAGAACTCGATTTCCATTGATCCTTGGTCAACAAGAAACCTCCAGTCTACCGTTTTTAGGGTCTAGAAAGCGTTCGAAAGGCCGTTAAGCGGACAGGAGCAAAGATCTGAGGGATTGGAGAGCGGATTCATGTTAGAGATCATGTGGTTTGTTATGGTGACCATGTTTAGCATTCTGTTGTGATTCCATTATGTGTTACTTTTTGATTTAGGTGTTAAAACCCTTTACTTTGTGTTTATGATTGAATGAATCTTTAAATTTATGGTTTAATTGTTATTTGGATTGTTTATTCTTATTTAATTTATTTTGGCAAGTTTGATTGAAGATCCATATGTGTTAAATATTGTTACTTTGTTCCCTATTGCCGAATTAATAGAGTTTAGATGACCATCTAGTTGTGTTAATTTGAATCATACTTGTCCAATGACCATTGGTGATTATAACTAGAGTTTTGACCAAAACATAGGATTAGAAAATAAAGTGATGAACTTTAATCTGTGTGCATGAGTAGAATAACCATTCTTTGCATGATTTAACTCCTATGACCATTAGGGTTAAATAAGATCAAATCTTGCTTAATACGAACTAAATATTGATTTGCATGATTTTTGTTCACTTGATCAATGAATTAATAGTCGTGTTGAAATCAAAGGATTAGTAGTCGTGACCATGACACTAGTCATATTAGGAATCGGTGAATAATGAATAAATATCCATTGTATCAGTAGTTAGCCATTAATTTGAGATGTAATTTTTTCTAGACCAAAGTACCTAAAGAAATTTGTTTTCCAGTCAGTTTATCGATATTTGATGTTAATTGGTATTTAAATTATTTAATAAAACTCTTATTATTGCTTATTTGTTTTGTGTAACCTATAATCAAAAAATCCAAATTAATTCACCAGCGTTCTCATTGTGTTCGACACATGTTCTTACCACAACTATACTATTATACAATTAGGTTCACTGTCTAGTGTGTGTGTGTTAATCTGGTTGCGATAAATTTAGTTTTATAAATTTAAAACTTGAGCAACTAATATATATATATATATATATATATATATATATATATATATATATATATATATATATATATATATATCACACATCATCTACTCTAATAAATGAAAGTTTTCTTATCACATGTCACACTCTCATTTAATTTGACAAATATCATTTTGTGGTTATTTTGAGTTAACTTCTTTTCCACATGTCATTTTATAGGTTTTTCTATTTTAACAAATTTCACATGATACTTTAATGTAATAATTACAATAAATGTAATAATAAATGAATTTCAATTTCATTAATAGACTCATATTTTTATTTCAAAATTCTCAAATTAAAGCTCTTTAATTTATTTTGTTTATTTATTTAAATTTAAAAGATAAAAAAATCAATTTTAATAATTTATTATTTTTCTTATTTTCTTATAAATCCAAAGTTTTTAAATATTTAGACCTTTATATTTAATTTTGCTTAATTAACCCATGTAATATATGGGTCTTACACCTAGTATATTTATAAAAGAATAATTGTGTTTGTACAAATGTCATTCTTCTAAAGCTCCGTATTTAATGTTTGTCACGTATTAATATATCAGAGCTCTTCTAAGAGTTTTCTATGTATCAATATATTTAATGCAATCCTTTAATATGAAATCATTTAATTTAATAAGATATTGAATTACCATTATATCTTCCATTCATATAATAATTGCCTCAAATTATATTTATTAGCTTATGATTTATATAATCGTTGCATATTAGACATACTAGTTGTGAGACTTGTGTACTACACGCAGTGTTGCAAAACTCGGCCGATTACTCAGAATCGGCCCTCCACCGAGGTGAGTAATGTGAACTCGGCAAAAAAACTCGGATTAAGTCAAACTCGGTCAAAAATCGGTCAACATCTCTCTAACTCGGGCCTACTTGGTATTACTCGGTCTTACTCTAGCCTACTGTAACATCCCGAAATTCAGGTAAAGCTATTTAACCCTTCCCTTTTGTCAAGTTTTTTCAAGATTAGTCCCTTGAGTGAATTCTTGTAGCAAATGAGTACGCTGAGCATACTGGGGCGTACGTTGCGCGTACTCATGCGCTTAAGTTGGATGCGGACTCGCTTGGGTACGCTGGGCGTACCCAGGGTTACGCTGGACGTAACGGGCCCAAATGCAAACCCTAATATTTGGCTTGTACACTATATAAAGAATATTAAGGCTCATTTCTCAGCCTCCATATCAGAGAGTGAAACCCTAAGAGAGCCTTCCCTCGTCCTTAGCTTGAGTGTGAGTATTTTGGAGCTAAAAGTGCCTTGGTGTGTTAGTGAAGAAGAAGGAGAAGAGCTTGTGGAGGTTAGGGCTTGATGTGCAAGTTTGGATCTGAGATCTTCAGAGGAAGAAGCTTCATCTGGAGGTATAAAGTTCAAAACTTTCCTCTTTATTTGGTTTGATGTTGCATGGACCATTTCTAGGGTTAAAAGTCCTAAAGGTGGAGACTTTATGAGTGTAATGGACTCCATCGACCTAGATCTGTCCCATTTCAGTGATATTTGTCTTATAGATCCATAAAACTCCCAACTTGGTCGTTGTTATGGGGTCATGCTTGAACTATGAGCTTTCTAGGGTTGGAAATGGAATGTTATGGGTGTTAGTGACTTGGCCATCCATGCAAAGGCTTAAAGTCACCAACTTTATGGATTAGGAGGCTTAGGGATGGTCAGATCTAAAAGTTGGACGTGTGTCTTAACTGTTTAAGACCCCAAAAGCTAAGGAGTCTGAAAATGGGAGTTACGCGGGGTGTAATCCCAGTATGCGCGGCGTAAGGGGTCGCGTACCCCGTTTTTGCGAAGACACCGGGGTACGCCCAACGTACATGTTTGGTACGCGCAGCGTAACCCGAAGAGTTGACTTTTGTTAACTTTTAGGGTTTGGTCAACTTTAGGGTCTTTGAGCCACGAGAGGGGTAAAATGGTCTTTTACCTTTCTGAGAGTACTAAGAGAGGGAATAGTCTAGCCTTGAGAGAAGTATTGATTAAGAGTGTTTATTTCGTATGATTAGGCGGAGGCTAGATCAGATTTTTACAGAGTTCGAGATTATCGAGTCACCCGAGGTGAGTCTTCTCACTATACTTTACCTAGAGTGGTAATTAGAGTTATATGACAGAGTATCTTGTATGCTATTTATGTGATTGTGATGAACTGCATTATTTCTATGTGATTTATGCTGTGTATGTTCCAGAGTGTACAGAGTTAGAACCGGAAGGTTCACAGAGTTAGGACCAGAGGGTCCAAAGAGTTATAGCCTCAAGTGGCTAATATGTGTTATATGTGGTATTTTGGGGAACTCACTAAGCATTTATGCTTACAGTGTTGTGTTATGGGTTTCTGGTACCAGTGAGGATCGCGGGAAGGCGTCGACATGATCAGTACACACATGAGGAGTTTTTATGCATTATGATCTTTGGTTGTGTTTCTATGGTTGATATGTGATACATTGACATTTTTATAACATTTATGAATGAAAGTATGTTCTTTTGAAAATGTAAAAATTGTTTGAAAAAGTTGGGTGTTACACCTGCTCGGTCAAACTCCGCCAACTCGGTCAAAATCGGTAAAGGGTCAAAATTGTTATAAAAAGAGAAAAAAAATCAAGAATTTCAAGATTAATGTGTATAATACACTTAATGATTTATTATTTAACACACACATGTGATTATTACTGCATATATATCATAAATTTTCAGTAATTATTTATGAAGTGAGACATTTGTGTGTATTTCAGTTTTTATGTATTCACATGTATCTAATTTTGTTATATATTTCAATCAAATTATGATTTTGATATATATAATTTTTCCTAAAAATATTTCTACACGAGTTACCGAATCTGAGTACTCCCGACTACTCGTTACTCCCCAGTCGGCCGAGCAGGTACCGAATAGCGAGTTCTATAACCTTGACTACACGGATTCATTCTAAAAAAATTAAATATGAAGATCTAATAATTTTAGAAGTTCGAATTTATAAGGAAAAAAAATATTGAATTATTGAAATGTAATGTTTTATTTGTTATTTTTAACTTTTTTTTTAATTTTTTTTAAATTTAAACAAATAATTAAATAAATAAACAAATAAAATTACTGGATTCAATTTATAAATTTAAAAATTATAAGGAAAGTTGACTTAATGAAATTGATATGCATTTCTTATTATATTTATTACATTTAAATATAATGTGAAATTTGATAAAATGAAAATATAAAAAACCATGAAATAACAAGTGGAAAAAAATCAAAAAATCTTAGAAAATAACATATATCAAACGGAATGAGAGCATAACATTTAACAAAAAGATTTTTATTTATTAGGTTAGATAATTAGTTCACATATAATATCAAATTTTAAAAATTAAACATATTTACAACATAAATATATGTTTATCTTCAATTTTTTAAATAATCGTTCATATACTCTATGTAACTATAGCACATAATTGAGAAGATTTGTATTTCCATTCCATTTTTTATACCATTAAATAAGGAGATTTTTTATTTTTATGATAATATAAAACATCAAAGAGTAAATTTCCTATGTCATTCTTCACATCTCAAATTATATTCTTTTTAAACGGCGCTAACTTCTGCAAGTGATTCATAAACATAGATACATTCGCATATTATTTTCTTCTTTATTCTTTGAAAATTTTAATCCACTCTTTTTTATTGTACCTATAAACAAATAACCATTTTTTTAATTTAAACCAAATAGATGAAATATGTTATGAAGAAGTAGCAAAACATAGCCGTCAAAATTAGTATACCCATTTGAGAATAAAATAACGTAATAATTTTATGTGTAGAAATCCCATTAAATCAGGTAATAATTTTGAAATATGTTAAAATTTTCATAAGTATAACTTTGTCATATATTTTGCTCAATCAACGTTTTATGAACAAATACCATGTTTCAAATATTTATTTGAATCAACAATTATAATTTTATATAAATAGAAAAAACATAAATATGTTAATTAATAATTTATTGAAAATAATTTATTAATAATTCTGAGTATTACTATAAAATTTTAAGAGTAAATTACTGAAATCATCTCTATGGTTTGGTCAAAATTACACGTTTGGTCTCTAACATTTTTTTTTGCGCTCGGATGGTCTTTGTGGTTTGATTTTGTTGTGTTTTTCATTTATTACATACATAAAGTTAGGGAACAAATGCGCAATTTTCATCAAACCATAGGGACGAAAAACGCAACAAAAATCAAACCACATGGATAATCTGAGTACAAAATAAAAAATTAGGGACCAAACATGCAATTTTGACCAAACCATAGGAACGATTTCAGTAATTTACTCAAAATTTAATTATTTTTGTAATTGTGGTTCTCACGGGCTATAGCCTAGTGACTTAGGATAAGAATATACAAAAGTTCTTATTAATCAAAGTTGTTAAGATCAAAATCCTACGTATGATCGTTTTGTATTTGCAAGATCGAAATCGTAAGATTGGGATCGAGATCCTAAAATATCACAAAATAAAACATAACTTTAATTTATAAGTTTAAAACATGAAAAATATTTCAAACATTCAATTTTTCGTTCAAAAATTATAAAAAATTCAAAATGTTAATCATAAGCCACAACACAAAATGATAAACGGTAAATTAATAAATGGTAAAGGACATAAAATGGTAAAAAAAAATCATTTAAAAAAATCAAGGGAATGTAGGATCAGATCGGATCCCGATCCTACGGTCCTACATGTGACACTACCCCAAATACGATTCGTCTCGTTTTTCATAATTAGGATCGTAAGATTATATGATTATATGATAAGATCGTGATTTTAACAAAGATGCTGTTAACTAATAATATGGAACTGACATTGAAGGCTTGCAGCACAAGAAACTTCTTGTTGAGTAAGTCTTCAACACTGAAGTGATATGTGAACCAGTTTGACACTCTTAAAATTATTAGGTTTGATCTAAGAATTGTTATCGGTGGCGGACCTAGTTAAGAGTCAGGGGTAGCCTCTGCTACCCCTCAAAATCATCAGAGAAATATAGTTTTTTTATAAGCAACATTTCAAATATTAAAATAAACCAAAATCAAAGATAATGTAACCAAACAATAAAAGAGAAAAAATATTTGGAGAATGTACGTAAAACAAAGGATGCGATTGCGATTGTTTGTGAATCATAAACAATATTATTTTTCAAGCTTAAGTGTTAAGAGACCATTTTCCTTGTCAACATGACTGGATTCGTTTTATTCTTTCGTTGTGCATGATTTTGTGTTGACTTCAAGATCGTAAACATGTTAAAGAGAGGTTTTAAGATCCGTAGTTGTGGATATATCGTATTATCGTTTGCTTAGACTCTTCTTAATTGGGGAAGAGCTATCTGCTGTGCTCTTTTCCACATACGATGAAGTTGCATTTTCTCAAGTGCATGATACAACGTCCTTAAATTTTAGAGTAAATTACACGAATGGTCCCTATGGTTTAGGATAATTTACGAGTTTGATCTTTAACTTATTTTTTAACTCGGAAGGTCCCTATTATTTGTTTTTGTTACGCACTTGGTCTCTGTCTTACCTAAAAAACTATTTTGCCATTGATTTTTTAATTTATTTAAATAAACACGCCCCCAACGGCCCAACCCCACCACACTCATCTTACCTTACCTACCCTATTATTTTCTCATATTTAAATAATAGTTTGTTTAAGTAAGATAGAAACCAAACACGTAACAAAAACAAACAGTAATGAACAAACGCATAACATAAACAAAAAGTAGAGATTTTTCGATTTGAAAAGACTATACAATAAAAGAATGTTTGATAATAATAATTAAATAGTTGTATGAGAATGAGATTATAAAAAAGGTTACTTGTTGATTATTTTCTTTTTTCTAGGTCGTTTATGATAATAGAATCACTTATGACTTATCCTTTTAATGGAATAATCTTCATGTTTCAGATTATAGTCTGATACACAGTTCTTGAAAGCAAACGTTTTGTCAATCAACACATCTTCATGAACTACATAAACATCACCAATTTATAAACAAAATAAATAATTAGTCAAAATAATGTATATATAAACAAACGAATTATAGGAATGCAATTTCAAACTAAATTAGTGTTATTGGATGCTAATAAAATAATATATTGCAATCTAATTCAATATTAGTTCATTGTGGTATATACTTGTGTGAATTTTTGATACAAATCCTGGGATGACAGTGATCACCAAACTATCGCATTTTTCATTTTTTTTTTTTTCATTTATAAATAGGATGCTCTTCAACTTGCATAGAGCCATAGGTGTGTCATGAATGCCAATCAACTTTTTAGCCGAAGATTTACAATTGGTGCACCCCAAATGATACCATGGTACTGTAGTGTCAATGCCGACAATAGTTCAACCAACAATGAGGAATTGAATATGCAAATGTAAGGAAAACGTATTAGAAATTCAAAATGATTGAAAGAAATGTTATAAAAAGGGAAAAACTTGTACCTCAACACATTCAGCAACGTGATCAAGTACTTTGAACTCTCTTTTATTTAGAAAATTTTCATGGTATGAATATCCAAAAGATGAAACGATTTGATGAAACTGAAGAAAAAAAAAAAGGCTAATATCCTCCTATCATTTTCTTGGCTATCATGTGAAATGATAGCAAGTTTCATATTTTAATAATATTAATTATTAATTATATTTTAATATATTTACCATCATTTCAAATGAATAAGAAGATAAGTAGGAGAAAAAGTAGGAGGATATTTAATTTCTCTTACCAAATACAAGTGATTGAGCAGTTATATAAAACTTTTGAATTGATATAAATTGATAATATGATTTGGTAATCATTTAAAAAAAATAGGAAATCAATCCCATAATTTCATGATTATAGCTAATTAAAATCATTAGAGAACTTAGGCTTATGAGAGTACGAGAGATGAGCAGGGACGGGGCATTTAGTTTTAATTATGTAAAGTATCGTTTTTTTATTTTTTCTTTTTAATGTAACGAAATCCATGAATTGTTATTATAATAATATGTAACAAACAATAAATACAGATACGTAATAGACTAATATGTGAGAACCGTATGAGAAATTAAATATCCTCATATTTTTCATCATAATTATTTTTCTACCTATATAAAATGATAACAGTATCTTAACATATTATTCATTTTATAAAAATCTGACAACTAACAATATTCTATGGATAAAATATAAACAAGAGAATGTAAGAGAATCTTCGGGGGTATATACGGTTTCTTCTATGCGCTCTCTCATCGACAATCTGGTCCTCCCCCATAGCGGCAAAACATGGAAGTGGAACCCTTTAGTCCCGGGTAAGGTAAACATCCTAGCTTGGCGAGTCTGTCATGGGAAACTTCCATGTATGCTGAACCTTTTCAATCTTGGCATTAGCTCTTCAAACGTGTGTAAGCTGTGTCAAGTAGCTCCTGAATCAGAAGATCACATCTTTGTGGGTTGTCCTATCTCAAGTGAAGTCTGGTCGCATGTGCGTAGATGGTGGCGAGCGTTAGATCCTTCCCCTAGCTCCTGTCGGGAGCTGCTGGAATGTAAAAATCGACTTAATGGACACCATAGTCTGCAGGAGCTCCACGAAGCTATAGTGCTAGTCTTCATGTGGGTAATTTGGAGATTCAGGAATAGTAAGGCACATGCTACAAACTCAAACTCAAACTCAAGCTCAATCTCAAAATCGATGCTGGTGTATGAGGTACAAGCCTATTCTCACTTATGGATCCAGGGGCGGAACACAAACATCAAAATTGGAGGGGCCAAAACAAAACTTTAAAACATAACCAAATAAAAATATATTAAATCGTTATCGGAAAAGACTTATTAGCATGTTAAAAGAAAACGTTTATAAAAAAATTGTATATAACTAGAATTTAGAAGAAGTAATTGTAGTCATATAAGTGGTTACGGTTACAATGACTAATTTAAAAGAAATCAACTTAAATTATAAATATAAAATAACCAAATCATAACTATTCTATAAATATTAGTATTTCTAAAAAAAGAATTAACAAATAAATTATCTTCAAAAGTTCATAAAATATCAAGAATCTCTTTTTTATTTTTATTTTTATCTTTTTTGATAGCGGAGCATCATCTTTTCTTCAAGATTTTGACAACACATACCTTTATCATAAAGTGAGAAGATTATGGTTAAATTAGAGTAGAAAACACTTTCTTACTTGATAACAATATCAACAAGAAAAGAGGGTCAACTAAGGAACGGAGAGCATTAGAATAGATAGTAAGCAGTAGTTACCGGAGATGGCGTTCAACAATGGTCGAGATGGGTTCTAAGGTGATGAATAGCGGCGGTTTCCGGCAGTGATGATTGACCGGCATTATTTTTAAGAAGACGGAGAGCAGCGGTTTCCGGCAGTAACCCGCTTGACTTCTTTTCTTTGTTTTTGAATTTTTTGAGATTTGTTTAACTATTTGACGATATGATAAAATCTCACAATATCATATTAGGATTTGATTTGGATTACCAAATTTATAGGGGGTTTGTTTTGATTTAGAAGACTTCAATATGTTTATTTAAAATTCCTTTTAATTTCACCTACAGCGTCTTCATTTTTTGTACAAACCTAAACATATATTTTGGCTAAGGATATGATAAATAGCAAGCAAAAAATCGGGGAGGCCATGGCCCCTCCTAGCCCCCAAAGGGATCCGTCACTGTATGGATCAATGCAAGGAAGAGGAGAGGGCAAAAGCTACGATGGATCGAATGGTGCTGCGACCCAATTCTAGAATGTTGTCATAGATCGTGATTCTGTTGTCCTTTTGTTTTATTTCTATCTTTCATTTTCTGTTTTAATTTGGTTGTACCTCCTAGCCCCTGGCTAGTTTTTTTCTAATATATACCTGCCGTTCAAAAAAAAAAAAAAAAAAAAAAAAAAAAAAAAAAAAAAAAAAAAGAGAAAAAAAAAAGTTATTTAATTTCTATCTCTTATTAAATAGTAATAAATTTTTTTGGACTCTCCATATTGGGCCATGTTCTGTCCAAGGTTAGCCCAGACCCACTTGGCCACTTAGATACTTTCTTCGGACCAACCAACTTACCAACTCCCAACATTGATACACAACCATGACACACGTTTCATCCATTACCACATCATCTTATTAAATCTCATCTTGAAATCATGGCTTCAATGACACTAGATTGAATTTTAATAAGCAACCCCAATTGCTACCAGTTTTCACAAATTCAACGATTTCCATGAATGTTCGTATACTTCAATGTGACATGTAAGTCAGTACTTAAAGTATCTTATATGCATAAATGTGATGTATTCTTTCAAATATTATATAACCCAAGTTGATACTTAATTCAATACATCGAAGTATCTTGATGTACAAAAGATTGAATGAAATCTTATAAAGTGTTATTTATTTATATGATATTTTTAAAACCTAAACATTTTTATACGGACATCTTTGACTACATTTTATGAAAAAATTCTTGAAGTTTAGTACTTTTATAACTACTCCTTGTATCCCAGAATTATTGATCACAGACAAAAAAAAAACATACAAATTAAGGAAATATTAATTACCATTAATTTTATTAAATAAAATGATAGTTATATTATTTTGTTGCATTTAATTACATTTTAGTTGCATTTAGTTTCATAATAGTTTTAACTAATAATGAGGGATATTTTGGATTGATATTTATTTTTAAAAGTAGGTTATTATTTATGGACAAACAAAAATGAAAACATAGATTATTAATATAAGATGAACGAAGTAAAATTTATTAAAAAGATTTTTTTTTCTGAGATTTATCAAAAACTTTTGTTCTTTTATTGAAAAAGATTTTCAAAAAAGACGATTTTAGGTTTTTATAGTATTGTTAAACATTAAAAAGCAGTTACCTATTTTAAGTCGTGGTTAATCATTTAAGATGCCATTTCTTTTCAGTGGAAGCTAATTTTTTAGAACAATAGTTATTAAATAACGACAAGTCTTCATAAAAAAAACTTTTTCAAGGGATTTAGTTGTCTTTAACGTTTGTCTTATAAAGAAATTAATGATGTTTAAAGCAAATTTTAATTATAAAAATAATCTTTATGTTTAATCTTTTAAAAAGGTAGTTAGTGGTGGAGAAATATATTGCAATGAAGTAGTAATGTTTTAAAAACATGTGGGCACAAGTCGTATTTGTTATATCATAAAATAATCAAGTGTCAACGTGATAAAATTTAAGAATCATTACATATATGGTTTAACCGGTTCTCTTTAAAAAAATTTAGAAGATTTTAGCTTTTAGATTTTAATAAAAAGAGTAAAATAAAAAGAATTATTAAAGATACGAAATTAAAGCTTTTGTTTTAAAAGAATAACTTTTTAATTCAAAATGAGATCGCTTTATACATTTCAAAAACTAGTTGTTAATTTCTTCTATAACAATTCGCTGAAATCCATGTTTGTCAAAAATTACAAGTTTGGTCTTTATTTTTATTTTTTTCACTAGGACCAACCATAACATATTATTTTGTTGCGTTTTTAATCCTTTGTAGGGATAAAAAAACCATGTTGTCCTTCAAATTTTCTTTTCCAATTATTATTATTATTATTTATTGATAATATAAATATAAAAATACATGGGTCCCACCTTCAACCCTTCTCTCTCGGTCTCACCTTATCCTTCACTTTTATCTTGAAGAAAAAAAATAAGAGCAAATTACTGAAATCATCTCTATGGTTTGGTCAAAATTACATGTTTGGTCCCTAACTATTTTTTGTACTCGGATCGTCCCTGTGGTTTGATTTTGTTGCGTTTTTCGTCCCTTACATATATAAAGTTAGGGACCAAATGTGTAATTTTGACCGAATCATAGGGACGAAAAATGCAACAAAATCAAACAATAGGACGATCCGAGTGCAAAAAAAAAGTTAGGAACCAAACGTGCAATTTTGACTAAACCATAAGGACGATTTCAATAATTTACTCAAAAAATAAGCCCTAAATGGTCCTCAGCTCACCACCGTCGAAGCCACCAATGGAACCACCAGAAACACTAAAAACACTAAAAAAACACCGCCATAACCCACTAAAAACCCATGGATCACCATTTACTCCTCCTATGTTGCTTCTCTCTTCCTGTCACTTTTCTCTACTCCATCTCTCTCGCCAGAAATCACCACCTCCGCCATCATCGGTTATGCAAAGGGTTTCCTATCGAATTTTTTGTACTCTGTCTTCCTCCCCTCGATTTCCATTTACTCTATCGATTTTTCTCTACGTCGTTGCTTCTCTCTACTCCTCATCCGATTCATCTTCTCTAGAGGTGGATCTGCCTGAAGTAGACGAATCTGAAGATAATAAGGAAGGCTACGTCTTCGGAAACGAATCTGAAGACGATAAAGCTGCTTCACATCATTAGGTGGTTCACGTAAGGGTGACCATCGGCTCAACTTCAACCGCAACATCTCCTTCACTGAAATCTCAAACACCATTTCATCATCGATTTTAGGTTGCTTTACGTTTTTAGCTTTGATTTCCAAACCTGGTTTTGATTTCAGCTTAGGTTTTGCTTTTTGGGATTTAAATTTGTTTAGGTTTTTTATTTCGAAATTTGATCTTGGTATGGTTATGATTTCGGAATGTGGTTTGTAGTAGAGCTTGAATAGATGGGTGGTGGTGATGTTGGAATCAGTCGATGGTGGTTTTTGGTGTTGGTGGTGGTTGTTGGTAGTTAGTGGTGATCAATGGTGGTCGGTGGTGAATGAGAGTATGAGTGGGTCTCATATGTCTATATAGACAAAACTGCACAAATGGTCCCTGTAGTTAGCTGAAAATTGTCACTTTGGTCTAAAAAAGTTTGGACTAGCACCACAGGTCCAAACTTTTAATTTTGTTGCAAGTTTGATCTAATTTGCTTTGAAATTTCTTATAATGACAATTTTACCCTTAGCTTTTACTTTTTCAGTTTTATTTATTTATTTAAATATTTGATTGGTTAAAAGAATAAAAAAAATTTAAAAGAGAAGACATAACACACACACACACACACTCTCTCTCTCTCTCTCTCTCTTTTCTTCCCCATAAATAACCACTTCCTTTTCTCTCTCTCATTCGCTTTTCTTCCCATCGTTGCTGCTTCATTCCCTGACTGTAACGCCCGTAGATCCGAGCTAGTTAATTTAGAGACAATGAGCTTCAAAAATGAGTTTTTAATGGAAGATTATTTAGAATGATTAATCTTAACCAAGTTATAGTATATGTTACAAGGGTTTCGTACATATAAAGAACATCAAAATCCGAGTTATAACGAAGAAGTTATGGCCCGTCGAAGTTTTACGGCAAAACTGGCACGACACCGGGAGACGTAAATAGTAAATTTACGATAGATGACTTTTTAGCCTTGGTGATCTAAACAGAATTTGTAGTATACGTTAAACCGATAACATACAAAAAATGAACGCCCAAAGCTGACTTCGTATGAGGAAGTTATGAACTTTCTAAGATTTGGCATAACAGTGCACGACCCGAAACTCGAATTTTAGTTCGAGCAATTTTGGCCTACTCAACCTAAATGAGAGATGAAGATCTCATTAATAGGAACTCAACGATAGAAATACAGACGAAAACGGAGTCCGTATATATAAGTTATGAATTTTACGCGGACATTTAACAGTATAATCTCCTCCTAGTGTTAAATTTAAGATCGGTCAAGAATTAGCTAATGGATTCAAAATGAAAGTTGTAGATCTTATTTTTACCTACGCATGGATATAAAGAACGTTAAAAACGGAGATCGTATGCAAAAGTTACGGATTTTAGAAGTCAGAAGTGTGTTGTGCGAAAATGGGTGACGTGGCACAATCTTGACCATTGCTTTCTCCCCAAGTCTTGCCATTAGATGGTAACATGTGGTACCAAGTTCAGTCATATTTCACCCTATAAATAGAACCTCTCCCACCCTCATTTTCTTCATACATTTCCTATTCTTTCTTCTCTTTACACTCTCTCTAAACTTCCCAAAACTCCCCTAGCGCTAGAAGTAAGCCCCGGAGCGCTCGACAGCTCCGAGAAGAAGAGCTTTCAGTTTGGAAGTTCTACTCCTGCGGAGCCCGGCTTCTAGCCAAACCCCTCGTAGGTCAGATACGCCTGCGCTATTTTAAATATAGTTTTTATTTAAGTATAATAATGTTATTAGGACCTTATAATAAATATTTGGGCTATTATTATCAGTTATATAAGTGTCGTTATAATATCTTTTTAACCACTCGCGGTATGGGGAATCTGGTTTGGAGGCCGCTTGGGTTGCTGGATTTCAGAAGTGCTATATGCCAAAATGATTATCCCATCCGGTGTTCCATGTCTGGCCCCTGTCTGTACATAGTGGGTGAAAAGTATTGTGTTAACGCTTATATAATAGTAATAATAGTTAGACTATCAATTAGTCTCGTCGAGCATTAGACTAAACTCTAGTGGTAATGATATTAGGTTCTGTCAAAGGAGTTGTTTAAAGTAAATGAAGTGTCGTCCGAGTACCGAGTCACCACCTTTTTAAGTGAGTGCTTGGTCCCTTTCGTCTTACACATAAATATGAAGTATTTTATATAAACTACGTGCTATGTGTGCATATTATCTATATACTTGCTATCTATGTTGGATGAATGATTTTATACAAGTTTTATATGATTTAAACTGTATATGTATTTATATCTACATACTATGTTGGGTAAAACATGGGTAGATAAAATATGAGTTGTATGATGAGTTGAGAGGTGATATAGACCATGAGGTAAGGGTGAGAGGTGGATGATATAAGAAAGCCTTGTTCCCAAATGTTGGCCCTATCATCTAGCAGAGTACGGATGACAACCACTGACTATTCTAGACAGTCCAGTGGAACACTAGCAGTCTCACAACCTGTAGGTGTTGTGAACGATGTGTTCACCGGTGTACTCTAAAAACCCATTGATATGTATTGCTAGTGGACTCTCTAAAACGATACTGTCAATAAACAAAATAACCTTATCAGTTGTGCCCGAAGGACAATATCGGCAGCTGCGCCTCATAGAGAATGTCACAATTCTGGTAGTTGCGCCTAAGTGATAAAACTAGCAGTTGTGCATGACAGCTGTGTCATTGACAACGATGGACTTCGTACCTATTCCTTAGGATAATCCTTAGGAATGAATGAATGAATGAATGAGAAATAGCATATTCTTATGGTAGATCCTTAAGAGTAAAGAAGATAACGGGGATGGGTAATTGGGTTAACTGTTTGATGAATAAAACATAATAATTATATTATTGTGGGTTGAAAACCCTATGTACTCATCAGGGTTCCCGACCTGACCCACGCAGTTTATTTATATCACAGGTGTTGATATGAAGTCACATTACACTAAGAGATTAAGGAGCTATAAATCACTAGTGATAATGAATGTAAGTTCTGTTTATGCTTATGTTTTTGTATTGACGATGACATCCCAAATGTTTTAAAATGAATAAAAATCGTTTTCTTCGGAAATGCTTTGATAATGTATTTATCATGTTTTACTGGGAACAAATTCCGCAAAATTTTTATTAAAAGGGTACTCTGATTTTTTATAAAGCATAAACAAAATCGGTCTTTTCTGGCCGTGAAAATGGGAATGTCACACTGACCACCGACGACACCAAGAAATACCCCAACACCATCTAGGACCACCTTGCTCCACCACGTCACCACCGCAGCTGCCTACCACCTTCTACTACCCCACTTCTTTTACCGATCAAACCCAACCCAACCCTTTTCCCTTTTCTTTGTTCTCACCGGAAGGAAAGAAAAACAGGAGGCAATAAGGGTAGCAACGAGGACGAAACGAGAATGGGGGTGGCACTGAATAGATCTGAAAAATCGATCAAACTTCAACCAATGATTTGAATCGATCCGAAAAACCGATATGAATAGATCTAAAAATCGAGCTACATATCTGTTGTAACCGACAGTGGGACTCGATGCAAGAATATAAAGAGAGAGAGAGAGAGAGTGTGTGTGTGTGTGTGTATGTATGTGAGAGTGGTAGTGGCTTACCTGTCACAACTAGGAAATTCTATATCCTTGTAACTATAACAATGATAGCAATTGTAACCAAAATTTTGAAAGCATGCTTGGTGTTTATTCAATGATAACAAATTTCATCAAAAACCCTATACAAACACTTCAATTGGTCAACGAAAGATTGGAAACCCTAAAGTCCAATGTGGACTAGGATTTCCTTATTGGGCCTAATGGACCAATAAGTTTCCAATTTGACTATTTTGGGCTTAGAACCCTTAAATGGGCTCTAATTGTACCCACTTTCATGAAACATTACATTTTGGGCCATAATGGATCCTAAGTGAGTTGGTTTACCTTAATAGGACTTATTGGGCCATAATTGATTTAATTAACTTTAATGGACCATAAACCCATTCTTTTATGCTAATTGGGCCATGAACCGTTTAATGAGGCCAATGGGCCGAAAAATAATAATGGGCTTATAGAAATTCGATCAAGCCAAGAGTTTGGGCTCAACACCATTTTCTTCATCTCTTTAGGCCCATTCTCGACCCAATGAAAAAGAAGAAAATAAAGGATTAGGAAAAGAATTAAACTAAAAAAATGGAATTAGTTAAATTTTGTGAGCATGCCACCTCTTTATTGCATTGTGGGCTTCCATACAAGTCACTGCTCTCTTTCTTCTTCCCTCTTCTTTTTGTTTCTGCTGAGGATCACACGCACACACACAACTCACTTGAATTTTCTCTCAAGAACTCACAACAACAACCCCTCACTTCCTCTCAAAAATTTCGAGAATCATAAGGGCTTCAAGAAGGATTTCATCCAAAAATCACTTCAAGTTATATACTAGTGGTAAGATTTTATAAACATACTTTCTGTATACACTCATTCACCCCTCTTACAACCTTAATCTCTTGATCATACTCCCTAGAACTTATCAAAGTTTGAAGGTGCCTTCAAGAAGCTTGCTAAGGCCGAAAACCACACCATCATCTTCATCTTTTTCTTGAAAAACTGAAACCACAAACCCAAGGTGAGTTCATACCCCCTTGTTTTCGGTTTGAACTTGTTTTTTTTTGTAGGGGGGGGGGGTGGATACAAGTGTTATGTGTTGATCTAGGTGTGTATGCATGTTATGTGTGATTTCTTTGGTTATTATTGTGAAAAATGTGATAATACTTTATATATTTCAAGATCTATAGTATAAATGAGAAAGACTCATAAATAAAAACATATTAAACAACATACTTCAAGGATCTAAGTGTTTTTATATATAAGAAAGGAAAAACAAAGCAAAAGATTGTATAAGTATCATATTTGCAAAAATAACAAAGTATTTGGGAAGAGGATGACATATACAGTTATATAAGGACGAAACTGGTTAATACTAGCTTATAGTTGGATTTTATGATAATAATACTTTTCAAGGGGGCCAAAAATATGAATTCTAGCATTTGGGCCTAAATAATGGTCCTTACGGTTTTGGGCCGAAAATGCAAAAATTTATAAGCATTAAAGGGCTAAATAGTCATTAATGCAAAACTCGAGTCCAAAACTGGAAGTGGGTAGAAATCAAGGCTAAAATGACATTTCTTGATAAATTGGACTAAAAATGCAAAGTTTTTGGAAATTGGGCCAAAAATGTAAAACTTATGGAATTTGGGCCAAAAATGTAAACTTTTTACAATTAAGGGCTGAAAATGTTCAATATTATAGTTTTGGGCAGAAATCACAATTTAAATAATGTTTTGGACCGAAAATTTCAAGAAAAATGAGTTAAGGACCAAAAATGTCAATTTTCATCAAAAGGGATTAAAAATGTCATTTTTATTAAGAAAGGGGCTAAAGATGTAACTTTATATGAAAAATGGGCTGAAATGGTCAAATAAATATTTTGGAGTTAAATATGTTAACATTTAAACCGTTTGGGCCAAAAATATAAATTTTCACAACAAATGAAATTAAAATGGGTATATTTCCATAAAACAATGTTATCGTTAAAACTCAAATGTTGGATATTTTCATAGAATAACTAAGTCATCTGTGTAAAACAAACCGTATATTAAAATTATTATCTACAAACAGATAATCAATACGATGCTTGGGCCTACTATTCCTATTCGTGCTTATTGGGCCTTCGTGACCCAATTACACGATTATTGGGCCCGATATAAGAAAAACATGTTTATTGGGTTTCCAACGACCCAATTACATGCCTAATGGACCCTTAATGGCTTTTACATGCTATTAGGCCTTCGTGACCCATTCGCATTGCTAGTATGACCCATATCAATCATATGCTCGATGGGCCAACATGTCCATAAGCATACTCGACAGCCTCTAAATAACACACATGATTAGTGGGCCACAGTTGCCCTTTTTCATGTTTGTTAGGCTTCATTCATAATCATATAAATATCAAACGGGTAGTAATCAATGTTATTTCATATTCATGGGGTAATAATTGGGATTTAGTGAGAAATATCGGTCGACACCAACGACTTCCCTGTCGTAGCCTGTAGTTATAATCAGAGTCTCCCGGAAGAAGAGCGAGAGTTTGTGTATAGATCTATACGGGGGTGACTCCCTCACACCTGAGTTGTTCGCTACAGTTAGACTCTGCCAGTCTAGGGTGACAAAATCTTGACCAAAACCGATATTGCAACAATGCAAGACAGGCGAAATAATCATTATTATGCATGGTTATAACGTCTCACATAGAGATCCATTACCATTTCATAATTCATGAGAAATCAACTTCTTTACATAATCGTTATTCAATGTGGTTTAAGCGATAATACAAAATTATACTACTGTTTTGAATCGGAAAATATCGGATTTTCCAGGGACTTTATATCATTCATTTAACACATCAAATACAACAAAATGAGCGCTTTTGGGATAGCCATACAAATATACATGTTTTGAAATCACATATACAAATGCATATATTGGATCATCACCTCACATCGTAAACAAATTTTTATTTAAGAAAATATCGAATTTTCTGGGTTATACAACGATACAAATAATTTTTATATCAAACATGCTTATGAACTCACCAACATTATATATGATGACCCGTTTTCAGATAACTTGTATTCTCAAGTAACATATACGCAGAAGATAATTATCAAGCGTATTAGGATTTCATGTTTTGTGACTTTTAAACAATATACATTATAACTATGTAATATTTGTTCAATGTACTTGATGTGAACTATGACAGTTGTACTATGTAATGTTGGTTTGTTTCATGTATATTCATTGTAATGGTATTCAATTATTAGTCACGCAAGCCCTCGAACGTTTCCGCCGTTCGGTTCGAGGGTGTGACATTACCAATGGCAGAAAATAATGGTGGTGTCAAGAGATTGATGGTGTCCGACGGGATTCCACAGCATCGGCGACGAAGGGCGGCGATGGCAACCCTGCTGCTTTTACTTTCCTGTTCCGATAGGTTTGACGAGAGGGAAGGAGAAAGAAAGGGTTGTGGGTGGTGGGTTGATCGGCGATGGCCGGAGGGTAAATGGGTGGTGGCAGCGGTGATGTTCCGGTGGTCCCTGATGGTTTTCCGGTGGCCTTACTATCGGTGGCTGGTTATCGGAACTCCTTAGCAGTAGTTCAATGGTGGCTATGGGTGGTCCTTGGTGGCTGCTAGTCATGGTCCAAGGTGAAAGGTGAAGGTTGGTGATGTTTGTTCTAACAATGGTGGAAGTGTGTGGATTTAAGGTGATCGTGGGTCTTAGTCCAAGAACAACAAACAAGAATCCGTTCTCTTTCCCTTTATAATTTATGCAAGAATCCTTTCATTTTGAGAGAGAGAGAGAGAGAGATTTATTCATATTTTTATTTACTTGTTTTTTTTTTTTTTTTAAAATCAGAAAATCATAAAAAGAAATAAGAAAAAAGAGAAAATCATATTAACAGAAAAAAAATCCATCATTTTGAAAATAATTAGAACAGAGTGGACCAAAAACGCAACAAAATGAAAGCTTTGGACCACTGGTGCTAGTTCAAACATTTTTGGACAAAAATGACATTTTTTGACATTCCACATGGACCATTTGTGTAGTTTAATCGTGTATAAATCATGTAATTGATTTTCTTTTATTAATAAATAATAGTAAAACTGAAAAAGAAAATACAAAATGCAAAAAAAGTCTTTTCATTTTAGAGAGACGAAAAATGATACAAAATCAAACTATAAAGACAGTCCGTGTAAAAGAAATTAGAAATTGAACATGCAATTTTCACCGAACCACATGGACGATTCCAATAATTTGTTTTTTTTTTTTTTTTTTTTTTTATAAATATTTCTTTTATTTTGTCAAATACATTGGTTATAATTCTTTTTATGTGTGTTTTTACCGGTGAATTTTCAAACAATAATACACAACTACATATCATTAGTTTTTGTTTACCAAAGGGCTTGTAGCCCAACGGTATTCGGTGTTGCCCTCCCTACTTGAGGTTGAGGGTTCAAGTCCCGTCGTGGATATAGGTGGATTTTAGGTGTAGTTTAGGAGTAGGTTATATTTGCTGTTTAAAAAAAAATTAGTTTTTGTTTAGTGTGAAATTTTGTAACATCAACATCATATTTACAATTTTGCTTATATTAATTAACGAGTTGGTTATTCTAAAAATATCCAGACGAAAAAATAAAACTCTAATGTCTTATCGCTGTATTCATAGAGAAAAAAGTTATGAAGGAAAAAAGAGTAAGTTAGGTGGTTTCAACCAAAAATGATGAAAACAGTAAAAAAGCAAAAGATATACGGCACTTATTGTAAAAACGTAAACAACGTGATATAAAGAACGTGAGAAATTGCAATAAATAACAATAAAATAATAGCACACCAAACTTAGATATTTTTTTAATAAAATTACAAAGAAAAGATTCATCAACATGTCGGATGGATGGAGAACAATGGCCGACCTTATTTTGATTTTCTCAACCACTAATTCCCCATTTATCATTACCATCAATTAATAAATGTAACAAAATTAATCAAAATATCCGGATAGTTTACAAAATAAAATAGGTCTATTTGATTTTTTTTACACAAGTAATCTTTATTGTTTCAAACCAGGTTGTTAAGATCAGGATCATGAAATCGTTTTTAGTTTGCAAGATCAAAATCGAAATTCTAAGATTCACACAAAATAAAACATAATTTTAATTTAGAATTTTAAAACATGAAAAATATTTCAAAAATGCAATTGTTTGTTCAAAGTTATAAAAATTTTAAAATATTAGTCATAAGGCACAACATACAATGATAAACGGTAAATTGGTAAGATGTAAAAAACATAAAATAGTAAAAAAATTCATTTGCCAAAAAAAAAAAATCAAGGGAAGGTAGGATCAGATTGGATCCCAATCCTACAATTCTACATACGATCTTACGATCATACCTATGATCTTACCCCAAAATACGATCCGTTTACGATCTTGCTTGTTTTTCATATCGTAGGATGGTATGATCCTACGACCAGTATCGCGATTTGGACAACTATAATTTGAAATCGTTGTACATTACGTTTTTATGGCTTACATTTAAAAAGTAGAGGCTAAGTCTATTTATCTTTTTTTTTATTTGACTTTATGCATTAAACTTGGTCGACATTGTCTCTCTTCATCAACCACAACAAAACCAATTGACATCGTCGAGTTAACCTCAACTCTGACTCACACCACTTGTTTCATTTTCTCTATCTTTGGTATCAAGATAAAGACTCACTCCTCCATTTCCTTTATTTTTTCCTCCACTCATGAAAGTCATTGAAGCTCCACGTTGATCTATCTCTATTCAAGAACCTCTACACCTCTGTCCACCTGCCATTCTACTTCGATGAAGTTGCCTCGTGGAAGGCTTAGATGTAACATCACACACATGGGCCAGTTCCAAAATTTTAAAAGTACGTTTGGTCATGGAAAATTGTTTTTATTTTCTAAGAAAATGTTTTCAAAAAATAGAGTTGAGTTTTTATTTTTGATTTTCAGTGAAAATTTTAGAAAACGCGCTTGGTTGTAAGCGGTGAAGTTTTCATTTTTCATTTTAGAAATTTTGAAAAACTGTAAAACTCGCTTTTTAATTTACGTATGATTTGGAAAAGTTGAAATTTTTATTTTCTAAGAAAATTTTGGAAAACTGAATGAACCACACGCATTTTTCAAAATTTTCATTTTTCTTGGAAAATTTTCCTAAAAAACTGAAATTTTTTCCACAACCAAACGCACCCTAAGTTTTAACAAAGTTTGTTAAGGGGATGTTTGGCAAAAAAAACTTATAACTTATTAGCTTATAAACTAATAAATTAGAGAGAGTTAGCTTATGAAAAAATAACTTATTAGTGGTTTGACACCACTATAAGTTGTTTTTATCCAAACAGTTTTTACCTTATACCGGTGTGGAATCTATAATAAACTAATAAGTTCATTTGACAAACACCCCCGAAGTTGTGCAGTTATACAATCAATAAAAAAGCAAAAGTATAAATGAAGTTCTTTTACACGGTTGAAAGTTTTCTAGAATATCCACACATCTCTCCTTCTCCACTTTTTATCACCAACCTAGATATATGTCTAAAAAAGGTTTAAATTTGGAATGCCCGGTGAAAAAGTTTGAGTTTATAATAAAAATTAGAAAAACATTGAGTTATTAAAATTAAAATGTTTATTCTTTTTTAAATTTAAACAAATAATTTAGATAAATAAAGAAAGAAAACTAATGAAATTTTAATTTAAAAATGTTGAAATTAAAGAGAAAATCAATTATGGAAATTGATATGCATTTATTATTAAATTTATTGTAATTATTACATTTAAATATTATGTAAAATTTAATAAAATGGAAAAAAACCATAAAATATCATGTAGAAAATTGAAAATAACCACAAAATGACTAATGACATAGGGTCAAATCATGTAACAAATGATTTTAATTTGTGTAGAGACGTAAAATCTTTAAGGGAAATATATAAGTACAACAATTCAATCCCTAATTAAAATCCCCAAGAAAAAGCTTTCAAATAAACAAAATAATATTAAGTTCCAAAATTTTGGGAGAAAGCATTCAAATTATGAGCATTTGCATGATTATGCACCTACTACAATTTCCTGAAGTCTATTTCATAAACTAAAACTGATTACTAAAATTCAGGCTCATGTATAGTTACTATACTAATCTTAGGGTTTATAGCCCCCCTAAATCCATTAATAAAGTTGAAATCAAGCAACATTAAATAAAGTTGATGACTTAGCTATTGACAAAATCTAAGTTGGAAACACAATTTAACATTTAATTTACGGTAGGAGTTCATATGTAGGAATAAGATGGCAATCGAATAAGATGACTAGAAATTAAGTGCCTTAACCAAGAGTTATATCTAATTTTTTCTAATTTAACGAAGTCAACTCTAATTTCCTAATTAAATGGATTTATTCAAATGTTATCTATTTATTCAAATTTAAAGGTTTTTCCTTCAACTATCACTTAAACTTAAGAGTATAACTGATTCTAATTTAGTTAATTTAGTGGCCTTGAAACTTTATATCTATTATTTTATTTATTTATTTTTCAAATAGTTCCACATAAATGGGTAAAACTTCTAGCCCGAAAATACGGATGTTACATTTAGTTTATTGGGAAATTCCTTTTCTGGATAGCCCTTTTCGTCTTCTTCATTTTTGTATTTTTTTTTCCTATTCAGCATTCGTATAATTTCTTCTAGATAATCTATCAGTTTTCCTAAAGTCTTTCCATAATCGATAAATATTATGATCTCTCGTAGAAAAATCTCCTACCCCATACAATAATCGAGAATAATGTCAGAGTGTCTTTCATTTCTTCCGTTATAAAACATTCACTTCATTTAGTACTTTCTAATGCTTTTGAAAATTCCACCAATTGAAATCTAGATCTCCTTCGTCCCCAACTATTTATATTCACGAAGGTCTATTTGTTATTGCACAAGAAAAGAAGAGGGAGAAAGAAAGAGTGAGAAATGATAGATTGTATGTTCCCTCTAAGATGTGTTTTTAAGGATGTTATTGTAAAATGAAAAATGACAATGAATAAAAGAAGCATAATTTCAGTGACTTATTTTACTATGTTTTCAAATCACGAGGATCACATGTGTTAAAAAATTCATATAAGAATAATATTTGGACTATTTTGTAACCTATAAGGACCATTTGTGTAGTTTATTTTAATAATAATTATAATAATATAATAATAATATAATTAAGAGATTAGAAGTAAAGTCATATTGTTAAGAAATTTGTGTCATCTTGGTAGCATGGGAATTGGGTTGCCGGCCTAAATATAAAATTGGATATATATAAACACAAAAACAAGCATCCGCATATACACCACAAAATTAGTAAACTACTTTCTTTTTTCAATAAGAATATTCAAGAAATTAGGAAGAAAATTTCATATAAAACAACACTAACGGGTGACTTATTTCATACCAAATACTAAATGAGTTAATGTAACAAATACGTTTCAATTTTTTTTGCAATGAATTATTATTATTATTTTTTAAATATTATAAACATCTATCGAAATAATAATTTTTTTATAACTACAGAGTTCTAGTTGCATTATTTAGACAGTTATTTCAAATATGTTTTGAAACAATAATATATTATAAACATAATAATTATTTACACATTTATGATACCAATCCATACTAAATCATACACATTTGAAACAAATAAAACAATAAAACGATACATATTTAATAACAAGGAACACAATAAAAATCTCATTGTTTCCTTAACTTAAATCATACGACAACAAACGAAAAGATGTAAAAACAATTAAAGATACATCTTTCCGCAAGCTTTAGTCCAACCAAAACACATGAGATCCATGTCTTGGTAAAAACATGATAAAAATGCATCCTACACGATTAATCATTACTTATACTAATAATAATATAATAATAGTAATAATAATAACAACAATAGTAACATAACAACACGATATTTTATATATTTGATATTATAATGATGATAATCTATGAAGCTGACTGGGCTTGAAACTGTCCACGAGATTCAGCTGCTAATCCCAACCATGATTTGCCTTCTTCTTGCTTCGAAGGACTCCCATGGTTATCACTTTGGTATGGAGATCTTGCTGTGATTCTGTTAATATTTCAAATCAAAATCAAATTCATGTATGGAATAACTCACAAGTAATTTCTTATGTCTTCGTTTGAATGTTTGTTTAGTGTTTACCTTTCTTTCCTCTTCTCCAAGAATCGGGCGAGTGAAGCTTTTCTTGCAATCGGAAGATCTGCAGAAAAAAGTAGAGAAATCAGTTTTCTTTTTCTGAAATAATTTCGGTAAATCCATGTTTATACACACAGAGAAAAGATGAATTACTTACCAGAAACAACAGGCTGAAGCTGGACGTTTTCGTTCTCGATGTTTGATGCAACCAGATTCGAAGGTTCGGTTGGTTTCGGGATCCAATCGGAAGCCGGCCGGAAAGTTTGGGTCTTCTGCGAGGTTCCTTTTCCGGCCAACGTCATGATTTCCATGGCCTTCTCGGCTGGGAAATCATCAAGTACGATCACCTGTCCGGCGTAAAAGATGGTCATTTGGGCTGATTCCGGCTGCTTTTTTGGGACTTGGGTTGAAACAGGGGAAACGGCGGCATCTTGCTGACGGTGGGAAGGTTTGTTGGCCGCCGGGAAAAGATTCATGGTGCCGGTTGCCATACCTGATGCATCCACATAACAGATCCAGATTATTATTCCGGTAACAACCAATTTAACCATGGGGGATCTCAAAATCAAGATCGATTTGAAGAAAATACAGTAAAGATTTGAAGTTTGGATTAACAGATTACAGATTACATATTTACATACCAAGACTGAGATCTCCAAAAGTTCCGTTTTCCTTCAAGTATTGACTCAAGAGGTTGAAAGTCTGTGAGAAATTGGACTTGTCAGTGGTCTTGTGGCCGGAAAACCTGCCGGAATCCACAATCTCAGAGGAAGCAGACATAGTTGTTGCTGGTAGAATGAATCTAAAAAATGTATCGAACTTAAATAGAAAGAATACCTTTCTTTCTTTGTTGATATTTGTAAAAGGGAGATGTTAAATAAAGCACGAGGAATACATGGGATAAGACGTCTGCCGCGACTTCCCATCTGCTACTTCAGGCCCCACCTGCCCCCCTAACCCCGATATTATTCTCTCATTATCAAATATCAATTTATTTACATAATAGTCCCTATTGTTACAAAAAGTTATATTCTTAGTCACTTTTTTTTAACAAAGGATGATGATATGGTTATTTTTTTTTTTTTTTTACTTAGGATGATGATATGGTTTCAAAAGTCCATAAACATTTAAAACGATTTGTATATATATTTTTATTATTATTTAGTTTTTTTTACTTTTATATATATATATATATATATATATATATATATATATATATATATATATATATTAAACTTATGAAGAAAAGGAATACTAAAGTTCCTAATAGATTGGCAGAAAAGGTCCTTTGATTATAGGCTGTTGTTTTTTTGACATATTTCGTCCATTTATTTCCTCTATTTCACAATTGGTCCAACGAACAGTAAATGACGAGGGTTGCTGTTCCTGGGGTTATTTAACTCCTTGATCCACCTCCAAGATCTAACCAAAAATTGTTTGTAAGATTGGAGGATGTTTGATGGGTTTTTAAGTCCTTTATCTTCAAATTGGAATTTTATGCTCCAAGAATTAATATGAGCTTGAGCTTATGGTTAGATGACACATTTCCCTTCAATCAATGATCCATTTGTCGATCCTTGGCTTATGGTGAGATTCCATGAAGTTTGAATCAAGTTATAGTTCCAATGGTGATGTTTTGGATATTTTTAATTCTAGGGTTCATTGATTCAAATTATTGATTCCAAACAATGATATAATCTTCGATTTGTGATTAGATTGCTTATGTCCCTTCAAATCCATGCCCCGTTTGTTAAATAATGACTAACGAAAGATTTCTAGGATTTGATTCAAGTTTAGCTTCCATGTGATGAATTGGGTATTTTCAAAACCTAACTGTTCTAGATCAAGACTTTTAGTGTCAAATAATGATAAGAGTTTGATGTTATGCTTAGATTATGTATTTGTATTATAATCTAGGATCCATTTGACAATCCTTGTCTTATGGTGAGATTTTGAAGTTTAGAATAAAACCTTAAATTGGCGATTCTGAACCTTGTTGATTATGGAACTGTGTTACAAGCTTGAATTCCCACATTTAACTTATCCTCATGACTAGTTTTGATATTTTATCATCCTTGATGATTCGTATAGAAATCCATTCATATTGTGCCATAAATGGTGTTTTAATGTTTGTAAAGATCTTGAGAAGTGCTAGAATTCTATATTTAGTTATGTTTCAGGTTTTGTTTTTTCATAACATCATTCTTTGTGAAAATGGTTTCGAAATGTGTATTGGTATATATGAAATCAAATTAATATGTATTTTGAAGGAATCCTTCCACTTTTGGAGTTTTGATCCACTTGGATCTTTAAAATGTTTTTTTTATTATAAAAATCTAGGCATTTAAAAGTTACTTATAAGATATTAACCATTTGGGAATCCTTTCTTATGTCATCTAAAATATTTAAACACATATTTTCAATTTTTGGAATCATCGAATTTGCTTTGAAGCTTTATTGAAAGTTGGTTGGCTAAATGAGACATAAAACAAAAACCTTTGTTCTATTCACTAGTTGTGACACGACCTTGTGAAAGTCACAACATGTTTTCCTATCTATTGTCACACCCCTAATCCGGAACGGCGGAAACGTTCGGGGGGCAGAAGACGTCATGTACAGTATCACAACAATTGTATAATAGGAATCAAAGCAAACTCAACCATTACATTGATTAAGTAAAGTATTTACATTTGTTTGATACATAATTTGTATGACATCAAAATGTATAACAAAAGTATAAAAGATGCGACTCTAAAAGCTCTGTCTTCTCAAACCTGCGGGTGTACCTGTCTATCGACTCCCTGAGAATACAAATGGTTTTGAAAGTGTATCGACATTTAAGTTGGTGAGTTCATAAGAATGTTCTTGTAATGAAATAATGTCTTTAAATCTTTGAAAATGTTTGTATGTTTCTCAAGAAAATCCAATATTTTCTTTAGTAGTGAAAAGTAGTCTTAGACCTTAAAACCAAAATGTATGTTTATTACTATATTTTGTAATTGTATATCATAGTAATGTTAGATAAGGACCCTTATATGAATATCTTTGTATGAAATCCCTGGTTTCCACCAGTAGTAGTGTATAGTATCGTTCTTATATGAAAACCTTTGTATGAAATCTCTGGTTACCACCAGTTGTATTGTATAGTAGTTTTATTACCTAAAATAAAATCATTTGAAGAGTTGAAATCCTATAAACAAATGGTTAGTTTATACTGTTGTGAGTTTGATATAACCATACTTGATGTGATCTAGTGACCTCTACGATGTTCTTTAGGCGTCAAAATGATATAGAATTTGTCACCCCATGCTTACCGGCCTAACTGTAGCTAACCGTTCAGGTATGGGATAATCAGTCCCGTATAAATCTATACACAAATCTCACGCTCTCCCTCCAGGAGACTCTGGTTATACTGTATAAGATTTATTTCCGTACCCTGGTGGATACAATTGAAGTAGTGCCTCACAACCCTATATTAACTAGTTTACATGTAGTGTTGTAGTGTTCTCTTGTACTTGATACTGTATGTAAAACTTTTTAGTGTAAAATAATTATACTTAAATAATTATTTAGTATTGTATTCTTGTATTCGGGAAATAGTATTGTGTACCATAAACTATATCTACCATAGTTTATATGTTCGTTTCTGTATAATGTTCTTGAAATAGTAGAACAGTGTAATGTATCCCAAACTACCTATTATAGTTTGTATGTATATTCTCGTGTCATTTATTGAATCTTGTAGAAGTAATGTAATGTTCCTAAACTATATCAACTATAATCTAAATGTATGTTATGTACTGTACTGAAAACTTTGCAATTTTGGTTGTATGTTGGAAACTACCCTTATGCTCGACATGTTACAAAAAGGGTTAAAAATATCTAAATATTTTTATAAAATGTAGTGATTACTCGGTTTGTTTCAATTGCAAAAGTTTGTAATCTGTCTGAAATCGTTTAAATAAAAACACAAAAGTCCATGTGTTTTACTTGTATCCCCCTGAAAACATTAAAAACAGTGCAAATGTAGGGGTATGAACTCACAGATGTTTAGGTGTACGAGCTGAACATCGAGACTGGAAAGATGACCCTCGAGTTGATGCACGCGAAATTAACGGTATCCTAATAATAATTAAACACATAATTATATTTAAATTAGCGAAACCATTAATTAAAGTGTCGGAAAACACTTGTTTTATGTTAGGAATAGTTACCGAGAATCATTTGAAGAGAATGGGAGGATTTTCGGTCAAGGCTCAACCGAGAATCAGGTTCTCGGTCCTGATGATTTTTCGGTCAGAACAGGTTTTCGGTCGAACATAGGTTCTCGGTTTTAGGTGGTTTTCGATCACTTGAAGATATGAAGGCTGTTCTTGGTGTTCTTGGTGAAAATATGAAGATTTGAAGGTTTCCACATGAAGATATGAATGTTCTTGGATGATCCTTGGGAGCAAAATGAGAGTGTTTTCGAGTGAAATGAGTGAGAAATTATAACGCCCGCAAATTCGGGCTAGTAAATTTAGAGACAATAAGTATCAAAAATGACTTTTTACTAGAATATTATTTAGAATTAATAATATTAACCAAGTTATAGTATATGTCACAAGGGTTCCGTACATATAAAGAACGCTGAAATCTGAGTTATAACGAAGAAGTTATGACTCGTCGAAGTTTTACGGCAAAACCGACACGACACCGGGAATCGTAGAAAGTGAATTTATGATAAAATACTTTCAAGCCTTAGCGATCTAAACAAAATTTGTACTATATGTTAAACCGAGAGTGTGCATAAAAAGAACATCCAAATCTGACTTCGTACGAGGAAGTTATGATTTTTCTAAGATTTAGCATAATAGTGCACAACCAGGAAATTCAAATTTTAGATCGGTCGATTTTTAGCCAAAATAATCTAAAAGAGAAATGAAGATATCATTAATAGGAGTTAAACGATAAAAATATAGTTGAAAACGGAGCTCGTATGCGAAAGATATGGACAAAGCTTAGTCTATACTCTTTAAGCGCGACGAATTCGATGCATATTTGTAAATATGAGATAGAATAAGAATTGACTGACGAGGTCCAAATGAAAGTTGTAGTACCCGTAAATACCAATGCGTGGATATAAAGAACGTCAATATTAGAGCTCGTATGAGAAAGATATGGATGAAATTTAGTTTATACTCTTCAAGCGCGGCAAATTCGATATAGTTTTGTAAATCTGAGCTACAATGAGCATTATCTGACAGGGTCTAAATGAATGTTGTAGTATTTTTAAATACCAACGTGTGGATATAAAGAACGTGGAAACGGAGCTCGTATGCGGAAGATACAGACGAAACTTAGAGACTACTCTACAATAAAACCCCTATAAATAAAGGGTGAATCATTCATATTTCTCACACATTTCACCCTCCCTTTCTCTCTCTACTTTCTCTCTCTAAGCCCCCATAAACCCCCTAAGCCTAGGTAAACTCCTAGCACCAGAAGGAAGCCACGAGGCTCTCGGAGTCCCGAGAAAAAGGGTCTTTCGGTTCGGAAACGTTGCGCCAAGCGAAGCCCGGTTTTCGAGAAAACCCGCTGTTTTGTCGAAGGAAATTGTTTTAAAATAAACAAAGTGCTGTCCGAGAACCACGTCACCACCTTATCAGGTTAGCACATGGTCCCTTTCATCTTACACATAGATACGAAGTATTTAATATAAATTACATGTCGTGAGTGCATAGTTACTTTCATCTTACACATAGATATGAAATATTTAATATAAATTACATGTTGTGAGTGCATAATTACTTTCATATTACACATAGATGCGAAGTATTATATATAAATTACGTGCTATGTGTGCGTATTATCTGAATACTTGCTGTCTATGCGGGATGAACGATTTTATACATGCTTCAAATGAATTAAACTGTATATGTATTTTATATCTACAAATATGTTAGGTAAAACATGGGTAGATGAAATATGAGTCGGATGATGAGATGAGAGGTGATATAGACCATGAGATAAGGGTGAGAGGTGAACAATGAGAGAAGCCTCTTACCTAAATGATGGACTTGTCATCTAGCAGAGTATGGATGACAACCACAAACTATTCTAGACAGTCCAGTGGAACACTAGCAGGCTCGCAACTTGTAGGTGTTTTGAACGATGTGTTCACCCGATGTACTCTAAACCTTGGCGACTATGCAGAATTAGTGCCTAAACCTGGGCGATCATGCAGACTTGATGCCTAAACCCTAGTGACTATGTAAACTTAGTACCTAAACCCTGGCGACTATGCGGATTTAGTGCCTATTGTATAAACCCTGGCGACTATGTAGACTTAGTGCCTAAACTCGGTGATGATGGACTTCGTGCTAATTCCTTAGGATAAACCTTAGGAATAAATGAATGAGGAATAGCTGATTTTTAGGGTAGATCCTTAAGAGTAAAGAAGATAATGAGGATGGGTAATTGGGTTGATTAATTGTTTGAAGATTAAACATAATAATTATATTATTGTGGGTTGAAAACTCTATATACTCACCAGGTTTTCCAACGTGACCCACTTAGTTTATTTATATCACAGGTGTTGATATGAGGTCACATTACACTGAGAGATTAAGGAGATATAAATCACTAGTGATAATGAATGTAAGTTCTGTTTATGCTTATGTTTATGTATTGATGATGACATCCCAAATGTTTTTAAATGAATAAAAATACTTTTCTTCGGAATACCTTGATAACGTATTTATCATGTTTTACTGGGAACAAATTCTGCAACATTTTTATTAAAAGAGGTACTCTGATTTTTATAAAGCATAAACAAAATCAATCTTTTCTGGCCGTGAAAATGGGGATGTCACTGAAATGATCAAGTTTTCGGATGAAAACTTATATATCACTTGGGTTCTCGGTCGGAGAAGGGTTTGTTTTCAGTCCGAAGGTTTTCGCCCTAAAACAGTTCGTTGAAATGAGTTTTCGTTGATTCAAGGGAAAAATCTTGGTTTTTCAAGTGTTTTTGGTTCCAAAAACTTATATAAACTTATATATATATATATATATATATATATATATATATATATATATATATATATATATATATATAATTTAAGTTATTTTCTAACCATTATGAGCTTAACGACATGAATAAAAGTCGAAATTTTATTTAATGGATTTGACATTTGTTGACCACAAAAGTATCGGGTTGTTACATCTGTCATGTTTATCATTGTGATCTTCGTATGTTTTAGGTCTATATCATTCCTCTGGTCTTCTTTGGCTTCCTTGATTCGTAATGGATAATTTTTGGAGAATTTGGAGATTTTATTAATGAGTTGACCGTAGAAAGGTATTTTAGTCATTTGACATATTTTGTTGGTACTAGGTGATTAACTTAAGAAGTTTGAAGTTGAAGGGGTGTATTCCAGGTGTAGAAGATCTTTGGTGCTTCTACCTTAGGAATTAACATGAATACACTTACCTTGGAACACTTGTACCCACAATGAGTATCCTACATGTGTTTTCCTTTTTTGTGCGATGTTATACTGAAAATATATGCTTCATTTTCTCGTTATGATAGCTTGTTATTCGTGGACACCCTTTTTGAACTAAGGACATGTGTTTAGAAAGATTTATTTATTTATTTACTTTTTTTTTTGGGGGGGGGGGGGGGGGGTCAACTTATTCTTTAGTCTTATGGGTATAAATTGCCCTTTTTGGTTTTCATAGTAATTTACTGGGAGCACTCATAAAATCGGCTTGTCCTATTATGTTTCCACTACTCACTCCTTAGTGCCACTTAAGTGCCAATTTCATGAGCTAGAGGGGTACTTATGTAGTGTGGCTTAATTAGGGTTACACCATGCAAACCCTAATGTGCATGACCTTCCATATTCCTCATGCTACATGTGTTTAAACCTCCATGGATCATCCATGCGTTACCACATGGGTTTAGCCCAACATAAGGAACTATGCATCACAAACCCACATTATAAGAATGAATGATTTACATAATCAATCCCCATATATTTAATTAGTCTCTTTTGATCACAAAATTAATTCCAAACTAATTCTTGATCAATACTAATTAAATAATATGATTTCATATTAATATATTAGAATTTTATAATATATTAATGAATCATAAATAGCCTCTTCTCAATTATCCATCCTTCAGATTGTTCCGATGCCATGTAACCCAAATGGACCATGCTACTCTCGGGTCAAGTACATACCAATAATAGTTACGGGCTTGGACACCTAATCCAACAGTTTTATGGTTTTATGAAAATGTATTTTAAAAATAAAAAACTTGTCATGGTTTTTGGGATATTACAAGATGTTATCAGAGCTCAGGTTTGAGATAATTATGTGAACACTTTCCATTCTTAAACTATGGATTTGCAAAATATTTTTCATAGATAATTTTATAATAATCAAAGGAGAGGATACGATGTGTAATTAGCCGGAGCCCAAGGAAATGTTATTCCCCTAGATACCCACACTTGTTTTATGTGTATTGGTGATATGTTATAAATGCATGCTAGTTTATAGGCTAAAGATCTTTAGGATTTGCATGATAGAATTCTTTGATTTATGATGCCTGATAGCCTAGGTGATTTCTTGATATACTATATGAAACTGACATTATTATTGTAGTTGTTTAGTGTATGCATCATGGGTATACATAACCAAGATTTTATAGCCCGAGAATATTTGATTTAGCCATATTTCATGTTGGTTGTGGGGGTAGGGTAGAATTAATTATTCAACTGTCTATCGAATCCAACGTTATGTATCATTAACATACACAATGCGAATGCAAGGTTAGTGGAAGTTTAATGAATAAGTATGGATGTTAGAAAGTCATCGTAAGGAATGGTTAGCTACTATTGAGAGAGTAGATATAGGATGAATACATATCCTAGTTTCTTAGGCCTCATGGTCGATAAATACGCACTGATCCTTTGAGACAAATACAGGTAGGTGTGGAAGGTAGTATGGGCTCGTACTATTGGAAGCACATGACCCCGTATGCTTATCAAGGAAGTCTTTGTTTATGAGGATTGAGTGATCAAGTAGTGATGTGTTAGAATATAATGTGATTTATGATGTGTTTCGGTTTATTTTAAATATGGTCATCATGATTGGTTCAGGATTAGGAGTTGAATGCCTAAAGAGGTCAGGATTGACTGATGATGAGATTCGCAAGATGATCCCCAACCAGGTGACTATAGCAGTCAAGAAGGCGATCTCAGAGTTATTTGGGTCTATCAATACCACCATCATTGAGCTGTTTGATGAGCATTATGCTTCCATCTCTAAGGATGTTGCTACCCTAGCCATTGCAGTCGTTGCCGCTGCGGGATTCTATGGGAGAGGGATGATGCAGTACCTGGACTTCAGCAACACGAATCCCCCATAGTTCAACTAGTTCAAGGACCCAATCATCACCATGAGATGGATATATGATGTAGAGGGTTGTTTATTCACATTCTCATTCCCGGAGGACCAGAAGATTGATGTGCGTAAACTCAATTAGTTTTAAACCTACTTTTAGTTGTAAAATAAACACACAAAGGCAGTGGACCTATCAATTGTGGTATAGTCAAATAACTAGGGTATCGAACACAGGGAACGATAAATTATAAATAAAAACTAATTCTATCTAAATTAATTAATAAGTAGAGGGTTTTCTCTAGTTTTGCAAGACTAGAAACTTACTAACTATTACTCAATCTAAAAACTAGAAAAACAAAGAATTAACTAGATTCAATAATACGAAGGAACTTCTGTTTAGTTCAACTCAATTGATCCTATGGTTGATTTCAAGGTAATAGTGCAATGGATTAACTCTTTTGTTGGTTACCGATTTAAGTGACTAGGTTCGCATTCACTACACTAATCCTTAGTAAATAAACTAACTTAAACAGTGATCAGTTGTCTAATTCAATTTAGTTCACTAGATTAATTATTCGGATTACTTTAGACTCACAATAATTAATCAATTTGGTTTTTAATTAACTTCTTGTTGATGGTCATCACACAAGCTTGCACACGAATTTACTCAATTTTCTTATTAATTCTAGTTTCATGTTCATTAATCCTAGACATATAACAAAGTAGTCACATGGTATATGAGGTTAATAATCAAACGATGTTCATGCTATTTAATTACCTTCCTATTAACAGAAAATTAGTTATCATTCACACACAAGGTTCTTTAACAAGCTAAAATAACAAATAAATACCAACATTGAATTAATCCTACCAATAATCAAACCATAGTCTCAATTTTGTATCCCCAAACAGAAGTTAAGAGTTTTAGCTCATGATTAAAGTAAATAACAGCATAAAACGAATTCTTATATATATATATATATATATATATATATATATATATATATATATTAAAGGAGGATACTTTTTACTTTTTAGGAATAGTGAACTTGGCAAGTGTTTGGAAGAAATGATCCATTGATTATATTTTTTTCGTTTTGTTTTTTACCTGGGCATTTTATGTAAATATTTACATTCTTTTCTGCATGTGTCGATCATCGTTTGGGTTTATACGCTTCCGATCCTTCCCACCGCATCCTTATCCAATATCTTCCGTTGAGGTTCTTGATTCTTCTGATTTTTCTGCTTTGTTCCCCTACCCGCTTTCTCATCCACTAATATTCAGATGTGTTTCACTTCCGTTTCAATAACAGAGAAGGACAAAGATGCCGCAACGATACCACCGGCGTTTTTACCCTTCCCGACTCCACCGCCTCTTTACCGCCATAGCTTCTCTACCTCTGATCGGTGGCTTCCAACGGTGTCTTGATGTTCATTCTTCTTGATGCTTCCACTGGACCAGAATCAACCATTGGTACACTGTGCGACTTCATCAATCTATTTCAACCACATATAAAGTAGATGCTCACATCACACTTTCGGCCATCTGCCCTCACCTACTTCACTGATTTTGTTTCGTCCCTGCAACCTCTTTGTCCCAGGGTTTCTATGATTTGGTCGATTTTTACATGAAGAGAAAAGATTTCAGATGCCGAAACAAGCTTGAACAATGTCTTAAAAGCAAAAATCTAGTGAGTTCATGATTTCTTTGTGTATTACGTCTTCTTCTTCTTCTTCTTCTTCTTCTTCTGTTGTTTATATAATGATTTTAAGAAATGTATATACCACAAAATCAAGTGTAAATTCAAACCGGTTCTATCCACATGTTGGTCTTTCTGCTTTGCAACCATTACACTTGGAGAATCATGTGATTGAACATGACAGGGGATGATTTCCATTACTACAAGTTTCGGAAGTGGGTTTTTGAAGAGAAACATGCCTATAAGGTGTTCAATGAAATGTCTAATCCAGTTAAGGTATTCATTCCGGTTTACTTTATCCCGATTCATTAGTTGATTATATTTGTTTGATCATTTTTTTTTTCTTATTTTGTTCAGGTTTGCTTAGCGAGATACAATTACAACTTTTGACATCTAACCTAAGTTTGTTTCCCAGTTATTGGAAAATGAAAGAGTTATTCATTATAGATATTAAAACTACTAACCTTTGAAAGGGGTAATATGATTTTGAGTATTTTAGTAATAAGATCAAGTAACCAGCTTAAACATGTTGTATGTGACGCTACTTGGCACCTAAAGGGTCATATAGTCCGAAAAAAATTGATTTACCCATCCATTGAAGATTAATAAGAACAACTTCATCTTTTAGTTAACATTCATAAAAGTTACTCATTGTCATATTTAGAACCAATGCCAATTAAACTCAATTTTAATTCGTTTTTGTTGTTTCTGAGCAGATTAAAACACTCCAATTTTCATGTAAAGTGCATGTGTTATAACCTATCTTTTATTTCTCAACTCATGATAATTTGAAGTTGAAAAAGGTACTCTTTTTGATCTATTAGGAGTGTTCAGATGTACAATTGAAACAAATTTATATTTGTTTACAGGAACATATACATTATCTAGAAATGTTTTGGACCCAACTGCATTGAGTGAACGTATTCCAGAGTGCAAACAAGAAGAGGTACATAATAATGACAAGATTGTATATGTAATTTTTTTTAATATATAGTACCTTTTTTCCATTATAACAGTTGATGCAAAACAGACAAAAGTATGCAAAAAAAAATGTGTTTAGCACACTTGCGGATTGCAGCAGATGTAAATAATTGCATCAGCAGATGCAAATACTTGCATCAACAGATGCAAATACTTGCATCAACAGATGCAAATACTTGTGGACAATTGATTTTTTTTTTTGTTTTCATACAAAAACACACACGTGAAAAAGCGAACTCATTAGGTCTGCTAAACACATTTTTTCATCACCGACTGCTCTTTTTACCATATCTAAACCGCTTCACTTGAATCTTATGGTTCAGGAGCTACTCATCGAGGTAAGCCTTAATTCTAATATGGCAATACTGATAAAGTACTTATCTTTTTTGCAGGGGAACCTTGCTCAGGTTTTCATGAGGTTAATCTGGTGAAAGAGGATGGTGTTTCTAATGAAATATGTAAATCTTTTCGTCGCTTCCAGGTTCAATATTTTCAAACTAACCAATTATCTCTCTTTTTCAGGATGTCTTCTTTAACATTAATCTAACATGTATACTAATCTTTCGTTCTGTCTTCAAGGTTCATCAATATTTAATCGATCGAAAGAATCCTAGGAAGTTAGCTAAATAAATCATACAACTCTCCCCTTTTCTCCCAAATATCACCATTAGGTACTACTTCTCTATTTGATTCCGAGTTTTTTTAACTGAAATAGTCAATATAGTTCGCTTTTTCATGTGTGTGTTTTTGTATGAAAACAAAAAAAAATCAATTGTTTGTTCAAACCTTGATTATTATATATTTTTCATTAAAAATAGGCTGGAATAAATGCAATTCCTGAAGGTTACACAAGGTATACATGTAATGCAGGTACCCATGAACTACGAACAACAATATGCAAGAAATTGAAGGGTAAGATCAAATGAAATTTGAATCCTTTTGAGTTTTCGGATATAAATGTTAATGATGATTCCTTAAATATTTTCCTTTTATTTCTTATAGAGGAGATTCATATTTGTTACACACCTAATGAAATTGTGGTCAGTAATGGGGCAAAACAAAGTTTACTACAAGAAGTTCTTGCTATTTGTTCCCCATGAGACGAGGTCTGAGTATACATGTGTTTTGTTTTTTGTTTTTTATGAATTCTATAAGAGAAATTAAACATTTATTGGTTTACAAGTTATAATTCCAGCTCCATTTTTGGTAAGTTACCCTAAATTCCAACCCATGCAAACCAGGCTTAAATTTGTTAGTTAAAGTCCGTCAATAACCACCCGTTTGATCTTCACCAGCTTGCCTTTATAGGTTATAAGGACATCTCTCCTTTCGGTCATTCAGATTTTTCTTCCTCATTGAGTCAATAGAGTTCTACGCAGGTTAAAGTCACTCCTTCTTCCTTCTGCAAGAGGCCAATAGGAGTGTGTGCAGTTCCAGATCAGACGTGGAACACCCGTTTGATCTTCACCAGCTTGCCTTTACTCTTTCACTTAATCAGATCCGACTAAAAGGAACAACTCTGAACTGTCTATATCTATTCCCGAGGTTCAACAAACATGGTAACTTGGTTAAATTATCAAATTCAATTTATGTTGGGAAGTGGGCAAGTTGGAATAGGCGACCCAAATTATGGAGCTAGCTACCAATTGATATTTGTTCTCTTTCTTCCTTCCCAGGTTCGAGTCTTATTTATTGATTTCATAGGTTCCAATGTTTCCTATGTTGAATGGGTAAGCACCTTTCTATTCTAGATTAAATATGAATGTATGATGACATTGTAATTACCTGGTTTGAAAGCTTAATGTTTTCGACTTCATCATGTTTTTCTTGTTGAACAAATTTTCAATCAGATCCTTCTTCATTCTTCTTTTGAAAGTTAAAAATATTGATTTTAAGATTTTTGGATGAAACTGCCCCTGCATATTGTTTTAAAGTTAAAAAATTGTTTGTAACAGTTTTAGACCAAACTGCCCCTACATACTAATTTTATAGTTACTTTTTTTTTTTTTTTTTTTTTTTTTTTTTAATTTTAACAGTTTTGGACGAAAATGCCCTTGCATAATGTTCTTATACTTAAAAAAAATTGAATTTAACAATTTTGGAGGACACAACTCTTGCATATCATTTTTATAGTTATTTTTTTTATTTCAACGGTTTTGAACTCAGATTGATGTTGAATATATTTAAGTAGTAAATTGAGTAAATAGCAATATACTTTGCATTTTGTTTTTGTTCTTTTACCAAAAAACAAAGTACATTGTCATTTTTTGTTTTTTCATATTCAGGTGCTAAATGCAATAAATATCAACGAGCTTTGAATTCACACATTTTTTTCGTTTTTTTTTTGTAATTCTTTTTCCAAAAAACCAAACTACATTGCTATTAGATGCATTTTCCATTTTTACGAGTAAAATGACCCAAATGGCAACATACTTTCAGTTTATATGTAATTTTTTTTCCCATTTTTACACGTGAAATGCCCCAAGTGCATTCTCATTTAGGAAAGAAGAACCATGGATACACCAGCCTTCGGATTTAATCTCCGATTTCACAACTTCACCATTCTTTAAGGTAACTTCTATACCAGATGTATGCTATGTTTTTTTTTTTTTTTTTTTTTTTTTTTTTTGTGTGTGAGATTATATTTTCTATTTTTTTTAGTGTTGCACACCAGCTGTTCGTTGGAATACCTACATGAATCTACATGTCAAGAATGAAGTTTTTTTTAGGTGAATTTGTCACCGCCATTTTTCGTTGATTTGTAGTATCACCAGATAACTTTTGTTAATTTTTATGTTCCTTTTACTATGTTTAATATATAGATTGGTAATAAAATTAATGAACATTAATAGATCATGCATTTGGGAAATTGAATTTATGACAATATTTTTTTTTTTCAGGGGTAGTTGTTGCCTGGAAAGCTGCAAATGTGAAAACTGGAACTACAGTGGTCGTATTTGGACTAGGTGCAGTTAGGCAAATTGTATGATTCTTACGAACTGATATAAATTATTCTTATGAACTTATATAAAGATACAACTTTAAAAGGGCCCATAACAGTAAAATGGGACAGTGTATGTTTTTTAAATTGACTTGCCCCATAACAATACTCAAAGTATAAACAAATAGTTAATCAAATGACATTTACAAAAAACAAACAACGGAAAAAATTATCGCATCCGATCCCCGCAACGCGGGGGTCCCCACCTAGTTCTAATTGTCTAACCATAATGGAAAACAAAAGATTAAGTAGAATGGTGAAATTTGCCTCAAATCTCCTTCAGGATTGAATTATAGCTTCTATCTTCGTCTTCTAGGGTTTCCCTGGCCTCTGAATCGCAACTAATTGCTCCAGAATTGTCCCAGAAGTTTTTTTCTCGATCTGAGAAGTTATCTATATATTTACGTATAGACTCGTCGAGTCAGGTGGCGACTCGTCGCGTCCGTCTCACAATCTCCGTATGCGATAAGTATCTGGGTTCCCGAGTCGTTATCTTCTCGAATCTTCACTTGGACTCGCCGAGTAGTCGACCCTACTCGCCGAGTAGGTGCTATTTTTGGTGTTTTTCTTCTTTATTCAATTCCCGAGCTCCTAACCGCTTCTCCTGCTTCCTTTTGCTTCCGAGCTTCATTTTGGACTGAAAATACAATTCAAACACTTTTAAGTACCTTTTGTCCATGAAATGCAATAATTTAGCTAATAAATGAATAAAAATCTATACTTAATACAAACTAAATATGCACATATCAAAGATCAAGTTTGCATTAAACTTTCTACGCTTGGGGTGAAGGATTGGTGGAAACTGGTGATCAGTGCTTATTCTAATGCGGAGAAGGCCACATTGACTTGGGATAGGTCACTGAGATGTTCAACACTAAATATGTCCCATTGGTTGAGAGGGAGAGTTAGCCCATTAGTATATATCATTGAAGCAGACAACAAAATCGGTAACGGAGATCACCAAGATGGTTATTAAGAGAGTGCTTTTCTTCCCCGAGTATGCTGCTTCAGAGTAGGTTCAGATGTCCTACTACTTGAGCATGCTCAAGACTAAGATTAGGGAGTTTGTGTTGACTCTGTTGGATATGGTGTCTAAGTCCATAACTATTTCTGGTAAATACTTGACCCGACCCGACATGGTCCATTTGGGTTGCATGGCACCGTGCAATTGGATAAACTAAATGAGAGAAATAACACATATGGTTTATTAATATATTATAAGTTCTAATATATTAATAATATTATTTAATTAGTTTTGATCAAGAATTAATTTAGAATTAATTAAGTGATTAAAAGAATAACTAATTAAATATATGGGTAGATTATATGAATCTTCCATATCTTATATAGTGGGCTAAAAGGCTCCATGGATTATCAAGTTGGGCTCCACCCATAGGATGCTCCATGGAGGTGAACCATGGATTGATAAATGAAGAGTCATGTTACATTAGGGTTTTACCTAATGCAACACACTATATAAGGACCATGTCTCTCCCCAAAATCGGCTATACAAGAGAAACAAGAGGGCTTGGCCGATTTTAAGTGTGTTAGAGTATTCTCTCAAGTTTATACTTTGCATTTGGTGTTGTGTGAAGCATTTGAGGCATCACACTTGAGGTGCTAGGCTCACAAGGTTTCAAGGAACACTTTCAACAACAAGGTATGTAATTCTATATTTTATTTATTTTAGAATTGTTCCCCATGTATGCTAGATAGAATTATAGCCTTGGAAATCAAGTTTGCATGATAATTAGACAAACATAGATCCAAGGTTATTAGGGTTGCATGTACACTTAGGAAGTGTTAGAATGCTCAAAACCCAACAGACTCAGCAGTCCCATTCCATCTTCGAGTACTAGTCTTTCGCTCGGAAGAGAGAGATTGAGATTGAGACCCAGTCGAGAGAGAAGAGGCATTCCCTAGTTCAGACTCAGCCAACAATGAAGCGATTCACGCCCACCAATTCACGATCCAGATGTCAGAGGAGCTGTATTTGTGGCAAGCGAGGGAAGATATGATAAGTTTTATTGGTTATCAAAAACATGTAAAGTGGAAAATCTTAACACTTAAGTTCACATGAAACCTATAAGGATCTATCTTTTCTCTAATTGATAGCAACCTACAATAAACATCAATAACCCTAGAGAACCCCTATGAAACTCAAAAATTACAAAAGTAGGGTTTATATACCTTATAATTTATTATATAAAATAAACCTTTTGAGTCCTTCCTTTTCACTTTAGAAAGCCTGCATCAAAAGTTTAGTGCCTCTAATGGCTTGTACACAAACTCTAGCAATTAGAAGACAAGAGGAGATAGGAGAGGGATAAAAAATTCGGCTATTTATTTCGAGAAAACAAGTGCATGAAAATAGACACCCAAAGTGTCCTATTTATAGTTGTTTAAGGAAACCCCTTGGAAACCAAAGCGTCCTTGCATTATTAATTCTAATTAACCTAGAATTAAATCCAAATTAATCCATATTAATCAATTAATCATTACTATTTCGAGTTAATATATTAATCATATAATATATAAATAAATCATTTATTTCAATTTCCAATTAGTTTATTATTTGTATAATAAACTAACAAATTATTCTCTCTCTTTCTCTTTCTTTCTTTCTTTCTTTCTTTCTTTCTCTCTCTCTCTCTCTCTCTCTCTCTCTCTCTCTTTCTCTCTTTCTCTCTCTCTCTCTCTCTATCCCTCTCTACAAATTTCATTTTGCCTAGTTACCAGTGGGCAACCCAAATTTTTTTTTTCTATTCAAGTATATACCAATTTTGTTATGATTTTAGACACATGAATCCAAAAGTGTCCCACTTGGATAAGTCTATAACTACGGTTGCAAGTATAACTTTGAACCAAACAGCAAAGTGTGCTTCCCAAAGCAACTGTCGAACTCTGATTCCAATCAGACATTGACTCTAAGATAAGTAATCAGCTATTCCTTCATTCCTCAAGATATCTTATGGACATGAGACATGGAATCCAATCAATCTCATTGTCCAAAATTTTGTTTTCTAATTTCCCTATTTGTGATAACATCATCAGACTACCAATTAAACACATTAATTTAGTCCTGGATGGGCCCAACACTATAATGTCAACACCAAATCACCTAGGGGCCAAAAGATATTGCTTTTATCATTGGGGTAAAAGGAGCGAATAAACTTTGACTATATAAATGTGTCCTTTACTCACCGAATCATACATGACACTTCATTTTATAACATCATGTTACTGATGCGTTTTTGCAACACCAATGCATAACCGATTTGTAAATCATAACTTTATATATCTCCGTTTGAAGAATAGAATATTTATTGTCTTAGAATTACTCGTGATTCAATTCAAGAAGTAATCTCTAAGTGTAGGTTTATCCAATACCCAATTCTCCATTTCTAAGTACTCATTAATACTATAGCAATCTCATTACAATGTCTAATCTCCACAGGCAATCTAAAATCCATTCATGACAGTCTTAATTCACTACTTACTTCCAAAATTATGAGTGACTATGGAATTTTTTATAATCTTATCATTCAAGTAGTAAAACATGCAAAGTGAAACACAAAAATAAATAATTGAAGAAGGCAATATAATACTCATAAATAATTCTCTATTATTTAATCACCAAAATTAATTACATTTATTTTTGTTACAAAGTTTTAAAAACTGTCAACTAACTACTAAAACTAACACAATCTCTTAAGCCAATACTCCTAGCATGCTGGTTGTGTTTAACACTACTCAAAGCCAATGCTCCTAACAATACTCGCTTCACCAGGAGATGACCTTTTTTAACCATATGTTTGATGTAATGGTACTTCTGTTGATATTTTTGGATATACCATGATCCTTTGGTTCATTGGTCAAAGCAACCGTGCCTTCATTATCACATAAAATTTATGTCGGCTATTGAATGGTCGGGACTACTCTGAGATCTCCGATGAAGTTCTTAAACCAAGCTGCTTCTGTGGACGCCTCACCAGCTGCAATGTACTCTGATTCACAAGTAGAATCAGCCACCATTGACTGCTTGGAACTTTTCCAAGTCACTGCTCCACCATTCAATAAGAATACACATCCAGACTGAGAACATAAGCTATCTCGATCAGTCTGAAAGATAACATAACTATATCCACTTATTCTCAATGTATCACTGCCACCAAGAACAAGAATCATATCCTTTATTCTTCGCAAATACTTGAGAATATTCTTCACTATTGTCCAATGAGCTCTTCCTAAATTACACTAAAAATGGCTTACAGTGCTCAAAGCATAAGATACATCAGGGATAATACACGTCATAACACACATGATCGATCCTATAGCTAGAGCATATAGGAATCAACTCATGTCAGCTACCTCTTCCTCTATTCTGGGACTTTGAGAAATACTCAACCTTTTCTTGGAGTTCTCCATATTGAAATGTTATAATACCTTGTCCAAGTACGTACTCTGGATAAGACCCTATTAAATGTGACTCGAGCATTTGTATCATGTTCATGAAGCATTTGGAGCACATGGACCTCAATGGCACAATTGGGGGTTCATTGAGCATGTGACAAAGGAATGGATTTTGTGAGAGAGGAATGGATCATCAGACAAAGGAACTCATCAAGTGCGAAAGGAACGGGTCATGTTCAAGGGGGTTTGGATCACCTGGAAGGAGTTTAGAGAACTTGGAAGAGGTTTGGAGGACTTGGAAGGGATATGGAGCAACAATGGGTCTTTGTTGCACCACATGATGAAGAGATGGGTCAAGAGGGATGCTCTTGCGCCATCTTGTTCTCCTCTTGCGTTATCTTGTTTTCCTGTTGAGCCATGCATGTGCCTGTTGCTCATGGTGATGCTGTTGCTCCAATATTGATGTTGTGCATGATACTTGATGCTCTTGCACCATTTAGATCGATGTTGTGCAAACTAGGGTTGCTGTTGCACCATGAAGAAGCTATTTCTCCATCATGGACCATCTTGGTACGTGATGCACTATATTAATTCCTTTGTTGTGCCATGTTGATCGAAGTATGCCTAGAAGATGATAATGCTCATGAATGTTCCAGAAGATGCTGCATGGCATATTGTGATTGGTTGACACCCTTCATGGGCCTATGGGCCAATGGGATTGGCCCATCAGGTTTTTAGGTTTGATCGCTCAAGTATAAATAGGGATGCATGCTAGGACATTTTATATCTTTAATTCTAGAGTGATAAGAGAATCTCTGTGTAATAAGCTATGTTTTGAGAGCTTTAAAACAAAGAATACTCCCCTCTTTCCCGTGGATGTAGGTCATCTTAACCGAACCACATAAATATTGTGTCTTGTGTTCTTTTGGTTTTGCTAGTTATACGCTTTATTTTGTAACAAGTGGTATTAGAGTTGCGGTTTGTAATCCTGTGATTGAAGATTTATACTCACAAGTTAGATTTGGAGAATTTAAATGGCTCAAATGACTTCACTTTGTGGAAGGTGAAAATGAGGGCTCTTCTGGTTCAACAACGATGTGCATTGGTACCGGAAGGAGAGGTAAAACTGCCAAAGGACATGGCAATTGATAAGAAGGTGGATATTCTGATGAAGGCACATAGTGCCATTTTATTGAGCTTGACAGATGAAGTACTGAGGGAGGTTGTGGATCAAACAACTGGTTCTTGGCTCTGGGATAAACTTTGTGACGAGTACCAGAATAACTTACTAACAAATAGGTTGTATCAGAAGCAAAGATTGTACACTCTCAGAATGTCTGAAAGTACCCAAGTGAAAGATCATCTAGATAACTTCAAATATATCATCTTGGATCTACAAGGTGTTGATGTGAAGGTTGAAGATGAAGATCAGACACTCATTCTCTTATGTTTTCTTCCTAACTCATATGAGAATTTCATTGATACCATCCTTTATGCTAGGACAACGATCACCATGGATGATGTGAAGGACTCTTTGATGTCCAAGGAAATGAAAAGAAAACTTTCAGGTGGAGAGGAGGTGTCCAATTCCAGTTTGTTTGCATAGAAAGGGAGGGTGGAAGAAAGGAATGTGGGAAATAGAAGGAGAACACATTCAAAATCAAAGTCTAAAGGTTCATAAAACATGAAATGTAATAACTGTATGGAGAAGGGGCACTTCAAGCAAAATTGTCCACAACTAAGTAATGGGAAGTCCAAGAATGAATCAAGCAATAATTACACTATTGCTGTGGTTCAGGAAAGTTCTGATGAAGGGGACAATGGTGATGTACTGACTATGTGTACATCAAGTTCTGCTAATACCTGGGTCTTGGATTCTGGAGCATCCTATCATATGATGTATAATCGTGACTGGTTCGAATCCTTCAAAGAGTAGGATGTCACAATCAAGATGGGTGATGATTGGGTGAGCAGTATCAAAGGTAGTAGCACAGTGTAAATCAAGATGCATGATGACATGGTCAGGAAGTTAGATTACTGGTACGTTCCAGAACTTCAGAAGAATCTAATTTCTCTTGGAAGATTGGCTAAGAATGGGATGAGGTATGTTAGTGAAGATGACTTGGTCAAAGTGACCAAAGGCTCTCTGGTTATAATGAAAGGGAAGATGAATCGTGGAGGGATCTATATCCTAGAAGGTAGTGCAGTTATAGGAACGGTGGTTATCTCCCAATCCTTGAATGAAGGTGATGAAAAGACAGAGTTGTGGCATCGTAGGTTGGGGCACATGAGTGAGAAGGGCATGCCATTTCTAAGTAAAGAAGGACTGCTTGGTGGAGAGGCTTCTGGAAAGATAAAGTTTTGTGAAGCTTGTGTCAAGGGAAAGCATCACAGAGTGAAGTTAGATACCGGTCAACACACAAACAAGGAAATCCTGGAGTATGTTCACTCAAATCTGTGTTGTGCACCAGTGAAGTCTCAAGGAGGATGCTCATACCTTGTGACGTTCATTGATGACTATTCAAGGAAGGTTTGGTTGTACTTTCTGAAGACGAAGGATGAGGTGTTTGGGAAGGTTAAGGAGTGGAAGACCATTGTTGAGAAGAGGAATGGAAGACAAGTTAAGACTCTAAGGACTGATAATGGGTTGGTGTTCTATAATGCTCCATTTGATAATTTCTGCAAGGCAGAAGGTATAGTTAGGCACCACACTGTACGACATACACCACATCAAAATGGAGTGGCAGAACGTTTGAACCAAACACTCATGAAATGTGCAAGGTGTATGCGGATATTTGCTAACTTATCCAAGCAATTCTGGGATGAAGCAGTTAACACCACATGCAATCTGGTGAACAGATCACCATCAACTGCAATAGACTTGAAGACTCCTCAAGAGGTATGGTCCGGGAAACCCTATGTCTATTATGGTTTTCATATATTTGGATGCCCTGCATATGCTAATGTGAATGATGGTAAACTTGAGCCAAGGGCAATGAAGTGCATATTTCTAGGATATGTGACAGGAGTAAAAGTTGAAACAAGTCAATCAGGGAACAAAGATCAGGGTGCTATCCAGAAGGTGGAGTTTGCATCTCAAACTCCATACAGAGTTGTGATAAGTGAAAAAGAGCAAGGCAAAAGTAAACAACCTGGACAAGATGAAACCCAAGAGAAACACATGGGATCTTCATCCAGTGGTGATGATTTTTGGAAAGATGATGGGTCTGAATCTATAGCAGGTAGAAGATCGAAGAGGATTCTTCGACAACCTAACATATATGTGGGATGTATAAATTTAGGTGAACTTGAATCCATTGCTTTTTCCTTAGCAACTAGAGAATGCATTGACACCAAGGAATGTCAATCGTATAATGAGGCTGTGGCAAGTAAAGAAGAAAATGATAGGTTGATGGACATGAATGAAGAAATGCAATCGTTTGAGAAGGTTGAAACATGGGATCTTAGTCCATTACCAAATGGAGCAAAGCCAGTGGGATGCAAGTGGATCTTTAAGAAAAAGGAATGGATACCAGGAGTTGAACCTGCTAGGTTCAAGAAAAGATTGGTAGCAAAAGGGTTCTATCAGAAAGAAGGAGTTGATTATCACGAGGTGTTCTCACCAGTCGTGATGCACAAGACAATTCGGGTTCTTTTACACATGGTGAGTGCATTTGATTGGGAGCTTGAACAACTTGATGTGAAAACTGCATTTCTTCATGGAAATTTAGAAGAGAAGATTTATATGTCGCATCCAGAAGGGTTCCTTAATGCTAAGAAGGACAATGTATGTTTTCTGAAGAAATCCATATATGGTTTGAAGCAGTCTCTACGACAATGGTACAAGAGATTTGCTTCATTCATGATCTCGAATGGCCACAGTCGGAACCAGTTTGATAATTGTATTTACTGAAAGGAATTATCATTAGATTCCTACATATATCTATTGCTATATGTTAATGATATGCTCATTGCAGCCAAAGACATGGCTGGAATAAATGACTTGAAGGCGACCCTAAAGAATGATTTTGAGACGAAGGATTTAAGAGCAGCAAAGAAGATATTAGGGATAGAGATATAAAGGGATAGGAAAGTAGGGAGGTTGTGTATTTCTCAATAGAAGTACATTGAGAAATTTCTGCACTCCTTCAACTATGATCAGTCCAAGCCAGTTGGAATTCCTTTGGTGGCTCACTTTAAACTTGGTCCAAGCACTATACCCATTACTAATGAAGAAAGGAAGTACATGAGCAGGGTTCTGTACTCTAGTATTGTTGGATGTATCATATATGCTATGGTTTGTACCATACCTGATTTGGCTCATGCAACTAGTGTGGTTAGCAGGTTTATGAGTAACCTAGGGAAGACTCATTGGGAAGCTGTAAAGTGGATCTTGCAATACTTGAAGTGAACGACGAATGTTTGCCTGGTGTATGGAGAAAATACAAAGAGTGACTTGGTATGATATGCTAACTCTGATTATGGTGGTGACTTGTTGAAGTGCAAGTCATATACATGCTACATATTCACTTTATTCAGATGTGCCATCAGTTGGAAGTCAACGTTACAAGATATCGTTGTTTTGTCTGCAATTGAATATGAGTACATGTCCATGATGGAAGGAATAAAGAAGGAGATATGGTTTCAAGGACTTATTTAGAGTCTTGGTCTAAAGGTGGAGAAACCTGTCTTGTTTTGGAGCATCTGTAAGGAGTTTAGAGCACTTGGAAGGGATATGGAGCAATAAGGGGTCCTTGTTGCGCCACATGATGAAGAGATGGGTCAAGAGGGATGCTCTTGCACCATCTTGTTCTCCTCTTGCGCCATCTTGTTTTCCTGTTGAGCCATGCATGGCCTTGTTGAGCCATGCATGTGCTTGTTGCTCATGGTGATGTTGTTTCTCCAATATTGATGTTGTGTGTGATACTTGATGCTCTTATGCCATTTAGATCCCTATTGTGCCAAATAGGGTTGTTGTTGCGACATGAAGAAGCTATTGCACCATCATGGACCATCTTGGCACTTGATGCGCCATATTGATTCTGTAACGACCCAATTTTCACGTCCAAAAATTTTGTTTTTAAAACATTACTTTTAGAAAATGTTAATAGATAAAGACATTGTTTGATCAAGCTATGTCACAACATAAACCATGTTCAAAAGTCATACACCTAATCGAAACATCAGAGTATAAATCCCAGAGAAATCTAATGAATGCGGAAACCCGTGTGTGTGTATGATGTGCCGCTACCGAGTCAGCTCCTTCCCCTTCGATGAAGAGGTACCTGAAACCGAAACTGTAAACTGTAAGCACAAAGCTTAGTGAGTTCCCCCATTATACCACAAACCATACAATCACATAACATACATAAATTGTCAGGCGTATCTGGGTGTCAAACCTACCCCTTCGGTCCTCTCGACCGGATACTGCCTAGCATATCTGGGTGCTGGCCTCCCCTTCGGTCCTCTCGACCGGATACTGCCTAGCATATCTGGGTGCTGGCCCCCCTTCGGTCCTCTCGATCGAGTACCGGGGACTATTTCACCCCTACTACTACCACATAGCACATATATCACATAGTCTATCTAGCATGGCTGGGCATGATTGCCCCTTCGGGCCTATCGACCGGTAACCTGGGAACTATCTCCCTTACTATCATTAGCACATAGCATCATATCATACAAACACATAAACATAACACAGGTAGTAGAAACCCTAGATGAATATCACAGAGACAATCATCTAATCATACATCTCCTACTGGTGGGCCGACATTGTGGCCTTAGACCCACCGCTACTGGAAGGTAACTCACCTCGGAGTAGTTGCAGCTCTTCGTGGGAATAGTTTGACTACTGTTGCTGCTGTTCCGGAAATCCTCCGGCTGTATCCCCACCAAACACTTAGTCAAAAACTGCTAACTGACCTTTGGGTAAAATGACCATTTTACCCCTGATCATGCCCTAAGTCAAAGTCAGAGTCAACTTCCAGCTGACCCGACTCGCCGAGTTGGCTCGCCAACTCGCCGAGTCCATGTCCAAACGACTGACCTGAATTCTGTTTCTACTCGGCGAGTTAGGCGTCTACTCGACGAGTTCTCCTTCCCAACTGATGTTAAAGTCCTTCATCCTACTCGCTGAGTTGTATGAACAACTCGCCGAGTTCATCTTCATCCGATGAACAAGTTATACTGTGACTCGCCGAGTTGTATGAACAACTCGCCGAGTCTGATCTTGATCTAAGGAGATTGCCTTCAACTCACCGAGTCTGGGCATTGACTCGCCGAGTTCCACTATGGGTGAGTTTTGGCTTCCAACTCACCGAGTCCCTCCTGGACTCACCACACGACTCGACATAACAAAAGGAGGACAAACTCGGAGACTCGCGAGTGGACTCACCGAGTCAGATGAGCGACTCACCGAGTCCGCTCCATGCAAGAGCTAAAAATGCGATTTTGCTCGAATCCAATTCATGTCATTCGTAGATCTGGGCTCCTAGAGCATGAATAACACGTAAAGTTTCCAACTTTACGTGTAAATATCCATCTATGGGGTTTTTAGGGTTCAAAATGCACCAAAAGAGTAGATCTAAGGTTCATATGCAATATGGGCTCATAAAGGTAGTGGATCTGAGCTCCTAGAGCTCAACTATGCTTGGATCTAGGGACCAATCAACTGATTTCGAAATATTATGCACATACAAGCTTGGAAATGAGCCATGATGGACTTTAATAGGGCCATAAGCATGGAGACAAGGGGGAAAACGAGCCATACCTTAGATATCACTCTGAAATTGCTCCCAAGTGCTTGACCTCCTCTTCTTCTTCTTGATCTCCTTCCGTACTCACTCCAATCTCCAAGAGGACACACCAAATGGCTTCAAATCCACAAAACAAGGCTTAGAACGAGGTATATGGCTCTTAGGGTGAATGGGGGCTGGCTTGGGGGCGGAAAGGGGGATTAAATAGGGTGAAAACCCCTGAAACTTAGGGTTTCATCCAACAGCGGTGACTCGCCGAGTCCAGGATATGGACTCGCCGAGTCGCCAACTTAAACGCGTCCAGGGTCCTATCCCTACTCGGCGAGTCGGACCTATGACTCGCCGAGTCCAAGTCTTAAAAAGGAAAATACTCAATTAAGATTTACATACCAGGAACCAGGTACTACAAATCTCCTCCACTTATTTTAGACTTCGTCCTCGAAGTCTGCTGCTCGATCCTGGAATAGCTCGGGGTAATGCTCCATCATTTCATCCACCGGCTCCCAAGTCCACTCCGAACCCTTGCGGTGCTGCCATTGCACCTTCACTAACTCCACCCTTTTGTTTCTCAAATCCTTCGACTTCCTGTCGAGGATTGCAACTGGTCGCTCAATATAATTCAGGCTGTCGTCAACCTGAATATCCTCCAACGACACTGCTGCTGAATTATCCATTAAGCACTTCCGCAACTGAGAGACATGGAAAGTGCTGTGGATCTGGATAAGCTCGTCCGGCAGATCCAATCTGTACGCCTCCTTGCCCACCCGGGCTACAACCCTGAATGGTCTGATAAATCTCGGGCCCAATTTGCCCCGCTTCCTGAATCGAATGACACCTTTCCAAGGCGACACCTTTAGGAGAACCATATCCCCGACTTGGAACTCCAAGTCGGATCGACTCTTGTCGGCGTAACTTTTCTGCCGACTCTGAGCAGTCTGAAGCCTGCTCCGAACCCGCTGGATCCTCTCGGTCGTCTCGAGCACCACCTCGGGGCTCCCCATGACCCTCTGGCCAACTTCACCCCAGCATATCGGGGTCCTGCACCTCCGTCCGTAAAACATCTCGAATGGTGGATGGTCAATACTCGTGTGGTAGTTGTTGTTGTATGAGAACTCAACCAAGGGAAGGTAGGTATCCCAGCTACCACCGAAATCTAACACACATCCTGCAACATATCCTCCAAAGTCTGGATGGTCCGCTCGCTCTGACCATCCGTCTGCAGGTGAAAGGCGGTGCTAAAATGCAAACGAGTGCCCAACTCGTCATGAAACTTCCTCCAAAATCTGGAAGTGAATCGCACATCTCGGTCTGATATCACTGACACTGGCATCGCGTGCCGCGCTACTATCTCCCTGATGTAGATATCGGCCAACTTCTCGGTCGAGATGCTCTCCTGGATCGGAATAAAATGGGCGCTCTTGGTCAATCGATCCACGATGACCCAAATCGAATCTACTCCGTGTGCATTCCTGGGAAGCTTTGTGATAAAATCCATCGTGATGTCTTCCCATTTCCACAACGGGATGTCCAACGGCTGCATCTTCCCATGCGGTCTCTGATCTTCGGCCTTGACCTTCCTGCAGATCAAGCACCGCTCGACGTACCATGCCACATCCCGCTTCATGCAGGGCCACCAATATTCTAGATGAAGATTTCTATACATCTTCGTCGCCCCGAGATGAATAGAGAATCGAGACTTGTGCGCCTCCTCCATCAAGATTTGGCGCACACCTCTATGATACGGCACCCACACCCTGCGGTGTAGTGTCAATAGTCCTCGACTATCATAATCGAAGGAGGAAACCTGACCCACCACACGCTCGCTCTTCCGATGTTCCTCCTTGATAGCCTCTTGTTGAGCCTCCCGAATCTGCTCCAACAGGGGAGTCACCACAATCATCCTCATGCAAATATCCTTGATCGGCGCCGCCTTGCGGCTAAGCGCATCGGCCACAACATTGGCCTTTCCCGGGTGGTAAAGGATCTCACAATCATAATCCTTCACCACGTCCAACCACCGACGCTGCCTCATGTTCAGATTCGGTTGATCCATGAGGTGCCTCAGACTCTTGTGGTCTGTGTAAACGGTACACTGAACCCCGTAGAGGTAATGCCGCCAAATCTTGAGGGCGAAAACCACTACCCCCAAATCCAAATCATGCGTCGGGTAGTTCGCCTCGTGAGGGTTGAGCTGCCTCGAAGCGTAGGCAATGACATGCCCCCTATGCATCAATACCGTGCCCAACCCTAAATAGACGCGTCACAATAAACCACAAAATCCTCTACGCCCTCTGGCAGGGCTAAGATCGGCGCCTCGCACAATCTCTGTCTCAGTGTCTCAAGTGGTGCCTGCTGCTCGGGCCCCCACTGAAAGACCACGACTTTCTTCGTCAACCGTGTCAGGGGTACAACTATCTTGGAGAAATCTTGAATGAACCTCCGATAATAGCTCGCCAATCCTAGGAAGCTCTGAATCTCAGATGGAGACTTCGGAACCTCCCATCTCATCACAGCCTCGACCTTGGCCGGATCGACCAGAATCCCGTTCTGGTTGACAAGGTGTCCGAGAAATTGCACCTCGTGCAACCAAAACTCACACTTGGAGAACTTGGCATACATGCTCTCCCTCCTCAGGGTCTCCAAAACCTCTCTCAGATGCACCTCACGCTCCTCCTACGTCTTAGAATAAACCAAGATGTCATCGATAAAGACTATCACAGACCGATCCAACATCGGTCTGCATACGCGGTTCATGAGGTCCATGAACACGGCAGGAGCATTGGTGAGCCCAAACGGCATCACCACGAACTCAAAGTGGCCATAGCGCATTCGAAATGCGGTCTTCTGCATATCCTCCTCCCTGACCCTCATCTGATGATAACCCGAACGCAAATCAATCTTGGAGAACCAAGATGCTCCCTGAAGCTGGTCAAAGAGATCATCAATCCTCGGGAGTGGGTAAGGGTTCTTCACCGTCACCTTATTCAACTCCCGATAATCTATAAACATCCGGTGCGACCCGTCCTTCTTCTTCACAAACAGAATCGGGGCTCCCCAGGGTGAACTGCTCGGCCTAATGAATCCCTTGTCTAGCAGCTCCTACAGCTGCGTAGACAACTCCTGCATCTCGGGAGGAGCCAGCCGATATGGTGCCTTGGCTATCGGGGCCGCACTAGGAACGAGGTTAATCCTAAACTCCACCTGTCGCTCAGGAGGTATCCCAGGAAGCTCCTCTGGGAAAACATCTGCGAAATCTCGCACCACCGGAACCTCGCTCACGGTCGCATTACCCGCCTCCCGGGTATCCATCACGTACGCAACATATCCTGCGCATCCCTGCTGAAGGTAACGTCTAGGCCTCGCTGCTGAACATACAACGGGTCTGCGCTGTGGCCTCTCGCCATGAATCACTAACTCTCCCCCACCTGGGGTCCTGACTCGCACTAGTTGCTGCGCGCAATCTATAACCGCCCCATTAGGGCTTAACCAGTCCATGCCTATCATCACCTTGTTCCCACGCAACGGAATGGGAACCAAGTCCACCAAGTAGCGCTCCTCGAACAAACGCAATACGCAGTCCCGAAATACCATCGATATTCGCACCGATCGATCATCAGCAATCTCTACTTCCAAAGGACAATCCAGCATGCCCGAAGACTCAGGAAACTTCTTGCTAAGCGCAAGGGACACAAACGATCGGGATGCACCCGAGTCGAACAACACCTGGACTGGGATACCATTCACATGGAACGATCCTAACACATATACATATACCGGGCACATATTAATATCATAACATCATATAAATAAACGAGAGGGAAAAGAATCATACCCGTCACCACATCGGGTGCTGCGCGTGCCTCCTCGGTGGTCAGCTGGAATGTTCGGCTCCTCACCACTGGAGCCTCTGCCTTGCCCTGTCAGCCATCTGTAATCCGCAGGGTCGCTGGAGCTGGCGTCCTTACCGTCGCTGAACCTGTCAACCGGGGGCAATTGGCCTTCTTGTAGCCCCTCTGGTTGCAGTGGAAACACAACAACTCCGATGTCGGAACAACTGCTGCCGGAGCAGTGCAATCCCTGCTAAAGTGCCCAAACTTGCCGCACTTGTAGCAGCTTGATGATCCCAACCTGCACGCCCCTCGTGCGTCTTGCCACATTTCCTGCAGCGGCCCCGTCCCTGTTGGCCTTTTGGCCCCACATTTGATCCCTTGGGCTTCTTCCCTGAATCCCCTCCTGGCTGCCCCTCCTCCACTTTCTATTTCCGGATGTGCTCCAAATCTATCTCCCTCTCCCTCGCCCTGGCAATCATGGAGTCCAAGGTGGGGCAATCTGAAAAACTAACATGCTCTCGGATGTCATCCCGAAGCATATCATGATAACGGGTCCTCCTCATATACTCATCACCTGCATACTGGGGCACCAACAAAGCCCTCTCCCGGAACTTGGCGGTGATTTCCGCCACAGTCTCATTCGTCTGCCTCATATCCAAAAACTCCCTGGCCAGCTGCTGAAGCTCGACAGCCGGTGCAAACTCTTTCCTAAACTTGGTCACAAAGTCCGACCAGGTCATAGCCTCAATAGCTGAGCCTCCCAAAGAATCACCCACTGACTCCCACCAATCTCGAGCTCGGTCTCGTAAACACCCGGCTGCATACCTCACCTTCGACCCCTCAGGGCAGAAGCTAGTCAACTGCACAGACTCAATGTCTGAAATCCACCACCTGGAAACAATGGGGTCCTTCACCCCATGGAAATCCGGTGCACTGCTGCCCCTGGAGTCCTTAAAGGACAGCGTGCGAGATCCCGACTGGCCAGATGCCATGTCGCTCCTGAATGCCGTGAGGTGATCCTCCATCAACTCGATGATCCCTTCCTTGATTGACCTGAAGATAATGGGGGTCGACTCAAGGATACCTCTGGTGATCTCTGACGCGATGAACTCGCGTAGCCTCTCATCTACTAGCTCGGAACCTGATCCCGAACCCGATCCCTCTCCTGAACTGCCAACTGCTGGTCTCGGGCGTAGTACCACCATTCTGAAATACAAAGAAATAACAACTGTTAGCGATACTGATACCCCTGGAGGGATCCCACCCACTACTAGTTCCCTAGTCTTATCTTAGCCTTCCTCGGTTTGGGTACGGATCCTTTGCTTTCAGTAGTACGGGCCCATACTACCTTCCACATCTATCCGTACCTTCCCCAAAGACCGCCTCGACTCGACCAGGTCCCTTCCCCTACTGCTGATCACTGCTACTCATTATCCTAGGCTTACCCTAGGAAACCACTAACTCCACCCAACCCAGCCCTCAGCTGCTGAAGGCCTCTTGGTGATGCCAATTAACTATTACCTGAATACAATCACATGTGCTGAGGCTCGGATAATCCTTCGAGTAAGGGACTCATCTCTACAACGATTAAGACTCAAACAAGAGCTATGCAATAGAGTCAAATCCAACACTCTGAGATTATTCAACCCTGATCACATGTGACTTAAACGTATTCACCTAACAGTTAACTCCCATCACTTCAAGGCCCACATAGCACAAAGGAAACAACATTTGGACGTAAGAAAAACAATCTCAAGCAACTCTATCCTCGAAGAGAGAACTGAACTAGCATACAATGCTAAACTCGTACTATCAGGAATAACCTAAACAGGCTACCCTACTGCTGTCTACTCAGCTCTAGCATGCAGCTCTTTCATATACTGAAGCACATAAAGTAGGCACATAAGGCATCACTTCTAGATCCTTAGTCCTATTCTAGCATGATGTTCTACAGAAACTGATAAACATAAATAAACTTGTATGGGTACATTGAGGAATACTTACTTGAGCTTGGCCGGTTGCGCACATCACACACATTATTCCTTCTTAAAACCCTTTACTTAACCCTTTTAGAAAACATTTTCTCTTTCCAAAATCTTTTAATCCCTCGATTTGAGTTCAAACACCCCCGAAGGTGTGTCCGAATCCCTCAAACTAGGGCTCTGATACCAACTTGTAACGACCCAATTTTCACGTCCAAAAATTTTGTTTTTAAAACATTACTTTTAGAAAATGTTAATAGATAAAGACATTGTTTGATCAAGCTACGTCACAACATAAACCATGTTCAAAATTCATACAACTAATCGAAACATCATAGTATAAATCCCAGAGAAATCTAATGAATGCGGAAACCCGTGTGTGTGTATGATGTGCCGCTACCGAGCCAGCTCCTTCCCCTTCAATGAAGAGGTACCTGAAACCAAAACTGTAAACTGTAAGCACAAAGCTTAGTGAGTTCCCCCATTGTACCACAAACCATACAATCACATAACATACATAAATTGTCAGGTGTATCTGGGTGCCCGACCTACCCCTTCGGTCCTCTCGACCGGATACTGCCTAGCATATCTGGGTGCTGGCCTCCCCTTCGATCCTCTCGACCGGATACTGCCTAGCATATCTGGGTGCTGGCCCCCCTTCGGTCCTCTCGACCGGGTACCGGGGAATATTTCACCCCCTACTACTACCACATAGCACATATATCACATAGTCTATCTAGCATGGCTGCCCCTTCGGCCCTATTGACCGGTAACCTGGGAACTATCTCCCTTACTATCACTAGCACATAGCATCATATCATACAAACACATAAACATAACACAGGTAGTAGAAACCCTAGATGAATATCATAAAGACAATCATCTAATCATACATCTCCTACTGGTGGGACGGCATTGTGGCTGCTGATCTTCATGGGAATAGTTTGACTGCTGCTGCTGCTGTTCCGGAAATCCTTCGGCTGTGTCCCCACCAAACACTTAATCAAAAACTGCTAACTGACCTTTGGGTAAAATGACCATTTTACCCCTGATCATGCCATAAGTCAAAGTCAGAGTCAACTTCCTGTTGACCCGACTCGCCGAGTTGGCTCGCCAACTCGCCGAGTCCATGTCCAAACGACTGACCTGAATTTTGTTTCTACTCGTCGAGTTAGGCGTCTACTCGACGAGTTCTCCTTCCCAACTGATGTTCAAGTCCTTCATCCTACTCACCGAGTTGTATGAACAACTCGCCGAGTTCATCTTCATCCGATGAACAAGTTATACTGTGACTCGCCGAGTTGTATGAACAACTCGCCGAGTCTGATCTTGATCTAAGGAGATTGCCTTCAACTCACCGAGTCTGGGCATTGACTCGCCGAGTTCCACTATGGGTGAGTTTTGGCTTCCAACTCACCGAGTCCCTCCTGGACTCACCACACGACTCGACATAACAAAAGGAGGACAAACTCGGAGACTCGCGAGTGGACTCACCGAGTCAGATGAGCGACTCACCGAGTCCGCTCCATGCAAGAGCTAAAAATGCGATTTTGCTCGAATCCAATTCATGTCATTCGTAGATCTGGGCTCCTAGAGCATGAATAACACGTAAAGTTTCCAACTTTACGTGTAAATATCCATCTATGGGGTTTTTAGGGTTCAAAATGCACCAAAAGAGTAGATCTAAGGTTCATATGCAATATGGGCTCATAAAGGTAGTGGATCTGAGCTCCTAGAGCTCAACTATGCTTGGATCTAGGGACCAATCAACTGATTTCGAAATATTATGCACATACAAGCTTGGAAATGAGCCATGATGGACTTTAATAGGGCCATAAGCATGGAGACAAGGGGGAAAACGAGCCATACCTTAGATATCACTCTGAAATTGCTCCCAAGTGCTTGACCTCCTCTTCTTCTTCTTGATCTCCTTCCGTACTCACTCCAATCTCCAAGAGGACACACCAAATGGCTTCAAATCCACAAAACAAGGCTTAGAACGAGGTATATGGCTCTTAGGGTGAATGGGGGCTGGCTTGGGGGCGGAAAGGGGGATTAAATAGGGTGCAAACCCCTGAAACTTAGGGTTTCATCCAACAGCGGTGACTCGCCGAGTCCAGGATATGGACTCGCCGAGTCGCCAACTTAAACGCGTCCCGGGTCCCGTCCCTACTCGGCGAGTCGGACCTATGACTCGCCGAGTCCAAGGATTAAAAAGGAAAATACTCAATTAAGATTTACATACCAGGAACCAGGTGCTACAGATTCATTTGTTGTGCCATGTTGATCCAAGTATGCCTAAAAGATGATAATGCTCAAGAATGTTCCTGAAGATGATGCATGGCAGATTGTGATTGGTTGACACCCATCATGGGCCTATGGGCCAATGGGCTTGGCCCATTAGGGTTTTAGGTCTGATCCCTCAAGTATAAATTGGGATGCATGCTAGGCCATTTTGTGTCTTGAATTCTAGAGTGATATGCAAATCTATGTGTAATTATACTTGTAACCTCTTTGTTGAGAGCTCTGAAATGAATAATAATCCCCGCTTGCCCGTGGATGTAGGTCACCCTGACCGAACCACGTAAATATTGTGTCTTGTGTGCTTTTGGTTTTGCTAGCTATCCGCTTTACTTCCTAACAGACCCATAAGACGTTTCTTCCTATCCCTCAAAACTATTATCCCAAGAATATAGGCTACTTCCCCTAGATTCTTCATAGCGAAACATTTCCAAATCCAAGATTTCACTTCTTGCAAGGTTGGGATGTCATTTCCTATAAGGAGTATGTCATGAACATACAATACTAGGAAAGTCACTATAATCCTTATTTTTAGAGAATCCAAACTCTTTTGCCTTCTTATTGAAACAAAGACTCCAACTCTGAGATGCTTCTTTTAATCCATAAATGGATTTCTCAAGCTTACACACTCTATCAGGAAATTTGGCATGTACTAAACCCTATGGCTGACTCATGTAGACGTCCTTGTACAACATCCTATTTAGGAAAGTGGTTTTAACATCCATTTGCCATTCCTTAATCATAAAATATTGCTAAGGCAAGCATGATCCCGTAAACTTGATCTTAGTCACTGGTGAAAAGGTCTTATCATAGTTAACCCTGAATATTTGAGTAACACCCTTCGCAACCGATCGTGCTTTGAACGTGTGTACCTTCCCATCCACATTGGTCTTCTTCTTGAAGATCCATTTGCAACCTACTGTCTTTCGACAAGGTTCATGATCAACCAAGTTCCACGCTTGGTTATTTTAACAATTGCGAGTTTTGACACCGATCATTATTTAAGAAAAGTGATCAACGTCGAATATAAGAGACTTAATACGTAAACTATATCAATATACGATAAAAATATAAGTTTTGTGTTAAGATAAATATGAAAAATCAACAAAATTGTACGTAATGTGTAAAAATTAGTGCGCCGAAACATATATATTTTATTATATATTTAGAAAGTACGCCTCTTCCCAGTCCCGAAAATATAAATTTTGTTAATATCCGAGTTCATATTAAGGAGATATGAAATTTATAAGATATAAAAATTAGATATTAACGTCAAAAGCTACAGAGAGAATTGTTGACTTTTAGGTAAAATCACCAAAACGATAATCATAGTACTCTTTAAATTATAAATTTTGGTAAAAGGAACGCTAAAATTGGAGTGTGTACGGGAGAGTTATGATTATTGCAAAATCATTAAATCATATAAAAGTAGAGCTAAAAATAAAATTCAAAATTAGCCAATAAAACCTAAAAGAAAGTTGTAGTACTCCTTGAGAGCTACGTGTGGGTATAAAGAATGTAAACAATGGAGCTCATATGAAGGAGATATGGATATTTGAAATTTTACGAGGAGCACCTAACATAAAAGGTACGCGCGGCATGCACGTGCTTCTAGAAGGGTGTACGATGCACCATCAGGAAATGGACACATGTCCATCAAGCGATGGAGCTACGCCGCAAGAGTGCAACATGCACCTCCCTTATACATCACATATGGAGAAGTGGGCCACTTCAAAAGAGAATGTCAAGGATGGCAAATCAAAGGGGTGATGCTCAAAGAAGAGCATTTGTCATTGGCACGAGCAACGCTGCCCAAAATCTTCCCCTAAGAATTGGTAAGTCCTTCTTCATAACTTACGAGCAAACTATATACCGATATAGTTTTATAAACGTTATATAAAAACATGCTAAAATATAAATCTAAGAAACGCATGCTATTATTTATAAGATGGATACATAGGTTATATGATTCAAGAATTAAATAGTTTTAGAAAGTATGGTTCAACCCTATTGCGCAACTCTCATCTGATTCTAACCGTAATAAAGAGGAATTAGATGGTCGAAAAACTATCTAATTTTAGGATCATGTGATGGTATTCACCAGATAATTAGATAACATTAGAACGAATGATAATGAAAGGTAAAAGAATTCTTGTGGTAATACTAGGATCCTCTAAAATTTCCGAAAAGAATTATCAAGAAACCTTTCAGTTATTATAGACATGCTAAAGTCTCAGTAAGTACTTGATTAATGGATCACTCTCACTTTCACTCTTGGTATCAGTAAGTACTTGACTGAGGGATCACTCCCACTATTGGTATCAGTAAGTACTTGACTGAGGGATCACTTTCACTCGCACTCTTGGTATCAGTAAACACTTAACTGAGGGATCACTCTCACCGTCACTCTTGGTATTAGTAGTACTTACAAATCACTCTCACTCTAAAATCTTAATAAGTAATCTCTCCCCTCTAGACATCAGTAAATGATTGACTGATGGATTAAATAATCACAACTATCATAAATGATAGGTGATTGTTTATAAGATAAATAATAATCATGACTATTGTAAATGATAGGTGATTGTTTTTAAACTAAAATCACTATTATCTGAGGGAAATACCCTAATGATAAGTGATTGTTTATAAGATAAAATAATAATCACGATTATCATACATGACAAGTGATTGTTTTTAAACTAAAATCACTATTATATGAGGGAAATACCCTAATGATAAGTGATTGTTTATAAGATAAAATAATAAGTATGACTATCATAAATGATAGGTGACTGTTTATAAAATAAAATAAATATTTTCTAAGGGAAATCCCCTAATTTATATTAATCATCACATCATTTCTGAACTTTGAAGAGTCAATTTATTTTCAGTAAAACTAAACAATAAGAATGATTAATAATAATAAAAAAATGTATTCTTAATATTCTCCTAATAGTGTCTTCGTGTCAAGCACTCATAGTTGAATTTCGGGGACGAAATTCCTTAAACGAGGGCAAAGTGTAACGATTGCAACTTTTGGCACTGATCGTTATTTACGAAAATGATCAACGTCCAATATAATAGACTTAATATGTAAAATATATTAATATATGATAAAAATATAAGTTTCGTATTAAGATAAATAGAAAAATCAACCGAATAGTCCGTAAATCGAAAAATTAGTTCACCGAAACATACATATTTTATTATATATTTAGAAAGTACGCGTCTTTCCAGTTCCAAAAATATAAATGTTCTAAAAATATGAGTTCAAATAAAGGAGATATAAATTTTATAAGATATAAAAATCAGTCGCGTAGTTAAAAACAATTAACCTCAAAAGGTGCAGAGAGAATGGTTGACTTTTCGGTAAAGTCACCAAAATGATAATCATTGTACTATTTAAAATAGAATTTTTGGTTAAAGGGACGTCAAAGTAAGTGAGAGTTATGCTTTTGGGAAAATCATTAAATTATATAAAAATAAGGGTTAAAAATAAAATTTAGAATTAGCCAATACCATCCCAAGGAAAGTTGTAGTACCCGTTGAGAGCTACACGTGGATATAAAGAATGTCGAAAACAAAGCTCGTATGAAGGAGATACGGATTTTTGAAATTTTGCGAGGAGTGCTTGGTGCAAAAGGTACGTGCAGCACGCGCATGCTTCTAGAAGGAGGTACGATGCACCAACAAGAAACCGACACGTGTCGGACATGCAATGGAGCTATGTCACAAGGGTGCGACGTGCACCTCCCTTGCGCGGTGAGCACTCTCAGTATAAATCGAGCCTACTGCTGCTCATTTGTTCCTCAACCCAAATCTATTTCCTTCTCTCATTCTCTACTTCGAGAATTCCTTTTACCGCGGGGGGGGGGGGGGGGGGAATACATGCTTATCAAATGGTTTTATAAAAATGTTTATGTTATAAATATCAAATCATTTTATAAAGCTATATGCCTTAGGATAACGTAGCTGAAGATACTATGTAAGTCCCCAAATTCGCCTGGCGTATAAACCCGATCCACTTGATGGTGCGGAATCCTAATCAAGCGGATGATACAAGATCAAATGGAGAATAATAATAATAATAATAATAATAATAATAATAATAAGTTGATGAATCTTCAATGTATTGATGATATGAATGATGATCCAACATATAAGATTCACACAGACATACACACTTCTTCTCTCTACTTTCTCTCTCTCTAGAACATGATATGAACTGAATGAATGAATGCTCCTCTAGAAAACCCCTCCCCTCCTAGACACCCACTAAACACTCCCCTAATGACTATTTATACATATGGATCTAAGGCCAAGAGCCAAACTCAATACCCAGACCAAAGACCCATGAATTTTCGGTCCAAGCTACGAATAAACCCAAAACTATTTTCGCCCAAGACTAAAAACAATAAATGCTTAGAAAAGCAAAGTATAAACAAATTTTTTTGGTCGTAAGATATGATAATGTGACTAAGAGGTATGATGGCCAATAGTCTAGGAGTAGATAATACCTAGCTGTTATAATGGCCAAATCCCTAGGAAACCTTAATATATAGGAGTTATGCTAGACAAATTTAGGGATATATTGTGTACTTAGTTGTTAGTCTTCCCAAATATCCTATTAAAATAACCGTAGTTTTGGTGTATATATATATATATATATATATATATATATATATATATATATATATATATATATATATACACTTGATAATTATGAGATTATAAAATATAATTATTAAATACAAATTATATATATATATATATATATATATATATATATATATATATATATATATATATATATATATATATATATAAATCATTTGATGATGTATACCCGGAAGAGGTATATACAAAGATAGTGTGATGTGTGCGTGTATATATATAGGGGTACTTATGGAAAGATAAAATATTAAATATAAAATATAAATACCTAAGATCAATGCGTTAGTGAGTTGATAATTCGTTCAAAGACCTTGATTAAATTCGGCATTTTCCCAATACCTATAATTGTTACTCCTGCAAGAGCCTGAAAGCGTCAATTATAGCAACTCGCGGTAAAACATTGGATCATCTTAGAGTATAGTTGATTATAGGAGCTCATGGTAATACATTAAAATCGCCTTAGAGTTTAGATTACCATTAGGGACGTTTGGAATTGTAATTAAAATACGTTAGGATCATTATATATCCTAAAAAGATAGCAAATTATGATTACTAAAAATATCCTAATTAAAATACATTAGGATCGTTAGATATCTTGAAAACATAGTAAATTAGAATTAATAAAAATATCCTAATTAAAATACGTTAGGATCGTTAGATATCCTAAAAAGATAGTAAATTAGGATTAATAAAAATATTTTAATTAAAATACGTTAGGATCGTTAGATATCCTAAAAAGATGATAAATTAGGATTAATAAAATTTATCATAATAAGATAAAAGATAGTATCGTTAGAAAGATAGAAACTAGGTTAATAAAATAATTAAGAAAGGTTGTTCTCAAAGAAATAGGATTCTTAAAAGTTACCCAAAATCGAAAACTCTAAAAACTTGTGAGCTCACCAACATTATGTTGAAATTTTCAAAACCTCATGTATTCCTAGGAGGCCGTGATATGGAACCTACACTCTCGAAAGTAGCAGTTGATGGAGGAAGTAGCTAGAAAACCCATGTAGTTTATCATTCATTTCTATCTGTTAGGACACCTTTCTGTAATAGGAACCCTAGAAATCCGATGTAACGTTTTTTCTATAAATAAAATAGATGTTTATGTTATATATTTTGTTTTGTATTGTTCAATATATGTTCAAGGATTGAGAACCAACATCCCTACGTTGCACTGCTTGGTGTTTCTGCCGACAGTCGGGCTGGGTGTGACAGTTATCATACATGGACTGAATCTTGCTGTTTGTTTCCTCTTTCCATTTGGCAACCTCATGGCCCACAATCACTTCCTTGTAGTTAGTTGGTTCTTCCAAATTTACCATTGTTCTATCACCAATAAACATGTCCCCTTCTACAGGAATATGGAAACCATAGAACTTAGGTGGTATGCTATGTAATGTCCCAAAACTCAGAACCATTTTTTTTTGTTTTTATACTGAATAAACCATCAACCAAACATGTTTTTCAAAACCATAAAGTATTCAAAGTAAATCAAATAACATACCAAAAGTACATCAGAGTCAATAAGCATGAAAAATCATGGTGTGTATGCAATGCGATCATCCCGAACTCTTCCCCTTCGAACCGAAAGTACTTGAAACATAAACTAAAACCATAATCACAAAGCTTAGTGAGTTCCCAAAATACTGCATAGCATACATATCTACCAAATCAAGGTTGTGTCGGGTCTATTTCACCCTCGTGCCTATTTCACCCCGAGTCTATTTCAACTCATGTATCAACACAAGGCTGTATTGGGTCTACTTCACCCCCGAGCCTATTTTAATTCATGTGTCAGCACAAGGCTGTACCGGATCTATTTCACCCCCACATACATATAGCAAACAGGGACAGATGTATACAACACATACATCAGCAGTCACAAAGACTAGAAGCATATACAATTCTTAGTGTCCTACAGTATAGTGAGCAAACTCACCTCGCAAAGTAGCTAAAAAGTCAAGATGTCCTTAAAATCCCACAATAGGTGCTAAACACCACCTAGATAATCACACAAGGAAAAACCTTAATCTACCTTTCGGACATTAATAGATGAACCAAAATCCACTTGTCAAAAGTCAACCCTCAAGGTCAACGGTCAAAGTCAACAGTCAATGTTGACTTCATCTGACTTCCATGTCGTGGCATTCCTTAGCCACGTTGTGGCACTCATAAAACCAAACAACCGGGGAAATCCCAGCCGCCATGTTGTGGTGACCTATGACCACGCTGTGGTAGTTGAGATTCCAAACAACTTAATGTATTAAGTTATTTTCTTCGATTCCAAGAGTTTGCGACTTTATCCATTAGGACCACCTAGAATGTCCAAAACCCAATCATTTAAGTTTCAAATGGCTTAATAATATAGGGGCATAACCAATAAGCACTTATTCCATAAAGTCTTAAGTCCATCTTTTCCAGAAGTGATTATAGCCTCAAAACTAACCTAAAAGTTGGTGCTTTATAGACATACATGTGCAATATATGTATTAAACCCATATTAGGTAAAAATGACAGTTTTTGACCTAAATATCATATATTAAAAACCCGACCAAACTACAGATCCAAGGCACAAATTATACCAAATGTCCTAGAAATTCATAAAGCTGTATATTTTGTGAGATCTCATCATCCTAACAAGCAAGAACAAGAAGTTTATGGGCCAAAACTCAAGATCTAACAACCTAGCATGATAAAATTTGAGTATTGGACACTTACAAAGTTCTGGACGAGTGATGAGGTGAACATTGGAGACTTTTTTGCTTGATCTTTGCTTCCTTTTTCCTCCTTCTTCATTCTTTAGTTGCAAAGAACACCAAGCTAGCTTAATAAGGGAAGAGAGTGATTAGTTTTTTTTTAGGGTTTGCAGGGGATGATGGAGGTTGAGTATGAGCAAACCATATCCTCCCTATTCCTTTAAATAGGGAGCAAACCCATAAAAATTGGGTTTCATATTAAACAGTTGTCACACCATGGCGATAAGACGCCACATCGTGGCGGTCATTTAAAATCTATGGTACACCAACCATTACCATGTTGTGGGGTGCCTCCACCACTACGTGGCACCACCCAAGATCCAACATATATTAAATTTAAATACCTTCAAGGATCCAGATGTTACATGCTAACCCTACTGGATCGAAAAATAGGTAATGAATTGCCAATGGGTCAACAAGAGTCCTATCCTCTGGTTAAGAGCTTGTGTTATCCAAGGTTCCTTCATTGGATGAGCCTAAAATTATTTCCAGATCAATAGTACCCCAACTTTCCTCTTTGAATATTAACCTTCACTTGCGAAAGACTCCTCTTTGAGCTATAAAGACCATGTTTTCACTAGGTTTATAAAACAAGCATCCAAAAGACTTCTATGGGTAGCCAATGAAAATACACCTCTCGGCTCTAGGTTCTAACTTGTCATGAGTTTCTTGGCTCACGAGAGCCTCATAGCCCCATACTTTGACATGTACCAACGAGGACACCTTCCCTTTCTACATCTTGTGAGGAGTTTAGGCAAACTTCTTAGTTTGAACAATATTTAGGATCTAGGAAGCTGTCTCTAAAGCATAAGTCCAGAAAGATATTGGAAGTGAAGCTCGACTCATCATGGAACATACCATATCTAAAAAGGTTCGATTATGCCTCTCAGCCGCACTATTAAATTGTGGTATCCTAGGAGGAGTCATTTGTGAAACAATTCCACATTAATTTAGATATTCATGGAACTCGATACTAAGATATCTTCGCCTCTATCAGATCAGAGTATCTTTGTCTTCCTGCCCAATTGATTCTCGACTTCTTTTTTAAACTCTTTGAAATTTTCAAAGGTTTTTGATTTATGTTTGATTAAGTAGATATAGTCATATATACTATAATCATTTGTAAATGTGATATAGTATTGATTTGCATCCTTGTAGTAGATTTGAAGGGCCCACATTCATCAAGATAGATAAGGTCCAACAATCTTTCACCTCTTTCACATGTTCTATTGAAAGATGATTTTGTCGTTTTGCCCAAAAGACAAGACTCACATTCATCATTTGACCTTAAGTCAAATGATTCCAACACTCCATCCTTTTGGAGTTGGGTGATATGTTTCTTGTTAATTTGCCCAAGATGACAGTGCCATAAGCATGCTTTGTTTACACCATTAAACAAATCAATATTAAATACACTATTGCCTAAGCTATCAACACAAATCGCAGTTACACACCATTACAAGGTAAAGCTTTAAACATAAAACACCATTTTCATAAGCCAAAATCAAACCATTCACATAATCAAATGAATAACAAAAACCTTTTCTGAACAATGCATGAAAAGAAATAATGTTTTGTGTCATTTTTGACGAAGAAAAATAATTGATCAAATCTAATCAAACATCACCATCGAGTACAAGACCATAAGTTCCAATCTTAGTAACAGGTGAAGATCGCCTGTTCCCTATGATCAGATTTATTCTTTCATTCTCCACTTCCTCACTTTCTCTTAATCCCTGCAAATCAGAACAAATATGGAAGCCACATCCTATATCAAGGAACCAAAAACGAGTAAGTTGTAAGGTATTGACTTGAATAGTGTACATACCCATCAACAATGGCTTGACCTTTCCATCCTTGATGCCCTTCAAATATTTGGGGCAACTTCTTTTCCAATGCCCTTTGTCGTTGCACAAGTAGCAAGTGTCCTCCTTGGGATCATTCATAGCTAGAATTTCAACCTTGGACTTTTCCTTCGACCCACTACCAGACGCTCCAGCATGGGCCTTGCCTTTCTAGGTTAATGGAGGATTATATTTCCTCTTTTTTCCTCTATTTTTTCTAATGGTCGGGATAGGAACACTTTTCACAGAAGGGGGCTGATTCTTCTTCATCCTCGACTCATCGGTTTGTAAAAAGCTATGGGGTTTGGGTCCATGCTGTCTTCGTGTTGTTTAAAGGATAAGTTAAGATAAACTGATCATAACTAGGAGGCAAAGAGTTCATGACCATGTCAATGGTCAACTTCTTGTCAAAAGACTCATTGAGCTTTTTCAAATGCTTCACATATCTCTGCATGCTTTTCACATAAGTGCACACAGAGTCTCATTCCTTTAACTTGAATGCCATCAATGACTTAACGACCTTATACCTCTATTGACATGCTTTCTTGAGAAATTTTTCTGAAATATCCAAGCACATCTCGGATGGCTAGTAGTCCTTGTAGGACTTTTGCAACTCAGGTACCATAGTCGCAAACATAATGCAAACAACCTTCGTTGCATCATCATAGTGTTTTTTGTAAGTGGCAAGCTCCTCAAGAGTAGCAGTTGACTCTTTAATTTCAAGAAGGGATTTTTTGATAACATAGACTTTGTTCTTGTATCGAATAGTTAGTTTGAACTTTCACATCCAATCCATGTAGTTTGGATCAATTAGTTTCTCTTTCGATAAGATTGATAGAAGAGTGAAGTTTGAGTTGTTGGTGGAGAATTAAGCAGCAGTAGCATCACCACAAGTAAACATCTTTTAAGAGAGATAGTTTTAGTTAGTTGACATAAATCCTTAATATTATAACCCAAGGTAAATATTTAAAGCTAGGATCCAAATAATATTCACAATCAAGAAGAGGGATGTCATAGTATTGTTATGAACTTAGAAGGTAAGTAAAACAATTTACCAATTTCAATCTTATGAAATTTCTAGATCTTTTGAGATTCATTGAATCTTATCAATGGCATTTTAAATCTTATATTATGCTCTTCTATTTGTGATTGGGATATAGAGGATCACAAACAAGGTGTGAATAACCATGCAAATTCGCTCAACAACATTGATGTCTTTTGCCATCTCCATTTGATGCGTCAGTTAACGAAAAATGCTCCATCAACAATGATAATTCACAATTTGTGTTATCACTCAAATTTATAATACCAAATTAGTGTCGGTTAACCACACATGCTCCACTAACAACATATAAAGAATGATTTGCGTTTTCATGGTTAGCATACACTTCACATTTTTCATAAAGTAACTAGAGTAAGATTTTTAAAGAAGATTCTAGTACGTTATATCATTATACTTTTAATGAGGTTATGTCCTATCGAACTCGTTCGTCTAACGACCCTCCACCACAAAGGAGAGTGGTGGGTGAAAAGGACACTCATGCAAAGGTTATTTTATAGGTTGTTTCCTTATACTCTCATTATAACATGGTTTCATGAACGAGGCTTACTATTGTTTCGAATGACTTTTCGTATACATGTTGTAATTACACTTTTAATAATATATGTATAATGTGTATTTTAAAACTTTTTAAAATAAAGGGTTTAAATATTAATTATCTTAATTAATTAATATTAAACCAGTTATGATTTAATTAAATAGTTAACTAAATTAACTAAATCATTTAGGAATTTAATAACTATCTTAATTAACACATTAATTAAACAATTCAAATTTAATCCTTCTAATTAATAGGACATGGAGGCTAGAGTTTATTTTTGATAAACCCTAACCTTGATCAATTCACCTCATGTGCCATCAATAGAAAACATTGGCTCTATTACCACTGGCGGGTTTATAGGTTATCAAAAACATGTAAAGCAGAAAATCTTAACTCTTAAGTTAACATGCAACCTATAAGGATCTATGTTTTCCCTAAGTAATAGCAACATACAATGAACATCAAGAACCCTAGAGAAACCCTATGAAATTCAAAAATTGCAAAAGTAGGGTTTACATACCTTAAAATTTATTATAAAAAATAAACCTTTTGATTCCTTCCTTTGCAGTTTAGAAAGTTAGCACCAAAAGTTTAGTGTCTCTAATGGCTTGTATCCAAACTCTAGTAACTAGAACACAAGAAGGGAGATGAGAGGGATAGCAAATCTGACTATCCTCTTGAAGAAAACAAGTGCATGAAAATAGGCACCCAATGTGTCTTATTTATAGTTTCTTAAGGAAACCCCTTTGGAAACCAAAGAGTCCTTGCATGATGAATTCTAATTAACATAGAATCAAATCCAAAGTAAATATGATTAACCAATTAATCATTTAAAAGACCCCAACTTTCATACTATTCCAAATTTTTCTTAAGTTACTTCCTCAAAACATGCTACATGCATATTTATAAAACAATATTTTATATTGATAAAGTGATTACAAAAAATTGGATACAAACCGATTAAGTTTTATTACATTTCATGTCTACCCAGGAATCTAATATTCATATATATATATATATATATATATATATATATATATATATATATATATATATATATATATGAAGATTAAAATACAGAGAAATAGTATTAACTATTTAAAATCTTTTAGCAGTATAAAACTATATTGGATACTCATCACCTACAATTGTTAAACATTGAGAGGGATAAGCGATAACGCTTAGTGAATTCAGTAAATAGATACAATATAAGCTTATGCCTTATATATACCAATATGACAGAAGCAAAAGGGAACAAGAACAACAATAGATTAGATTCAAATATTTACGATCAATGAGACATAACGATTTCAATACTTGGTATGCATCAATAAAGCTTTGGCCCAAATGGCACAGAAGATATATAATTTTTGATTAACATTTTGGTAGATTTGAGGCTTATAGCCCTATCTAACCATTTGCCAATACCATAGAATAAAGTTCATTCTCTTACGGAGTCATACTCTACATGGTCAGAGGCTACATACCATTCCTATCTAACCTTCTGCCAATGACATAGAATAGAAGTCATTCTCTTATGAGACATGTTCTACATGGCCAGAGGCTACATACTAGTACCACCGTGAATCTAAGTCCTTTCATTGATCACATGGTTAAAGGTATAACTTTGCTATTAAAAATAGCGAATAAAATTAACACGGGAAAATAACTCAGAATAATAACACTAAAAAGCACATAGCACATATAACACATAACATACAATTGTTTCTATATATTGAACTCACCTTAAATTAACCGGGGGTTTAAAGAATAATTTGGACAACACTTCGACTTTAAATATGACTTTCTATGTTGAAAACCGGGAGCTTAATTGAAAATCGGACTTTGCGAAGGTAGGGATTCAAAATCGAAAAGATAAAAATTTCCAGGCTTCTCGAGAGCTTCGGGACGTGTTTCGGATGCTAAAATTGATATCGGGGCTTCGGGGAAAGTCAAAATGAAGAAAATATGGAAAAAGGGGTGAAAAGTGGCAATTTATCAAAATTATCCGAGAAGGTTCGCAGCCTCCCTATTTATAGGTGAGGTCCGAACGTCGTTTGAGAAGGATGAGTCAGCAGCGAGAGGCACGCGGCAACTAGAGCGAGGTTCGGAAGCCAGACGTCGCACATGCGAGGCAGCCAGGTGCGAGGCTCGGAGGGGTGACACACTTCAAATGCGAGAGTCAGACAGGTGTGTGACACGCGTCGCTCCCTGGATGCGCCACGAGTCGGATGATGCAGCTACTTCGTGCGAAGGACATGGCCGAATCCGAACCACTCATGCGAGATTTTTCGGAGATTGAGCCCCGAACTTCTAAAATCCATAACTTTTGCATGCGAGCTCCGTTTTTGACGTTATTTATATGCACGCGTAGCTAAAGTTATGCTCTACAACTTTCCTTTAGACTTCGTCGGCTAATTTTGAATTTATTTTTAATATTATTATTTTTAACAGACCGGGACAGAAAAATCCGTTAAAAATTCATAACTTCTTCATCCGACATCCGTTTTTGTCAGACTTTTTACCGCTGTACTACAAATGATGAGACTTTAGATTCTCGTTTAGGATGTATCGGCCAAATATCGCTCGATCTAAAATTCGAGTTTTTAGCTGTTTGCTGTTAATCCGAAACTTAGAAAAATCATAACTTCTTCATACGAAGTCAGATTTTGGCGTTCTTTTTATCGAATTTCTTGGTTTTAACGAATACTATGACTTTCATTTAGATCACTAAGGCTAAAAAGTAGTTTATCAAAAACTCACTTTTTACGTCATTCGGTGCCGTGTCGGTTTTATCGTGAATCTTCGATTGGTCATAACTTCTTTGTTATAACTCGGATTTCGACGAGGTTTTCTCCTAAATGTTTCTAACGAGATTCTCTATAACATCAAATAATAAAATTTTACTTATTTCAAATTTTATATTTTCGCTAAATTTTCATTATTTGGCTATTAATTGGAATTTCATAAGACTTCCAATATTTTATGAGTGATTCTAAACATAGTTTTACTTCATTTCTAGTAAAAACTAGCTGTTAGAACTCAACATTCAATTTTATTCACTTTTAATAATAACAATACACAATTTCAGAACGTGTATGTTACAAATACCTCCTCCTTTTGAGGATTTCGTCCCCGAAATCATAACGATTAAAACAATTAGGGATACTTCACTCTTATTTCATTCTTATTTTTCCCAAGTATAATTTGAGCCTCAATGGTGTTTCCACTTGAGAAGCACCAAATTCACTTCTTTATTACGTAGATTAGTCGTTCTTTCATTTACGATCTCTTCTACTTAACTTATATCCAGTTTCACCTCGGATAATAGAACCATTTCATCATATATGCTTAACCTTTACACGGATAGCTCACATGAAACACTTCATGAATATCTGTCAAATCCTCAGGCAATTCCAAGTAGTAAGCTTGCTTACTAACTGTTCTTTCTTCCAAAGTAGAATAATGCCTTTTCATGAAATACCTTCAGTATTACTAAATCATCCACTCGGAATTCTATAGGTCGTATCCTCTTTTCTGCATAGGACATTTGTCGATCCCGGGCCACTTTTATTCTTTCTCGGCAAAATTTGTATCTTGTTAGTGATGTATTGAATCATTTCAGATCCTCCAAAGCTCTTTTATCCTACGTCACGCCAACATATTTGAGTATGACATTTATGCTCATATAATACTTTATATACCTTCAGTATATTTTCTACTATTTGGATTGCTCTCTTCTTCTAATCATTTGTCTGAGGATGATAAGTTGTGTTGGGAGTAATTCGAGATCTCAATTCACTCTTCATACTCGCCCAAAAGTGAGAAGTGAAGCGAGTATCACGATTGAGAAGAAAAAAAAATCTTTAGTGGCACACCATGTCTCACGATGATTTCGTCTAAGTAACTTACGCGTATTTCTCCAATAGATTCGTTTCACGTGTGGCGAGAATATATGCACTCTTCATCATCCGGTCAATAATTATCCAAAGGTTATCATTCACAATTTTCTTCTCCTCTTTCAAGGTATTAACTGTATAAGCCAAATAAGTAGAATATCCCTTTGACATAATTTACGAGTATTTAAGAAAGAAATTTATTATTTTCACTGTAGACATAAATAGAATCTTCCCTTTCTATAGGGATGCATATCATCTCTTTGCAGCACAAGAGCTCTGCGTGGTTCTTTAACAACCAATCCATGTCGAGAATAATATCAAAGATAGGAATTAGGTTAGCAGGAAGATTATAACTTTCAATTCCTATAACACTAACTCTATAGGCTTTATCAGCAAGTAATGATATATTTCCTATGTTATCTATATGAAATGATTGGACAATTGTGTAACAAGAAATTTGAAAAGAATATGCGAATTTATAAGGCAAGAAAGAATCTGAGGCACTGAAATCAAATAAGATGTGAGTATATCTAGAGTTTACGAGAAAATTACTAGTCACAACATTTGAGTTTTAACTTACTTCCTTTGTGGTAATCTAAAATGTACGATCTTTTAACTTTTAGTTTGCCAAACGATTGTCAAACTCTTCAAACTTATTAATTACTAGCGATGCTCTAACCTGTACCCGCTCATCATTTTCTATTGGGCTTTCGATCCTAATCTTTGAGTTAAAACTCAATTATCATTGCAGACTCCTGCTCCTTCTTGGTTAATAGACTAAACCCGCGATAAGGTCTTTACTTTTTCTATAACAGCAACTCAAATGGTTTTATTCTAATGACATGTGTATTTATACCGCACAAGACAGATAACGAACCAAACTCTTGTATTAGAATTAGATCAAATAAATCAAGCTGATGGAATAAAGAAAATGAAAAGAGTTTGATCAACACGTAGATGCTTTGGAATAGAAAGAATAGCACCACTTATCTCTAATTCGTGCTTTCGTACCTACATATCTTTTAGCTTTTGCCACCTCCTCCTTTTTAGTTGGAGTACTCTTTGATTGTTGAACGGAAACTTGACTCCCCGCCATTTGACTAGTAAGAGTAGGGTAGAAACATTTCTTGTGGCCAGCAACACCACATAGCAAGTCACATCTATGGTTAATGATTGCTCAATTATTTAATGAAGATCGTTATATTTCTATCGACTACCTCGACCATTTACTTCTTCAGTATTCCTATTGAAGTTTTATCACTATATAAGACATGGTTCTCTGAACAAATCAACTCCTTTCTCGGATTTATACTAATCAGACTCGAATCTTTATGACATTAAGATTTGAACGATAATTATCTTCTTAGTTATTCCCGAAACAAAGGTAACGACACACACGAATAAAACGAAATCATTTACTAGCTTTTTGGTAACCTTGTGACTTTTTCCTGATCAGAGTGTGAGTCCTGTGCTTCCAGTAGTATAGGCCTCTACTACTATTCACACATACTCATACTCGTCCCAAGTATTGTCTCGCAGTTCCCAAGTCACCATTCAAAAGTTTTCACAAAGCAACTTATCACACATGAATGCGTTTAAACAAATACATACAATAGTTTCTCCTAGACTCAACTAGGGTTTTCATGTTTCTATCAAACATATATTAGATTACCTATACTCGCCTTCTAGGATTCTTCTCATGCATATGCTCGCTTTAAAATATCCTAATAATTTTCCATAGGTCGATAGAAATTTTACTTCCATTTCTTCATATAAATTCTTTCTCGAGTAGTCTACTCTACAAGACACACTATTCCAAAATTTACTCTAGCAGCATGGAGACAAACGGTCTTCTACTACCTGCATCATCTTCTAACTCATGCAAACCATCATGCACATTTGTTCATTTCATTATTCTTCCTTGAAATCGTTATTCTTGTAAGTCTAAGTCTACTTCATAGGAGTCTATCCTAAAAATTCTGCACCATAGCTGCATGTCAGCAAGCTCTACTAGCTTCAACTTGGTTCTCTGTCATTCTTGACTACAACATCTCTTCTCATACGATACTATGGGTGTATTTCTTCTTCAATTAAGCATTCTACCTTACTTAGACAAGTAAGTTGCTTAATCATTTACCACTAAATGACTCAATTCACCATCCCAATCTTGTATGTTAAAGTAGGCTTAACACATAATGGAACTTCTATAAGGATGGGATAGAAGTCAATCATCACTTAGTATTATTAAATACTAAGTCTGAACATCTTTTATAGGGTTACTACTCGAACTACATACTGCATCACAAATTCTTGGCCTATTGAGTCTGAAAACTTCATTAGCCTTTCTGTTGATCTTCATTTAATTCTTCTAAATCTTGCACAACATTAATTGTGATACTGCCGAAGTACTGATCACCATCTTCGGTTCTTTCGACTCTATTAAACAATCACTTCTTCAATCTGTACAGCGGTAGAACAACTTCGTAGATTTGCACCAACACATTTATCTTGCCCAAATGTATTTCAAATGCACATCTTACTTCCAAAGATGTTATTATATATCAAACATACTTTAAATGTATATTACCACTCTGTTGGTATTAATACACTTATTACGATAACAATTCATTTTATTATTTTACGATATCTCGCGATCATTTATTTATAAACTTATCGATGTCAACTATCATAAGTCTCTTTATCACTTCGAAAAATTCTATTACGAAAATTCTTAGAATTCTAAACATAAAATTTTCTAAACCAAGGTCGGGAACAAACCTTAAGCTTTCTCAAATAATAGCAATTATAGATAAGCACCTTAAGGCATGTTATATTCATTTATCATTTAGCACATGTTAAAATATAAGGCACATCTCCTCTTAATATTCTAGTGATTGACGCCATTAGGTATTCAACCTAAAATATACCAGATACATATCGTATCATCTTCACTTAACAATTCTTGTTTAAGCTTAGAAATTCTCAAATTCCTAGTTCACTTAAAATAATTTTCTTAAAATTCTGAAGTAACTTAATATCTTAGAAAACTAGGGTTTATCACTACCCAATCCCCCACTTAAATATTTCCTATGGTTTGTATCCATATACTTATTATGAATTAGCTCATATATTGAGCATCCAACAGTTTAAGTCTAAATACCAATCCGTGATATTTAGTTCACTTAAACCTGATACCATGATTGAAAGACCCCAACTTTCATACTATTCCAAAAAATTTCTTAAGTTACTTCCTCAAAACATGCTACATGCATATGTATAAAACAATATTTTATATTGATAAAGTGATTACAAAAAATTGGATACAAACCGACTAAGTTTTATTACATTTCATGTCTACCTAGGAATCTACTATTCATATATATATATATGAACATTAAAATACAGAGAAATAGTATTAACTATTCTAAATCTTTCAGCAGTATAAAACTATATTGGATACTCATCACCTACAATTGTTAAACATTGAGAGGGATAAGTGATAACGCTTAGTGAATTCAATAAATAGATACAATATAATCTTATGCCTTATAAATACCAATATGACAGAAGCAAAAGGGAAAAAGAACAACAATAGCATATGCGTATCGTATGTCAGGATTTCAATATCAACTCAAGATTTGATTCAAAGATTTACGATCAATGAGACATAATGATTTCAATACTTGATATGCATCAATAAAGCTTTGGCCCAAATGGCACAGAAGACATAATTTCTGATTAACATTTTGGTAGATTTCAGGCTTATAGCCCTATCTAACCATTTGCCAATACCATAGAATAGAGTTCATTCTCTTACGGAGTCATGCTCTACATGGTCAGATGCTACATACCATTCCTATCTAACCTTCTGCCAATGCCATAGAATAGAAGTCATTCTCTTACGAGACATGTTCTACATGGCCAGAGGCTACATATCAGTACCACCGTGAATCTAAGTCCTTTCCCTGATCACATGGTTAAAGGTATAACTTTGCTATTAAAAATGGCGAATAAAAATAACACGGGAAAATAACTCAGAATAATAACATTGAAACGCACATAGCACATATAACACATAACATACAATTGTTCCTATATATTGAACTCACCTTAAATTAACCGGGGGTTAAAATAATAATTTGGACAACACTTCGGCGTTAAATATGACTTTCTATGTTGAAAACTGGGAGCTTAATTGAAAACCGGGCTCTGCGAAGGTAGGGCTTCAAAACCGAAAAGATAAAAATTTCCAGGCTTCTCGGGAGCTTCGGGACGTGTTTCGGATGCTAAAATTGATATCGGGGCTTCGGGGAAAGTCAAAATGAAGAAAATATGGAAAAAGGGGTGAAAAGTGGAAATTTCTCAAAATTACCCGAGAAGGTTCGCAGCCTCCGTATTTATAGGCGAGGTCCGAAGGTCAGTTGAGAAGGATGAGTCAGTAGCGAGAGGCACACGGCAGCTAGAGCGAGGTTCGGAAGCCAGACGTCGCACATGCAAGGTGGCCAGGTGCGAGGCTCGGAGGGGTGACACGCTTCAAATGCGAGACTCGGACAGGTGTGCGACACGCTTCGCTCATCGGATGCGCCACGACTCGGATGAAGCATCTACTTCGTGTGAAGGACGTGGCCGAATCCGGACCACTCATGCGAGTTTTTTTGGAGATTGAGCCCCGAACTTCTAAACTCCATAACTTTTGCATACGAGCTCCGTTTTTGACGTTCTTTATATGCACGCGTATCTAAATTTATGCTCTACAACTTTTGTTTAGACTTCTTCGGCTAATTTTGAATTTATTTTTAATATTATTATTATTAACAGACCGGGAGAGAAAAATCCATTAAAAATTCATAACTTCTTCATCCGACATCCGTTTTCGTCAGACTTTTTACCGTTGTACTAAAAATGGTGAGACCTTCGATTTTTGTTTAGGATGTATCGGCCAAATATCGTTCGATCCAAAATTCGAGTTTTTAGCTGTCTGCTGTTAATCCGAAACTTAGAAAACTCATAACTTCTTCATACGAAGTCAGATTTTGGCATTCTTTTTATCGAATTTCTTGGTTTTAACGAATACTATGACTTTCATTTAGATCACTAAGGCTAAAAAGTAGTTTATCAAAAACTCACTTTTTACGTCATTCGGTGCCGTGTCGGTTTTGTCGTGAATCTTCGATTGGTCATAACTTCTTTGTTATAACTCGGATTTCGACGAGGTTTTCACCTAAATGTTTCTAACGAGATTCTCTATAACATCAAATAATAAAATTTTACTTATTTCAAATTTTATATTTTCGCTAAATTTTCATTATTTTGCTATTAATTGGAATTTTATAAGACTTCCAATATTTTATGAGTGATTCTATACATACTTTTACTTCATTTCTAGTAAAAACTAGCTGTTAGAACACAACACTCAATTTTATTCACTTTTAATAATAACAATACTCAATTTCAGAACATGTATGTTACATCATTACTATTTCCAATTAATATATTAATCATATAATATGTTAATAAATCATTTATTTCAATTTCCAATTAGTTTAATATCCATATAATAAAGTAACAAATTATCCTCACTCTCTCAAATGTCATTCTACTTAGTTACTAGTTGTGAGGGCAACCCAAAAAGGACTTTACTTCTAATTAAAGTAGATACCAATTTAGTTATGAGCTTAGACACCATAATCCAACAAGATGCATGAGGGAGCATGTTGATTAGTGACGGGGTGACATAATTATGGCAGGGAGAGTCATTATGCGAGTGAGTGTCATCAACAGGCTCTGCCACCGACCAGAATTTGTTATCAGTGTGATCAGGTTAGCCATGTGAATGCTAATTATCCCTTTCTCACTTTTAGATCAATGCAGGCACTAGCTCCGAATACCTTTAAGATTACGGATGACCTTTAAGGGAGGACCGAGGCCCTGAGGGCCAGGGGTCGTGCGTTTCAGCTTACTGTAGAGGAGACTAGGGTGACGCCTGCCGTCGTTACTAGTATTATTCATTTATTATTCTGTCAAGTTAAATTTCTATATGTTTATGCTTATGATCTTGATGTGTACCTTCTTAGTGAATTTATTTCCTACTCTTGTGCTTTTTGAGTCTAGTGCGAGTCAGTCTTTTGTATCTCATTCCTTTAGTAGGGATTTCGATATGACCCTTCTTGTGTTAAAGTGTTCGTTGCGAGTTTCCATCCCAATGAACATAAGGTTGTTTCTTCGAGTGTTTCTCGTGATTGTACTTTGGAGATATTCATGGTGCCCCTACCTAATTGACCTGACTCCCATCCCTATGAGGGTTGTGTATGCGATCTTGCGGATGGACTAGCTGATCATGTGTGGAGCCGTTATCGATTGCGAGAGGCGGATGGTGGTTGTTCAAACCCTAATTAGGGAGGATCTAACCATTTATAGCAAGGGTACCAGGGTTGGTTAACTTTTTCTTTGGCTGCCAGGAGGTAGGAAGTATCTCCAACATGGATGTATGGGGTATCTCACATATGTGGTCAACACTCGATTTGTGGGGAAGAAGTCCTTTATCAATGTGCCAGTGGTTAGTGAATTTCAAAATGTTTTGTCAGAGGAATTACTAGGTGTGTTTCCCATGAGGCAGGTGGAGTTTAGGATTGATTTGATCCTAGGTGCATCCCCGATCTCTGAGGCACCATACCGTCCCACACCCCCTGAGATGCATTAGTTGTCCTTGCAGCTCCAGGAGCTGTTGGGAAAGCAATTTATCTGACCAAGAAGATCACCCAAAGGAGCACCAATTTTACTGTGAAGAAGAAAAATGGTTCTCATCAAATGTGCATAGATTATCAAGAGCTGAATAAGTTATGAAGAATCGTTACCTACATCCTAGGATTGATGATCTTTTCAATCGACTTCAGGGTGCATCTGAGTTTTCCAATATTGATTTTAGGTCGGGATACCACTAGATGAGGTCCAGAGAGGAGGATGTGGAGAAGACAACATTTTCAACTCAATATAGACATTATGAGTTCATGATGATGTCGTTCGCACCCACCAATGCACCTGCAAAATTTATGGATTTGATGAATCGGGTATGCAGACTGATGCTCGACTGTCCAGTTATTATTTTCATTGATGATAGTTTGGTCTACTACAAGACCAGAGAGTAGCATGAGGAGCATCTACAAGAGTCACTTTAAGTGATAAGGACAGAGACACTGTATGCCAGGTTCTCCGAGTATGAGTTATGGTTGTAAGAGGTCCAGTTCTAGGCACACCTTGTCAATTAAAATTGGATTTTGCTCGACCCAACCAAGATTGAGGCAGTTATGTAATGGGAAGTCTCAAAGTCCCCATATGAGATCAGGAGTTTTATGGGGTTGGCAGATTACTATCGAAGGTTCATCCAGGATTTCTCCTAGATTTCTGTTCCACTTACTCGTTTGATGAAGAAGAGTGTGTTTGGCTAGGGGCCTGAGTAGTAGGCTGCATTTAAGACTCCGAGGTAGAGATTATATGAGGCCCTAGTATTGACCGTTCCAGATGGTGTTAAGGATTTTGTGGTATTTTATGATTCTTCTGTTGGATTAATGTCTAAGTCCATAACTATAATTGGTAAGACTTGACCCGACCCGGCATGGTCCATTTGGGTTGCATGGCATCATGCACTTGGATAGACTATAATGAGAGAAATAAGACACTTATGGTTATTAATATATTATAAGTTCTAGTATATTAATAATAAGAATAATAAGATTATTTAATTAGTATTGATCAAGAATTAATCTAGGATTAATTAAGTGATCAAAAGAAGACTAATTAAATATATGGGTTGATTGTGTAAATCATCCATACTTGTATGGTGGGTTAATGCTCCATGGATTATCTAGTTGGGCCAAAACCCATATGATGCTCCTTGGATGCTCCATGGTGTATTTGAACCCATGGATCCAAGGAAATGGAAAGTCATGACAATTAGAGTTTACCCTAATTGTAACACTATATAAAGATATTATTCTTCCCAAAATCGGACACTAGATTATTCTAGAGAGGGCTAGCCGATTTTATGAAGTGTAGAATTCTCTCTAAGTTATTCCAAGTGTTTATGGTGTTGTGTGAACCATTTGAGGTGTCACACTTGGGGCACTAGGCACTCAAGCTTCATGAAGACATTCTACATCAAAGAGGTATGTATTCTATCTTGCTTTATTGATTGTTTTGTATGCTAGATTAGGATAATACCTTGGATGTTCATATTTGCATGTATAATAGAGAAAACATAGATCCAAGGTATTTAGGGTTGCATGTACACTTAGGAGTGTTAGAATGCTCATAACCCAACAGTGGTATCAGAGCCTAGGCTTGTTTTCTTGTTATACCTGCAATAGAAGCTGAAAAAATCGAGTTTTGATGCTGTCAGCCCAGCTGACTCGCCGAGTCCATGAAGAGACTCGACGAGTCCAAGGCAAAATGCATCCAACTCGCCGAGTTGTGTTCATGCACTCGACGAGTTGGACCCCAGACAGCATATCTTCGAGGTTTTTGGCTAGAAATGGACTAGGAACATTACCCTAAGTTATTTTGAACTTATAAACTTGTTTTTTAATGTGGTAATGTTCATGCTAATCCATTTTCAAAGATAATTGTCAATAGATTCATGTTTTGTATTAGTTTAAAGGTTAGACTAATTACATGAAAAAGTTTGATTTGAATTATCTTGTTCTTATGAGTTGCTTAGATTAATAGAAAAGTTGAGTGAAAAAGTTGTTTTCAATCCAAATTAATCTAAGAGTTGATTCTAAAATGTGTTTTTGTAACTTGTCTTCAAGTTATATGAAAAGTCACATTTAAGTTTCATAAAAACTCATAAAAGTTGGCAATGGTTACAAAAGATGAAGAGTCTTGTCCTTAAGTTATGGAGGTTCAAGAGTCACTTCATTAATAAATAAATAAATAAAATATGTAACCTTAATTAATTCCATAAGTTATAAAATAAAGAAAAAATTAACTCTTTATTAGTTTAAAGTCTTCCATAATTTGTCCACAAGTTATGGAACTTGAAGAGTTTTTGGATTAAAACTACTTTAAATACATAAGTTATGGAATTAATTAGTTTTGAATAGTTTCAAAACTTGCCCTCAAGTTTTGGAATTTGTAAAGTTTTCTCTTATGAATACTTTAATTCCAAGTTAGCCCTTAGAATTTTAAAAGTTAAAATTCAACCCTTATACTTTATAATATTATAAGTTAATAATATATACATGTATAAGAGTAAAGTCGGTCTTACCGCTAGTACGCCTCATTCACGAAGCTGGTCTATAAGGTGGGTATAAGGTTATTGCCTATAAAATGGCAACTTAATGGGTGTCTACTCTCACCCACCGCTTGCTTGACAGGTGGAGGGTCGTTAGCCGAACGGGTTTGACAGGACTATAATTCTCCCTTCATTAAAAGTATTAATGATAAATACTAAGTAACTAAACTTTTAATAATACCCAATCTTAGTTACTTAGGAAAATGTGAATAAGGTGCTAATCCATGAAATTACACTTTGCACTTTGTTTAAGTCGGTTAGTGGAGCGTGTGTGGTTAACCGGCACACTAACTCGTATTTAACAAGGTAGGCAAAGGGTAACTTAATATTTATCATAGTATCGATGGAGCGTGTGTGGTTAACCGGCACATCGATTGAGGGGTAAACACTTAAGGGTACCAAGTAATTTGCATGGTTACTTCACACCTTGTTTTGTGATCCTCGGCATCCCAGTCACAAAACCTGAAGGGCACACTCGAGATTGAAACATGCCATTGAACAGTTCAATGAATCTCAAAAGATCTAGGAATTTCAAATCCAATTAAAACCTAATAATACATTTCGTTTATCTTGGTGGAAATTGGTGAATCGTCATTCACCTACCTTCAAATTGTTTTATAGCTTGGATTACGGCATACCTCTTCTAAGTTATAAAATAGTTTGTTGGGTCCTAGCCTTAATATTTTCATATTGGGTGTCATATTAAGGACTCAAAGATCAACTATCTTGAATATCTCCCATAACATGTCTGGTTTAGACATTTATGATCTTCCCAAATCTCTTGAAACAAGCATTCCTAATGAAGATGATGTCCCATGGATATCATACTTCTTTCTCCTCCTCCAATTATTCTCCCTACCCCACAAGTTCTTGAAAAGTTTAAGGTCACTCAAGCCCTAATGGCAAGGCAAGGTCTAGGTGTGATCACATCTTGGAGATGTAGTCACATATTGACAAGCCGGGAGAGTTGGGTGTCAAAGTCTTGAGAAAGTTGGTGGTTCAATCACTTTCTAAGTCACATAGTGAGTTCCTTTGGGACACCTATGAAATAGACTATGACAAGACCCTTAATGATCTTATCTATTGTTAAGATCAACTTCCTGAAACTTTATGGACATTGACAATGGTGACACTGGAAATACAGAAAAAGCACTCTCTTCCCAATGGAAAGGGATCGGCCATAGTCAACTCTGTTGACCGAATGGTAAAGAGAAAATTCTAAGTCTGTGATAGTCTCATGTACCATTATCAAAGGGTCCATATGTTTATATTGCCAAAGGAAGGGGCATTGGTTGCAAAGCTGCCTGATTTACCTAAGGATGTTAAAGTCAATAAGATTGACTCTACTTCAGGTAAAGTCCACTACTCTAACTCTGTTAAGTTTCTATTATGAGATTCTTGATGCATGATGTGACTGGGTCACATGGTAATGTTTTAAGAATCAAAGAAAAGTAAAGGAACTTAAAGAAAGAATATGCTGAATCTGATCGCGTAGATGGATTTCTATCGCGTAGTTTGAAGATCGGATTCTTGAGCTACTTCTTAGGAGTTATGAGATATTGCTAAGGAATAGATAACAACAAGTTTTCATATGGATTGTAAGGATAAGTTTTTCCGCATAGTTTAAAAATAAAAGAAAATTTTTTGATTTTATTTATTTTAAAATATCCTTACAATGGCATTTGAGGAAAAAAAATTGTTGCTTATATGATTCCATTAATAGCAAGAGTGGAAATATGAAATTGATTCCTTCATTTGTGGTAATGTCTAAATTTACCAAATAAGGAAAGATTCTCATCACCCAAGTCTCAATTGGACCGGGACTTGGAAGCATGCAAGTTGTATAGCATGATGAATGAGAACTTTCAAGTATTGGAAAAATTAAGACTAATTACTTATTCACATGGATGTGTGAGTCAAGTAATGGACTAAGGGATCGAGTACATAGTCATGTGCACTGATTAAGTCCACCACAAAAGATGTAAGGCTATTCGTCATAGTTCACTAAAGCGCAGTAAATATGATTATACTTACAAGCTTAAGTGTAACTCTGAGACATTGGAAAAGGTTCCAATGCATGGCAGAGCGGATAAGAAGAATCAAATTAGGCAGAAGGATAAAAGTTTCTCAAATCTGAAAAGATGGGAGAGTACTTTAGTATCAACTTTGTGATCATCTTAATGATTAAGAAACCATATCAAAATTTGTTCTCTAAGGAAGTCTTAGTGCATTCTTATGACTAAGAAGAAGGGATCTTGAAATTGTTGAAATGGTTAAATCAAGAAGATGAGTCATACTTCGTTCCAATACAAGTCTTAGAGTCATACTCCAAGATTGTAACTTGAGTGACATGTCTCAAAGAAGGTTTAAAACACTTGTCAAATGTAAGAGTAAAAGTTTTCTACTCTTGTACATTTGAAATTGGTAAGTTGTGATGTTTTGGATAAAACAAAGACCAACTTAGGCCAATTGTGTGAAGTGTTTGTCTTGATTAGAATCCACACTATCTCTTGGATGTTTGACAAGGTAGTCTTATAGGTCAAGAGGACAGTGGGAGTCTTAAAGGTCTTGAAAGTCTCAAGAACTAATCAAGAATAAAACCTGAAGTTCTTCACTAGCACACGACTTGAGGTTTATAACCTATCGTGTTGACAGATTCTGTGCCCATTCCAATCAAAGTTGGCTTTGCATATGAGTTCTTAGAGTTCTCAGTTTGTGGAAGCAATGGCAGGCCCTTGAGCTGCCAGGTGGCAAGAAATTAAGATTGAGTTCAATCCATATGAGTTTGGATTTGTCATAATTCTTGTCTTGTGACTATGGTTATGACAATTCACATGGATAAGACCTCATACACCATTAAATCTAAGTGTCATAAGGTTTCTCTCCGATTCATGAAAATGATGGTGAGGAAACACTTCCACTAAGTAGATTTTAGCTAGATAGCAATTGTGATGTTTGCATTCTCAAAGTCGTTAGTGGAGCGTGTGTGGTTTACCGGCACACTAACGTGGACTTGTGAGAAATGGGAAAGGTCAAAACAATCAAGACTATGATTACGGAATCCCTTTTCATAGTTCTTAAAATTGTTTTGACACACCCATGAGCTATCTAAGGGAAGGTGTATGATTTTGATAAAGTTCTATCAAAAACAATCCAGTATCAGAAATCTGAACTTTGGTCAATAAAGTATTGATTTCTAGAAGTCCAGCTGATTTCTGAGTACATGTCAAAGCTAGTGGGAGCATAAGTGTTATGCTAATAATCATCATGTTAGTGGGAGCATGATAATTATGATAAGTATCGCAAGTTAGCAATGTTAATTATAGAAAACAAAAGTTTCAACTGGGAAAGAGTTGTTTTGCTATAATTAAGGTAGAGGAAATTATACTTCATCTCAAATATATAAGCTTAGATCATGAGGTTTTAATCATTTAGTCAAGGATATATATGAATTTCATGTTGGAATGGCTCAACATAAGGAAATTCTGTATATGGGTCCATTATTTGCGTTCTTAAATTCGATTATGATTACGACATCCCTTTTCACAATCTGAATTATGAGAACTTGGCAAATTGAAATGGAAATGTTATAGCAAAAGACTGGTTTAGTCTTTATGTGAGACATCATGAATCGTGTCCCATATGCTTCGGATATAGGATCGATTACATGTTCTATATTCATCCTTTCTAAAAATTTCCAAATGCCTGGGGCATTAAGAAGGGAAAAGGTTTAGAACTGGATATGACTAAAAGGATTAAACAGTTGTCGAGGACAATCTAAGGTTTACCAAAGATTGGTTGCTCAAGGACAGTTAGAAGTTTAGTGATAATTCTGGAAGGACCATATTGACATAATCTGTAAGGAGGCAACTCTTGTTCAGAAGTGATAGTCGAAATGGAATCTGGAAATGTTTCAAAGTTAGAATTTTCAATCTGTGTAAGATTAAGGAAACTTAATGCAAGAAGGATGGTTCCAAGGACTTGATCTCCTTTGGAATGCTCTGTAATGATTGTTGTTAAGTCTTTCTGACTTTGTGCATAATCATTACAAGAGGATCGATGCATATAAGTTTAGAATCTAACAGATTTCAGTAAATGACATGAATTTGGAATTCTTGCATTTGTAGTAAGGATTTGGGAGTGTGAAAAGAGAATCATTGAAGTTATGTTCATTTGATCTAGTTCACAAAATAAAGATCATAGACAAACATATTATGCATACTTGGTGTATGGCATGACTAGTGTTTAGAAAACATAGTGTGCATGCTTGGAGCATGCGGCAACTATTGTTTTAAATTCAAGAATAATGTTGATAGCTGAAACAGTATACAATGAATATGTGTAATCATATGGTGATAAATAAAAGGTGTTTTATTTATATTCATAAGTTCTGAGACCATATTGGATTCAATTATTATTGTGTTGCACTTTGCATGTTTTGACTTCCCGAATAAACTAGGTTATTCTTTCGGAATGACTACGTTATTCAAACCATCCACAGTCGGTCATATGTTGGAAGTAGATATGAATTAAGACTGTCATGGGTTGGCTTGTAGAGGTCTAAGTTGTTGGACAAAGGGCTACAACACTCATGAGTGCTCATAAGTTCTGAGTATTGGATTCAACCCGCGCTCATTGGAATCACTTCATGGATTTTCTCACGAGTGATCATGAGACGATAATATCTTATATTCTTCAAACCTAGAGATATGAGTTGTTACTATGAGTTGATAGTACATTGATTACACGAAACGCATTGGTAACTCGATGTTATAAAACGTGTCTTTGTGTATGATTCAACAAGTAGTAGAACAAGCCATATGAGTCGAAGTTTATCCATTCCTTTTACCTTCGGGATGAAAGCGATATCTGTGGGCCCCTCGATGATTTGATGATGACAAATGGAAGTGCTCGGCCGGGCCAGGACTGATTTGATTTGTTCAATTAGTCAGTCGTCATAAATCGGAAATCGGGAAACAACAAATGGACAGAGAGAATGATTATAATCCATGTCTCAGTCCATATGATATCTAGAATGGAGGAATATATGATCCCTTATCTAATGGACAAGTCATTGACAAGATCAGAGTTCATCTGCAAGGTCAGAGTTCGACAAAAGCTTTTGAGAGCTACGATTGCCAGTTGGTTCCTGAAGTCATACGCAAAAATAGTTTTAGACTTATCCAAGTGGGAGACTGTTGGATTAATGTCTAAGTCCATAACTATAATTGGTAAGACTTGACCTGACCCGGCATGGTCCATTTGGGTTGCATGGCATCATGCACTTGGATAGACTATAATGAGAGAAATAAGACACTTATGGTTATTAATATATTATAAGTTCTAGTATATTAATAATAAGAATAATAAGATTATTTAATTAGTATTGATCAAGAATTAATCTAGGATTAATTAAGTGATCAAAAGAAGACTAATTAAATATATGGGTTGATTGTGTAAATCATCCATACTTGTATGGTAGGATAATGCTCCATGGATTATCTAGTTGGGCCAAAACCCATATGATGCTCCTTGGATGCTCCATGGTGTATTTGAACCCATGGATCCAAGGAAATGGAAAGTCATGACAATTAGAGTTTACCCTAATTGTAACACTATATAAAGATATTATTCTTCCCAAAATCGGACACTAGATTATTCTAGAGAGGGCTAGCCGATTTTATGAAGTGTAGAATTCTCTCTAAGTTATTCCAAGTGTTTATGGTGTTGTGTGAACCATTTGAGGTGTCACACTTGGGGCACTAGGCACTCAAGCTTCATGAAGACATTCTACATCAAAGAGGTATGTATTCTATCTTGCTTTATTGATTGTTTTGTATGCTAGATTAGGATAATACCTTGGATGTTCATATTTGCATGTATAATAGAGAAAACATAGATCCAAGGTATTTAGGGTTGCATGTACACTTAGGAGTGTTAGAATGCTCATAACCCAACATCTTCGACCATAGGTTTGGGGGTAGTACTCATGCATCAAGGTAGGATCATCGCGTATGCTTCCAGATAGCTGAAGCCTCATGAGAACAGGTATTTGACGCATGATTTGGAGTTGGGGGACATGGTGTTTGCCCTCAAGATTTGGCGACACTATCTTTATGTGATCTATTGTATCATCTACACGAATTACATGAGCCTGAGATATCTTACGGACCATTCGAATTTGAACATGAAGCAACATAGGTGGCTTGACGTGGTCAATGATTATGACTATGAGATTCTTTAATTTCAAGGGAATGCCAATGTGGTCACCGATGCTTTGATCCGTAAGGCTACTAGTGCTCCCATTTGAGGACTATGTTTGAGGATGACCATCGTTTCACCACTTTTGGATCTAATTAGAGAGGCTCATACCGAGTGAATTATGAGGGAGAATTGGAAGAAAGAGAAGATCAGGGGCCAGATTAGTAGGTTTGCCACCGAAAGTCGAGGACTTATGACCAGTGTGGGTGGGTTTGGGTCCCAGTTTTTGGTGGGGTCTAGAAGACATTGTTAGCGGAGGCGCACAAGTCTAGGTTCTCTATACACCTTTTATCCATGAAGATGTACAGATACTTGAGACTTATCTATTGGTGGACATGCATGAAGCAAGATATATCTTGGTATGTGGAGAGATGCTTGACCTATCAGATGGTAAAGGCAAAGCACCAGAGACCGCACGATAAGTTGTAGCCCTTGGAGGTTTCCATTTGGAAATGGGAGAGGATTACCATGGATTTCATCTATAAATTATCGAGCCTGGCTAAGGGATTTGATGTCATGTGGGTTATTCTTGATCTCCTGACTATTAGTGACCATTTTCCTACCATTCAGGAGAGTTCTTCGCCAGAGAAATTGGTCGATGTGTATATACGCGAGATCATTGCACACCTTGGTATATCATTTCCCATCATATCTGATCGTGATGTGTGATTCACTTCTCAGTTTTGACAGATGTTTCATGAGGATTTGGGTACAAGACTGAGCTTCAACAATGCTTATCATCCTCAAACATATGGTCAGAGTGAGTGAAGCATCCAAAAAATACAGTATAAAAATTTCATTTTAAATCATTAATAAAACCATAAATATCATTCACCATATAAAAATCCTAAATCTTGTATCTCAAAAATATCATAACATCTATCGAATATATCAGAGTACAAACATCCCAGGCTGAACAAATGGTGTGTGCACTGCAATCATCTCGAGCTCTTTCCCTTGCTATTGGAAGTACCTGAAACCAAAACTGAAAATTGTAAGCACGAAGCTTAGTGAGTCTCCCTAAACTACCACATACCATACACATATCACATAATCGCATAACTTGGGCCTTTCCCGCTACATCGGGCCTCGCCCGACATCAGACAAGTCTGACATCAGTCCCTGCCCGACACCAGACCGAAATCTGGTATACATACGAACATATCAACAACGCATATGACATACACATAACTCGGTATATATAAGCATATCAACAAATACATATAAACATAAGCACATAACATAAACATATAAACATTCCTCGGGCTTGCCTCGACATCAGACTGAAGCCTGAAACATATAACACATACCATATAAGCTAAACATTCCCCAAGCTTGCCTTAACATCGGACCGAAGCTCGGAACATATAACATACACATGCTAGAATCACAAAGACATCAAGCATACAAAACATTCCTCGGGCTTGCCCCGACATCGGACTGAAGTCCGAAAGCATACAATCTACATCAGGCTAACCCCGACATCGAACTGAATTCTGGCATATTCTAACATACATAAACGGGCCGACATTGGTGCCTTCGAACCATTCCTATTCGAGTAAAACTCATCTCACACTGCTAAAGTCCCGCAGAAAAAACTCTAGCTGGTGAATGACAGATTCTCGAACTGTCAACATCAAAATAACACCCAATTAATAATTTGGTTCCAACACATAACCAGAAGTCCATGCTTGTGGTAAAAGACTACTTTACCCCCAACTTATCTTGATTCAAGCCCAAGGCCCAAGGCCCAAAAGTCAAACAATGAACCAAAGCCCAACATATGGCCCAATTTTCCAAATTGGGCCCAAACCTCTACATGGTCTTACCCTAAGGCCCAACCATTTATTCCAGTCCAAACATTTGGCATTCCAATGGTCCAACATCTCATAATCATCAAGGCTTAGTTATGGCCCAATCTTCCAAATTGGGCCCAAACCTTTCAAAATGGGCCTTATCCTTAAGCCTAATCCAAATGCTCTAGTACATATACTTGTTAATAGTTGGCCCATCAAGATTCTAGACATCTAAGCTCAATAGAAAGGCCCAACTCAAAACCCAACACAATTAGGGTTTTCAAATGATATGATGATTAGGTTTAATTAGAAACACTTAACCCATTAAGGACTTAGTCCATTAAGTCCATCGATCTACTAGGATAATCATAAGGTGTGGTCGAGCTTAATTCATAATTCCAATCTAGTCGTCCAAAATGTGGGTCCCGGCAAGTCCAAATTAAAATCTCCAAGATTACGGTTTTCTAAAACCCTAATTAGGGTTTCAAACCTAAAACATGTCAATTAGGCCTAAAAGCTAATTCTTTAGATTAATTAGGGTTTCATTAGGTCAACTAGGGTTTCATTAGGTCGATCACCACCCACTACCACCTCGGGTAGTGGTGGTCAACGGCGGTTCACGGCGGGCACCACCTCGTTGTGATGGTGGTTGATACTAGATCCAAAGCATGTACAAGCATATCTCAAATAGAAATCCCTTCATACTCAAATGCACACCACTACCCTGCACGACGATTGGTGGTGGCAGAAGGCGGAAGCCACCACTTCATGGTGGTGGTGGTGGGTTTTCTTCGGGTTTTCCGTCCAAATAATGTACATACAACAATTTATCAAAAGAATTACACATATAATATAACACACACACAACCACCCTTGTGGTGGTAGGCGGTGGTCGGTGGTGGTAATGGCTTTAGTTTTTGGTTCCCGATCAAGCAACCCCACACACAACACATACTTATAGCAGATGTACACACACACACACATGTTTTTTCTTGCAAAAATGGACCCACCCACCCACCTAGTGGCGTTTGGCGACGATAGCAGCAAAAGCGGCAGCTGACGGCGTTTCACAACAACTACGATACAACGGATGCTCTTCCAATTTTCAGGCGTTGCATCTTCGAATTTGACTTCGTCGGAAAGAGGAGCACTGGTGGGTTATGCAGTAACATGGAGGTGATGGCTGAGAAAGCTCTGAAAAGGTGGTGGCAGCATACGCAACTTCAACTCGATGCTCACTCCGTCGGATGAGGAGGAAACGGTAGTTCACGGTGGTGCTATGGTGGGGACGGTGGTTGGAGAGACAAGGGTGGAAAGGTGGCGGCGTTGGTGGTAGAGGCATAAGGGTGGTGGTGGCGGCTGATGATGGGCTCCTAGGGTTAGGGTTATGTGACGGTTATATACTTGACTCCCTTAAAATTTTATTCCATAATGACTCATATGGTCCTTCCGCATAAGAATCTTTTCAAACGAAGTCCATAATTTACCATTTATACCATGCCTTCTGATTTCCCTTTCAAATCAAGTTCGCAATGTACCCAACAACCCTCAGTTTTCAAAGTCCTTTCATAATAAGTCCAATACTTACCAAACGCCTCATATCTTCTAAAAATCTTTATAAAATAAATCCTGATATTACACTTTAACCCCCAAATAATCCATATTATAACATTTGGCTCCGCAAAACAAACACCCCAATGAATATTATGGATTTTAGGGAAACTATTCATGTAATAATTTTTATCTATTTATTTATTTAATAAACAAAATGTTACACTGAGCATACTATTCAGACACTTGAGGATATGTTGAGGGCTTGTGTCATTGATTTAGTGGGATTTGGGACTCCTACCTCCCTCTCATTGAGTTTTCTTACAACAAAAGTTATCATTCCAATATTGGTGCACCTCCGTATGAAATTCTATATAGGAGGAAATGTCGTACTTTAGTTTGTTGGGGAGAGGTCAACCAGAGGGTCGTGCGGAGGACTGAGGTAGTGCTCCAGAAGATGAAAATTTTTCCACAGGTCAGGTAGAGGTTGCAAACACCATAGAGACGACAAAAGACTTACACTAATAGGCAACGGTCTAAGTTGGAGTTTCGGGTTGGAGATATGGTTCTGCTGAATGTATCATCTTAGAAGGCTGTTATATGCTTCAGGAAGGTAGGCAAGTTGGGCCCCTGATTTATTGGATATACCTGGGAGCTTAGTCAGATTCATAGCACCTTCCATGTTTCTTAACTTCGGAAGTGCTTGTTTGATGATATGACGGTTGTTTTGTTAGACAATATTCAGTTCGATGAGTGCCTCAATTATGTCGAGAGGTCGATGACTATTCTGTATATAAAGACGAAGTCCTTGCACACAAAGGTGGTACCCTTAGTCAAGGTTCAATGGCAACATCTGAAGGGTTCCAAGTGGACTTGGGAGCCTGAATTAGATATGCACGAGCACTACCCACGTCTATTTGCGGCTGAGGATTTTGAGGAAGGAATATAGTTAAAGTGGGGAGAATTGTAACACCCAGTTCCACGTAAGCGTCACTTATGAGTTTATCAATTAAGTATTGAAGGATGAAAATCTTGGTCACGACGTGATCGTGTATGTGTCACGATGTGACAGTGCCCGGGGAGGAACGCACATCTCATTAGGTGTCACGACGTGACAACCCTGCATGTAAAAACCCTAATTTTGGGATTTGTGCCCCTATTTAAGGGAAGTGAGGGATAAGGTTTGCACACCCTCATCCTCTATCATCTCTATTCACCCTCAAGAAAACCCTAATCCTCCATTGTTCATTGTAATCTCATTTTTGGTGATTTCTAGACTATAAAAAAGGAATAAGTTTTGGTGCATCATCTCAGCTAGCAAGCTTCTCCATCATTATCTTGAGCTGCATTAGGACCCTTGTAAGTCCTCAAGTTCCTAAATTTTCAGCTCAAGTAGGTTAAATCTAGAGTTTTGTCCATTTTTTCTCAATGTTTGAGGAAGTTTGAGTGTTGGAAACTCATAAAGTTGGTAAGTTTATGAGTTCTTGAGGCTCTTTTGTGATTGTTATTCCAGATCTGGAGAGTTAGTGAGTTATGAGTCCATACATGAGATTATATCTCATTTTTCCTTCACTTTGACCTAGCTTGTGTCTAAGACATGCATTGGACACGCACGGCTAAAAAGCAATGATTTTTATGGTGCTTTGGGATGGAATAAACATTCTTGAAAGTTTGAGTGCTTGGCTTGAAGGATGAAGAACTTAAAGCATTAAGTTTTCCAGATGCGATGATGGTTAGCTTCACGATTGTTTTGTCCTCACTCTGTCATGACATGACCAAAGGGTGGTCACGAGTAGCGACTGACTGAGTGACCTTGGATTGTTAACTTTGACTTTGAACGTTGAATTTTTGACTCAGTTTGACTTTAGGTTAAATTAGTGGTTTTGGGTTGTAGTTTGAGATTTTTTTCCCTTTTTGTTGTATAGGTGACTGTAGTGACTAACGTTGGATCTATGACTAATGTTGTTATCTTCTAGACTGTGAGGTGAGTTTTCTCACTATACTTTGTACTGTAGTATGTGTCATTTTGTGTACGATGTTGTTAGGTTGTAGTGCTCTGTTAGACTGGTAGAACTGCTATGATTACATCTCTTGCTTGTTATTGTTTTGTGCATATGTTGATATAGTATGGTTTGGTTGATGCGGTATTACTTTGTGTTGTAAGCCAAAAAAACCTGGGGAGCAATCCAATCATAAGCTGAGGGACCGAGAGGGGCAATCAGTCTTATGTTGTGGCCTCAAGAGCAAGTTAGTCATAATTTGAGGGCCTGGGAGGGGGGGGGGGGTATCCATTCATGTGTTGTGGGCTCGCGGGAAATCAAATCTTATGCTTGAATGGATTTGAGAATACCAAACAATCATATGTGTGCATGCAACCGTAATTGTTGGATCTATGCTTTCTCTATTAGACATACAAGCATTGAACACAAAACAAGAAACCCTACTGGCAACTACAATTTTCAAAACGAACATTAAACTAGGGTTATGATACATACCTTGATTGTTATGTAGTAATAACAATGGTTTCCTTGAAGATCTTGAACTTTGAGAGCAAGTGTAACACCTCTAAAGGCTCATAAACACACCAATCAAGAGGATAAAGGGAGAATGGAGGATGAAGCTCTAGAATTCGGTTCTTCTTAGGTTTTGGAAGCATAAGTCGAAATCAATAGGTAGAGGCTCCTTAAATAGTTGTTGGTTGGTTAGAGCCGAAGCTAGAGTTTACTGTAGGGAACCTTAATATCCAGTTTAAGGCCTAAGTAGCCCATGAACTCTCTATCCCTTAGGCTATGTATGAAAATTCTAGGGCCTCCCTAAAAGTTGTCATCCGTCTCTTCTAGGATGGTACAAGAGCCTAAAACCACAACCATTAATTAATTGGTAAATAGTCCCTACATATTTAATTAATTCATTTAATCCAAAAATTAATTCCAAATTAATTTATGATTAAATATAAATTAAACAACATGATTTCTAATTAATATATTATTTTCATAATACATTAATAAATTATTTTTCTATATTAATTTATTATTCCAAATGATAAATTATTCCTCTTTCTCAATAGGTCATCATGTCCAGTTGATAGTGTGAAGGCAACCCAAAAAGAATGTGCTACTATCAATTCAAGTATATACCAATTATAGTTATGGGCTTAGACATCTAATCGAACAATGTTGTGGAACAGGTATGCATGCATTATATATATATATATATATATATATATATATATATATATATATATATATATATATATATATATATATATATATATATATATATATATATATATAGTTGTAGATTTTAATGTTTTCAGATACTTCATATGATTAGGGCAAGACGAAGACATGATCGTACACATTCTCTTGCAAATTTATGTATTGAGAGAGTATTTTTGATACTCTAATTTTAATGAATTTGTTTTTAAAACAATGGTTGACGGTTTTATGGTTTTATGAAATGACTTTTCAAAATGAAAATTTTTGTCATGATTTTTGGGATATTCCAATTAAGAGTGGATACACTTTAACTTGTTTGGTGCTTTGATCGCATTATATTTATTATATTCCATTATTCAAAATGTTGAGTAAAGCTAATAAACCGGTAGAAACCATGAGCTAGATTCTTTTGAGGCGACGAAACATAAGAGAAAAAGATGTCGTTGCTAAAGTAAGATTCGACTTTGGCTTTAAAGGACACTGGTGGGATCGTAATTGGTATTCTTGTGTTCAGTGAAGTGTTACTTTAGAAATAGCAGTGTAGATTCCGTACTAAACTTGGAGCATTGCGGGGTAGATTCCGTACTATACATGGTGGGTCGGGTGGTTTCCAACTCTATGTAATTGTTTTGGGTGCTGCTAAGAATACACTCCATTGACTCTTTTATAAAAAATCAACCTATAAGTAACTACTTATAATCAGTTTTTTCGAAAAACAATGCAATTTCAACAAATAAAAACATTTTAAAATTAAATTAGGGATGTTTTTTTAGCCAACCCCATTTGTTTTTGGTTTACTAGGTACTTGTTACAAAATTTTAATATATGAAAATTTCATCGTTAAAAAAATTGAGTTAGTTTAGTGTTGTAGACATTTTGTGAAGTCAAAAATCCAAAGAATATATTGAAGCGTAGTTCACGAAATAAATATTCATTATAAACTTTTGACAATGTTTCACAAATGGTCTTTTACGGTTTTATTTTTCTCAAAAATAGTCTTTATAAATTTATTTTTTTTACGTCAATGATCTCTTTAGAGTAAGCCTGGCAATCGTGTCGTGTTCGGGTTGGCGTGTCGCGGGTTGGCGGATCAAAATATGCCAACCCAAACACGATCCATTTAAATATACAGGTCACGGGTTGGCGGGTTTGGAACATAAACCCATATATGACCCGCCAACCCATTTCGGGTTCACAGGTTGGCGGGTTCGTGGGTCAGATTTGGGTTTGTGGGTCCAAATTTTAGACATTTAAGTCTTAAACATCCAAATGAAAATTAAAAACATTTACAGAAACATATTACAAACTTAGCCTTAAAGGTTACGACTTACGACCTTAGACCATCCACCACAAGTCAAAATGTCAAAATAGTCAAATAGTCTATGAATCAATGGTATATATTATATATTACTTATTAAATATTAATACTTGATATATAAATACATTTAAAAATAAAATAACTTTTTTTTATTGAGAATATAAACGGGTTGGCGTGTCAACCCGTTTATTTTTTGAGAAACTCATATATGACCCGTTTAATAAACGGGTTGGCGGGTTAGCGGGATGGCGGGTTGAAAAACTCAACCCAAACCCATTTATTTCGTATCGTATTGCATGTCGTATCGCAAGTCGTATCGAGAATTCCCAGCCTTACTTTAGAGCAAACCTTCTTATTCCTAGTTTTAAATGAGAACCACTAGTGGTCCTTTTGGTTAACCCTATTTAAATTTTCTATTTAAATATCCTTTAACAAATTATTTTTAATGTTTTTATAATTAAACATCTCTCTCTCTTATATATATATATATATATATATATATATATATATATATATATATATATATATATATATATATATATATATATATATATATATATATATATATGAAAAATTAAAAAGCAAAAGAACCATTTGTGAAATTTTGTTTAAATCTTTTTATAGTGATATCGAGTAATCTAACCTCTATAAATGATATTTTTTATAAAAATTACCAATTTTTGTTTATAGTAAAGAGGTTTCCGGATTTCCAGAGCACGATTACAGACCATGGTTCCGAAATACATTTTTTAAGGGTTAGATTACTCAATTCCCCTTTATATAATTTATACCTCATTTCGAACAGGCATTCAGAACACTAGAGTATGATTTTGAACCACAATTCCGAAACATTATTTGTTTAATTTATTTATTGTTTTTATGTAAATGTGTTTTTTTTTTTTTTTATAAGTTTTGTTTATATAATATCTAAAGTGCAATTAGTAATCTTAAAATCAACAAAAACCAAATAAATTTATAAACTAAAGGGATTTGTTTGGGGGTTTTCTAAAAGCACCCTTCTTCTTTTTCCAATTCCACCGTGATTTGACTTTTTATTTTTTTGTTGTTTTTTTTTCCTATTTTGTTTTTTGTTGTTTTTAATTATTTATTATTGTTGTTGTTCTTATTATTATTATTATTATTATTATTATTATTATTATTTTACTAATATTATTGTTATAAATTTCACACAAAAGTTTAACATTTCGACGAAATTATAAATTCGAATGGTTATATGAAATCGGACATTATAAATTCAATCGACTATTTGATTATTAATATTATTATAAAATATTTTATAAATCAGACATTATAAATTCAAACGACTATATAAAATCGGAACAAAAACAAAGTTTATATCTATTAATTATGGGTATTAACAATTGCGTGATGCGTTATGCGGATTGAAATAATTTAGTCGAACACTATATTATGTTTCTAATTTTATATAGTCGTTTGAATTTATAATGTCCGATTTATAAAATGTTGTTCGAAATTAATAATAATAATAATAATAATAATAATAATAATAATAATAATAATAATAATATAAATTGAAAAAGAATTAAAAATAACAAAAAAATAATAACAAAAGTAAAAAAGAAAAAAAATGATGTCAAATCAAATGCCAAAAAATTGATTGACTTTAGGGAGTTAAATTTAGATAAGGGGGGTATTTATAGCACAACCATTTGTTTGGAGTAATATTACAATCTTCAAATCATCTTATTCCTTGTACCCCAAAATATTTCCACCAGTCGTTTAAGATATGATATAGCTCATGGACCGTTTTGACCGTTTATAGAATACAACTTCCCCATGATCATCAACGCTTCTAGGAACCAACACAAAAACACCCCATAATCCCCTCTACTCTCAATCTGTTGTGATACTTTTGGTGCCTTTTCGAGGGTCATGTTGAAACTCTCAAGTGGGATTGAATCGCTTGGTTTGGTACCCCAGTAGTTGATACCCACTAGCAGTCTGTGGATGTGAGCTTATATACCGAAAATACTAATCCTTGGTTTATAAAAAGTAGCCGCTCTTCCAATGACTATCGTAGATTGTCATTTGGAATGTCTTCAAATTCAAAGCACCTAAAAACCAGTGAGCAATTGGTATATTGTTTGATGTAAAGCTACAAAAAAAGGTTAGAAATAATTAAACATCAAATAACATTATAGTACATACATACTTAGGTAATGTAATCGACACACACTTATATCCTATCACAGTCTGCCTAAGCTGGATAAACGGATCCGTCAGCCATGTCACTCATGTTAAACATATCAGTGTTGAAAGCTGTCAGTACAACCGTCCACCGAACGTCATCATGTCTACGCTCTATGAGCAATGAGATCCACAACATGATGTCTTGCCAATTAAAAATATTTCTAGTTAAGTAAGTGTTGTTAGTAGAAGCGTAGTACATAAATGAGCACCCTAATAATGTAATTTACATCACATTCCAACCACCTTGCGTGGCTATCCACATATAAGCGCGTCTAAAATTCAATTGTCGGAATAATAGTAAAAAAATGGTGAGTGAACAACATCGATCCATCTCGTTGTTTATAAAGAGTGTGTATGGCAAGTTCTAAGAGATTGTCCAATGGTGTTGGCTGTTTTCATACAACACCTTTCCTCTTCCTTTGTATCCATGGGGACTTATATCATATGGACATAGCTTTTTGGCCCATAGAATGCCGAAGTGCTGGTGGGGACGTTTTATATTGATCCCGCGGAATCTCTTTTACATCCGAAGAATGAATAAATGGAGATAGCTGCTCAGGGTCGTCATGCAGTGGCTTTTTGGGTGTGTCTGACTCGTGATCATGGTCCCATAATTCATTGTCATTGTACTCTACGGTACCAAAATCGACTCTAGGATTGTTATTGATAAGTTTTGGGATGAGATAATACCTAGATATTATAATGACCAAATCCCTAGGATAACGTAGTACCTAGAAGTTATGTTGGTTAAATTTAGGGATATGCATCATACTGTTGTTACTTTGCCCAAATATGTTGTTTTCAAATAACCATAATTAGGATATATATATATATATATATATATATATATATATATATACACGCAAAATAATTATGTGATCAAAAGTTATATAAGATAAAAAGATTTATATTGTGATAGTCATAGGAAATCCCTTGGAAGAATTAAAAACACAAAAGATAAAAGATAAAAGATAAATACTTAAGGTCAATATGTTAGTGAGCATTTAATTCATCCATATGCCTTGATTAAATTCAGCATTCCCCGATACCTATAATCGTTAATCACACGAGAGCTCAGAATATATGTATAAATCTATACGTGGTCTGACAACCACACCTGCGATTGCTAGCTACAATCCCGGTAACATAACTTTGTTATTATTCATTATTCGACCTCCGATGAAGCGTCGTGGCGGGGCAAATTATTAGTAAAACAACGTCGATTATGAGGGTTATGGTAATACATTTGATCACCTTAGAGATCCAACTACCATTAGGGACGCCTTAGAGTGGTAGATAAAATATGATAGTGTCGTTAGATATCCTACCAAGATAGTAAATTAAGATTAATAAAATATATCCTACTAAGATAATAAGTTAGGATCATTAGATATCTTGAAAAGATAATAAGATACGGTTGATAAAATAGTTTAGGAAATGTTTTTCTAAAAGAAAAAGGATTCTTAAATTAATACACTCAAATAAAAGACAAAAACTATACAAACTTGTGCATTCACCAACATTAGGTTGACGTTTTCAAAATACATGTATTCTCAGGGAGATGAGTGTATAGGATAATCGTGTCGAGTAGGAGGACAGTCATGTGAAGGAGGAGGAAGTCTACAAGGAAGCTGCTGGAGTTTTAGTTCCATCTGTTTATCGTCTTTAGTTATGTTTAGGAAGCGTGTTTGTCTTTGTAAAACAATGTAACCCCAGAATAATTAATAATAAATAAAAGAAATGTTAGTGATAAACCTTTGCATTATGTTCTTTATGTGTGTGTGTGTGTGTGTATATATATATATATATATATATATATATATATTCCTCGGCCTAATCTCCCCACATTATCACCGTCCGATGTGTCTGTCGTCGGTCGGGGTGTGACAATGCAACAGCCCGAGGGATGACATTTTGTTGTCGGGTACCAAACAAACTGTTTATCGGAAAAGTCTCAAGAATTCATATCTGAATGTTAACAAAACAAATAAATTGTTAGAATGTTAGCAAACAAAATAATAATATTTTTTTTATCATATACTTACCTTAAAAGCATATAAAACTCGTTTAGGGTGTAGGTCATTCTTTGAGGTTGTTTCTCTTTCGGTTTGTTTGGATATATACTTGTCAACCTAATTTAATATAATAACTAGTTATTTGTACAATTGATCACAAATTATCTTCCTCCATGGATATCTGCCACATATAAAATTAATTAACAATTAAATTTTTAAAAACTATTAGTAAGGATAAGTAATTATAATTAGTAATTATAAAATAGACGACATTATATATGTTAAATTCATCAAGGTTGGATAGAAAAGCAAAATACTCTTCTATAACAGACTATTTAGGCAACCGGCCGTTGAAACCCTTCTGTAACATGTATAGAAGACTTATACAGGCTGTATCCTCATTCGATTACTCATTAATTGAATGTTTAAGTGTAATAATAACATCGTCTAATTTGATCGAGACATTCCTCGGGACCATAGGAAAGGCACGGGAACGGAAGACGGTGCCGGGTGCAGAAGCGAGAAAATAATCACCAAATCAGAAGTCGATGATGAGACAATATTCTTTCTTCCCGAAAGACAGCTCATAAGCCCCAATCTCAAAAAAACTATTTTATCTACTTGGCTCCGGGGGTCCGTGACAACTTTGTGGAAAAAGACTTAGTGTATAAGATCCTCATCCACATTATGAATGTCTAACCACCTCTCAAAACATGTATTCCAGAACATAGTCTTGCATGCGGATCTGTCTCTAAGTGTCACAAGAATTTCCCCATTGATTTTGGGTTTACAAGAGAGTGTAATGGATGCATCAAAAACCTTGTCGTGCTGCACAAATAACAAAGATATTATCACTTCATTTCGAAACGAAAATTGACCAATATTATGGACCAGTTCCTCATGTTCCGGAGGCTTCAAGAACGAAATTTTAAGATTCAAAACATTAAATTTCGATGTAAAGTAATAATACCCAAACAGCTAAATTATTTTTCAGTTTATCCTACAACAATAACATCTTTAATTTAAACTCTACAATGTTTTCGGTTCATTCTGAAGGTGTTCTATGCATTCCGGAACAATAATTGTAATCAATAAGCACGTTTTACAACACAAGAAAACTAGGTTTTTGAAGTGAAGAACGTAACCATAAAATAACGGGGTCGTAGTGGTCTTCTTCCATGTCGGAGTTGTGTGCCGCAGATTAGAGTTGCGTGTCGGAGATCGGAATCAGGATCGGGGTCGCATGTCGGAATCGAATCGGAAAGTCGGAGCAACATCCAAAATGAAGACGAGGGTCTGAATTTTTTCAAATTATATTCCGGAATTTGAATTACAAATTTCTATTCCGGAATACAGATGAACAGTCCGGAATAGGAATTCCGGAGGCACGGTAATAGGTCGGCCCACCAGAAAATGAGTATGAAATATGTCCCGGAATGCCCAATTGCAGAATAAATGGTCATTAAAAACAAGTTATATTTTTATAAAACATCCGAAAAAGATAATTGGATTACTCAATTTCCCTTTTTTATATCCACCGTATTTATAACTCTATGGAGATAACCATAAACCTTGTTAACATTTATGGTTTTGGACTTTTTGTTTGCTTGTATGAGCGGGTACGTTTGTTTTTCAATTCATTAATTTGAAAATTTGCTGTGTTTGACGACCAAACACTTGTTGAATATGTTGTTGCCTCGTTGGCACTTTAATTAATGGTCTCTAGGTCTAGAATTATAATGGGGCTTGATTTTCAAAATATGGTACGAATTTAATTTGCTCTAGTTATTTTATATTTGTTGTTACACTTCAAAATATAAATTATATAATAAAAATATATATTTCAATTGTATACCTAGCTTGTTAAAGAAGCTAAATTATAAATAAAAATGTATATTTCAATCACTTTTAATTTTAAGAAGTTATGACATACAAAATCAAGAGAATATGATATACATTAATCAGTATTATTAATTTAAAAGTTAGGATTCCAATCACATACATAACACATATTTCAGTTACCTATATGTATCCTTGATCCCATAATATAAGATCATTTAATTTACATTTCACCAAATACCATAGGTTTGGTCTGTCCAGATAGTACACAGTTTAATATTTTTTTATAAAACATATATAATTATAGTGTAGAACTAAAGTTATAATTTATGGACCAAGTGGAGGTAAAAAGAACCAAAAATACTAAACTAAGGCTTGTCCCAAGGCATCATTGTCAACTATTTGGTTATGGGTTAGTTGAGTGGGTTATTTGAAAAAAGAGAGTGGATGTCAAAGATAAAAGAGGAGAGTATTATACCACGTTTTTAATAGTTTGGAATAAATATCTAACCTTTTCATTATTTGTTTTGGGAATCGTTTCTTTAATAAAGTTAGAAGATGCACTAGTAGTATATCGCAGATCTTTTCTTGAACGGCTTAGAAAATAGTATATAAATCAAAGAAAAGCCAGCGGGAAGCTGAACAGATACACAAACGTTGGAATACAAAAACAGAAACAAAAACTTGCAAAGAAATATAACACAAAAGAAGGAAAAAAAAAAAAACTATCAATACTACAACATCACAACCATAATTCAACAAATCAATTCTTCAAAATAAAATATTCTAGAGTTTTGTCATTAGTCAAAGATTATTGTACATTCCTTGTATACCCCTATTTTGTCTTCTGTAATTGTGCATCCCTCACTAATTGTGCATCCCTCACTATTTGTACGTATTGTATCATTGGAAGGAATCAATTAAACATTCAACATTCATATGGTATCTAACAATAGTACAGATCAAATGAGTATCAAACGATCCATCATCATTCTCCTTCATGTAGCCCAAGCAATCTCATCACCATAACCGCCTCTATCCATTTTCCCATCAAACTGACGTCTCAAAACTTTCGTGTTTGAAGATTCCATGTACAATCCACACTCATTGGATTTGGGCTCGACGACTTCATTACCGGTGCCACAGAAGCCCCACTATTAACCATCAAAGACAAAGACAGTACCAAACCTAATCCCGCCTACACTTCCTAGTTTCGACAGGATCAGGATCAGGTCATCTACAGTGCCATTATCGGATCTTGCTCCGCTGAAATACAACTACTCATTGCATCAGCCTCCACTGCCCAAGAAGCTTGGGATCAATTATGTAACATCCGAAAATCATAGGGTAAAAAGTTCATTTTTATTATAATCAAAACACTCATGTAACCTTTATTCAAACATTTAAAAGCATTTCAAGGTAAAACAATTATTAGAGTTTATTCTCAAAATCACGTATTGCGGAAAACACAGGTGTATGCGCTGCGATCAAGCTGGGCCCTTCCCTTTCGAACCGAAAGTACCTGAAAGCATAAACCACAAAATGTAAGCACAAAGCTTAGTGAGTTCCCCAAATACCGCACACCATACATATTAAACGCACCATACATATCATACATATCCAGTAACTAATAAAAAGTGCTATGTGCCAACCATAGTCTTTCCATTATGTCACGAGTCATATCATGGTCTTCCTTGTCAGGTCGGGGGCCAAAACCCTAGGTCTTACAGACAAGTTCCAGGAACCACCTCATGGTCTTCCATGCAAGCATCACAAAAACAACTAGCATACAATCAACACTACTTAACTAATTAACTATAGAGTTCAGACTCTAGTCTTGCATACAGTTTGTCAGGAGTCGCCTCCTGGTCTTTCATACAAAATGCCAAGGGTCACCCCCAGGTCTTCCTATAATACATAAACCAAATGGGTCGGCATTGGTGCATTCGACCCATAGAACAGTAAGGAAACTCACCTCGACAGCTGAACCTACGAATAAATCTCTGACCGCAGATCCGCTAGAAACTCCGATCTATCAAATAGATAACACATAATTAACAATTGGGTTCCAAACCAAAACCAATAATCCACATATATGGGGTAAAAAGACTATTTACCCCTCACCTATTTTGATCCAAGACTAAGGTCTAAACTCACAATCAAAGGCCCACAAACAAAATAATCAACCAATGTCCACTTATGGCCCAATTTTCCAAATTAGGCCCAAACCCTTACACGGGCCTTACCCTAAAGCCCATTAACTTTTCTATAATCCAAAACACTTGTTCTTAGATGGCCCAACAATACCCCAAAATACCAATCCCAAAAGATAGCCCAAACCTAAAATACCCAATGGTCAACCTTGGTCAACTGCAAAAGTCAAAGTCAAGGCCAACAGTCTATGTTGACCCAACACGCCATGTTGCCTCTTGGACACGTTGTGTTTTCCATCATCCAGATAATTAGGAAATCCCTAGCCAACACGCTGTGTTGGCTTGCAAACACACCATGTTTGCTCGAGATTCAATAGGTTAACCAATAAGCACTTAATCCTTAAATACATGTCTCCAAAACATAAATATGACCTCCTTGAGTTGGATTATCATGTAAATTTGCCAACTTTACGTCCATATATGACTAAATAAAGCTCTTAAGCTAAAAAATGACTTAATAGGGAACTTGAAGCATGCATGACACCATTCCTCACATAAAGCTTGCACCTTTATACTCAAGGATACTAAAACAAACCCAGATCCGAAAGGACAAGCCCTTAAACAACTCAACTCATCCAAAGACCCAAAAAGTAGACCAAAATCATAATACACTAGCCATAAAGAGATCTAATCATACACAAGCCAAGATGCCAACTTGATACCTCAAAGAGACTGCAAGAAGTGGAGAGATTCTGGATCTATGATCTTCCTTCCAAGCTAAGCACCTTCAATCTTCAAAGCTTCATTTGGAAATGAGCAAAATAATCAGAAGAATCCACTCAAGGCTCAATAACACCACCAAGAAAGCTTAAGGGATGAATTAGGGTTTAAGTGGCAATGGAGGTTGGTAAAGATACTAACCCTTGGGGCTTAAGGATATTATATAGGGTGCAATTAGCGTTTCCTTCCCAACTACCAACACATCGTGTTTAGACACCAACATGATGTGTTGGTCTTAATGAAAGACACGTTTGTACTTAACTAGACACGTCGTGTTGGTTCCTCCAACTTTTCGTGTTCTAATCCCCAAAATGGGATTCATTCCATACAATTGCTCCTCAAGATTCTGGGTGTTACAGGTTAACCACTTCCTTTGCAAGCAAAGCACGTTCTAGAATTATATCTCTGAAAACCAAAATTTGCGAAGAACCCTAAAGGAATACAACCCATCTATGATTTTCTAATTAGATGCGATACATTGTCGATGAGTTAGCTTTAGCTAAGAGTCCTATTGACGAAGAATACCTTATGTTCCATATCCTTACCCAACTCGGTGATGAATACAGCTCCATCACTGCTGCTCATAAGGTTCATGAAAATCCGATCTCCTACTTAGAACTATTCGACAAACTCGTGGACATTGAACGATCTTTAATAGCTAATAAACCTAACCCCACTTTGCTTTCCACTGCTAATGCCACTTTAAGGCAACAGGTTTGACCTCCTTCCCAATCCTCCTATAACTCAAACTTTCGTGGTTCACAAAATTAGTCACCTACCTCCTCACATCACCCCCACGATCAAATCGGTTCCAGTTTTCTCAACTTGCAAATCGAAACAATCGAATTTGCAACTTTTGCAATATTCTTGGCCATGATACTCGTGATTGCAGAAAACTTAGCCATTTTCTCAAGGACAATCACATCTCCTTTAAAAATAATTAAGCAAATCCGGTTGTCAATGCTACTTCCTCGATCGTAGGATCTCCAATGTGGATGATGGATAGTGATGCACCACATATCTAACCTCCTCTCCAACATCTCTGTCTTCTATTTTTTAGTATGGAGGCCTTGATGAAATTATCCTTGGTAATGGTATGGGTTATCCAATCTCTTACATTGGCTCAACATAGTTATCCGCCAAATCAAAACAATTACACTTACATAATATTTTGCGTGTTCCTAATATGTGCACACTATTAATCTCAATTGCTAAACTATGTCATACTAATCAAGTTTCTGTTGAATTCTTTCCTTTTCATTTTTTGTGAAGGATCTCAAAACGGCACCTGTCATGCGAGGTTATAACATCCTTGACATTTACTATCTCAATCAACTTCCCTCACAACTACCTCGAGTCAATGTCACCATTTTCGTCTGCTCTCTCCAATGACACAATCGACTTGGACATCCTTCTTCTCGTATTTTCAAATTTCTTTGTAAAGACATTGATCTTAGTTGTAAATCTTGATCAAATGTACATTGTTAATCTTGTGCTTTGATAAATGTCACAAGCTGACATTTGGAAACAATTCCTTTGCCGCTGCTAAACCATTACAACTCCTTTACTCGGACCGGTTCACAAATCCATTGATGGATTCCAATATTACGTTGTGTTCGTTGACTATTACTCCAAATATGTATGGCTATACCCTATTAAAGATAAATACGATGTGCCAATTATCTTTCCATAATTCAAATTTCTTGTGTAAAAGGTTTTTCAAACCCAAATCATCTCTCTTTTCACTGACAACGGTAGTGAATACGTCGACCTTGTTCCATTCCTAAAATCAATGGGAACCTCGCATTACACCACTCCTCCTCACACCTCAGAACAAAATGGAATCATGAAACATCATCACCAATTCATTTTAGAAATCAGTTCTTGCCTTACTTCACTATCTCGGTTTTCCATCCTCTTTTTGGTCTCGTGCATTTCAAACAACTGTATATCTCATAAAAAAAAGCTTCACACACCAATCCTTCAATCCAAATCTACATATTAATTTCTCCACCATACATCTCTTAACTACACAAAGTTGAAAACATTTGGACGCTTGTGCTATTCGTGGATCAAACCTTATACTACATCCAAACTACAACCTCTCTCTCAACCGGGTGTTTTCTTAGACTACTCCACATCCAATTTGACCTACAAATGCCATGGTTTGCTAACCAATCATCTCTATCATTCCAGACATGTGACTTTTTTTGAATAATTTTTTCCTTCCAAAATACACCGGTCTAAATCCTCACCTCTTCTAATTGTTGATGTTTTTTTTTAATCTAATCCTCAAAGGACCTCATTACCTTCTAATACTTCACCAAATCATGACATCAACACCTTACCCACCCTAAATGCCAACCCTCATGTCTCATCTACCACATCATTTCTCCATGCAACAATATCCCAATCCTTATCTCCTTCTTCGCCTATTGTTGTATCTCCTCCTCCACCCATACCCACGTCTCCACTTAATTTTGAAACTAGAAATAACTCCTCTATACCTACTAGTCCTACCCCATTGACATTGTAACATCGCAAAAATTGCAGGTATTTTTGAATCCTTCCTTTTATTATTAATTGTCATCTTAGTCCTTGGGAATGGAAGAGTATAGCCATGAGTTGACCTAATGGCTAAGATTGTAATTTTGGGATCAGGAAGAGTACGTTGATCGTACATAATGGTACATTGAGCGTACTAGGTGCGCCCTAGTACGCTGGGCATACTCACGTCAGGTGAAAACCCTAATATTTTAGGATTTGGGTGGTATATAAGTATCCTTATAGTTCATTTCTCCCAGCACTTTCATCCTCCATACTGTTGAGATGTTCTCAAAACCCTAGCCTTGTATGTGTGTGAGAGAGAGTTTGAGTGTGTGTGAGTTCCTTGGGTTGAGAAGAACAAGACGAGGAGACAATCTGAAGAGCATTGGTGTGGATTCAAGCTTTGGATCTGTGATCTTCATTCCTTGGGGAAGCTCCAGAAGGTAAAAATCCTTTACCTTTACTTATACTTCCCCATAGATCTTGCATGGAAGTTTAATGAGTAAATGAGTCCCTTTTCTTGGTCTTGATGAGTTAAGCTACTCTAAAACCAAATGATCCATCCTTTCAGAAGATTTATAGTGTTTTGGAACATAAAAATGCTATCTTGTCCCATTTGGTGGGTTCATGCAAGCTATAAAGGTCTTAAATGGTTAAGTCTAACAACGGTTTTGAGTTTATGGACTTTTAGGGCATGCATAACCATAAAGTTGGAAACTTTATGGTTTTCGACATCTTTTTAAGTATGGATCTAACTTGGGACATCTGGACGAGGTGTATTAAGAACTTAATGAAGTTTTGCATGGCCACAACGTACGATGGGCGTATCGAGGTGTATGCCGAGTGTAGCTAGTCAGTGTCCTATTTTCTGGTCAAGGCGTTGACGCTGAGTGTACAGTTGAGTACGCCCCGCATACTCAGACTATTGGGCTTCACTATTTTGGGCTTTGGTATTTGTGTCATTTGTTGGGCCTTAATGCTTGGGCCCTCCTGGATCATCTAGATAAGAGTAATTATGGACTAAATAGAGGACCATATATTTGCGTAAGGCCCAATAAGGGATCTGGGCCCATTTTGGAAATTGGGCCAATTATGGGCCTTATATATTGGGCTTTTGGATTTAAGGATTTGGAGTTGGGCCTTGGCCCAACTTAAGGAAAGGATAGAATTGACTATTACTCTATGTTGGACCATTGGTCAAGATTGATATTGCAACTATTGACTTAGTATTCGTTAATTTGGATAGTTCGGGATTTTTGGTGAGACAACGGTCGGAGACTTTCAGTCCAGTTCAACACTACTTGTGAGGTGAGTTTTCCTCACTGTACTAAAGGGTTGAAGGCACCAAGGTTGGCCCTTTGGATTGTTATCATGGTTATAGTATGCTTGTATACAGTTATGATCTATAAGATCGGTATCCTGGTAGATAGCATGTTGTTATGTGTTATGATCTGTAGATTAATATCTTGGTAGATACGATGATGCTATGCTCAGTGATTTGTATGATATGTGCTCGTCTATTGATTGTTTATGTGTTATAAGTATGTCGACATATGTGTGTGTATGGTTGCATTGAGGCGATCCTTCTTCGTGTTGAAGGCCAATAGACCCAGGGCGGCTCGGAAGACTGAAGGCTCTACGAGGCAGTCTAGTCAGGTCGAAGGCCCGACAAGCGGTCCGGATAAGTTGTAGCCCTTGAGAGGCAATCCAGATGTACCCAAGGGCTTTGGAGCAGTCCCGATAGGCTATAGGCCCTGCGAGGTAGTCCAATCAGGCTGATGGCTTAATATGCGTGTTGTTATGTTATTTGTTTGGGTGTTGGTACTTTGGGGGAACTTACTAAGCTTTGGGATTACAATTTGGTTTATGGTTTCAGGTACTTCAGAGGATTGTGGGAAGGAGAAGGCTTGATCGTGCACCTCCTAATATTTTATGTTATGGTTTCTGGGAATTTCTCTGATGTTAAACTATTTTGAAAACAATTTGTAAACAATGGATGGTTTTGGAATGTGAGGTCCCCAACATATTGGACTGTTTTGGATTATTGCATGGGTTGGCAAAATGGCATACAGACTAGACCTTCTGGAGGAGCTCCGTCAGATTCATAGCACTTTCCACATTTCGCAATTGTGGAAGTGCATATTAGACGCGGATGTGGTGGTGTCCTTGGATGACATTCAGGTCGACGAGCACCTGAATTATATTGAGCAGCTGGTGGCTATCTTGGAAAGGAAGATAAAGTTTCTACATAAAAAGGACATACCTTTGGTAAAGGTGCGGTGGCAACATCGGAAGGGATCCGAGTGGACTTGGGAGCCGGTGTCCGAGATGCAAGAGCATTATCCAGATATGTTTGCTGCAGTAGACTTCGAGGACGAAGTCTAGGTCAAGTGAGGGAGAGTTGTAACATCCCAAAACTTGTAGGTATTTTCGAATCATTCCTTTTATTATTAATTGTCATTTTAGTCCTTGGGAATGAAAGAGTATAGCCATGAGTTGCCCTAATAGCTAAGATTGTAATTTTGAGATCAGGAAGAGTTTGTTTAGCATACATAAGGGTACACTGAGCATACTAAGAGCGCCCTTGTACGCTAGGCGTATTGACATCAGGTGAAAACCCTAATATTTAGGGTTTGGGTGGTATATAAGTATCCTTATAGCTCATTTCTCCCAACGCTTTCAGCCTCTATACTGTTTAGATGTTTTCCAAACCCTAGCATTGTGTGTGTGTGTGTGTGAGTTTGAGTATGTGAAAGTTCCTTTGGTTGAGAAGAAGAAGAAGACGAGACTCCTTGAAGATTACTGGTGAGGATTTGGATATGTGATCTTCATCCCTTGAGGAAGCTCCAGAAGGCAAAAAGCCTTTCCTTTACTTGTATTTCCCCATAGATCTTGCATGGAAGTTTCATGAGTAAATGAGTCCCTTTTCTTGGTCTTGATGATTTAATCTACTTTAAGACCAAAGGATCTGTCCTTTCAGAATATTTAGAGTGTTTTGGACCATAAAAATGTTATCTTGTCCCATTTGGTGGCTTCATGCAAGTTATAAAGGTCTTAAATGGTAAAGACAAACAAGGGTTTTGAGTTTATGGACTTTTAGTGTAACATCCCAAAATTCTAGACCAAAATTTTCATTTTTGATATAACGATTCATAAAACAATTTATAGAAAACATCATCAAGTTATTTCATTTCATAAAAACCATAGATCATATGTCTCAAAAGCATGTCATAAGATAGTAACAATATCAGAGTACAAATTTCCCTTTGAAGAGGAAGGACCAGAAATAAAAATTGTAAACCGTAAGCACAAACTTAGTGAGTTCCCCCATCATACCACACACCAAACAATAAACATACTGCCATACATATCTGGGTGCCCGACCTACCCTGTTGAGCATATCTGGGTACTCATCAACCTACCCTCTTCAGGCATACTGGAGTGCTTGACCTACCCCTTGTCAAGCATATCTGAGTGCTCGACCTACCTTGCCAGCCATATCTGGGTGCTCGACCTACCCTCCGGTTTATTTGAGCTGGATAAAGGGACTATTTCACCCCTACCACTACCACATAAAAACATAGCACAACATACTGTCAGGTATATCTGTGTGCCCAACCTACCCTGCCGATATATCTCAACCGGGTTCGGGACTAGTCCCCTTCCTCCCACTATCACATAATATCATAACATACTAGCACAAATAGCATAACAAATAGTGGCATATCAAACAATTATCACAAAGACAATCATCTCTACTATAATCAACTAATAGTGGTCCGATATTGGTGACTTCGACCCACTCCTACTGGAAGGTAACTCACCTAAATGTCATGAAGTAGCTAAACTGTCCTTGGCTCGGGGATCAACTCCTACACATAAAATCTCTTTTAATTACTCTTCCATACTCATAACCCCCTTAAGGGTCAACTCTTGTCAAAGGTCATAGTCAAAGTCAACATCCTGGTTGACTCAACTCGCCGAGTTGGTCCATCAACTCGTCGAGTTCCTTGATCCATGAAACTTTAGAAATCTTGATCCTACTCATCGAGTTCTTTCATGAACTCGTTGAGTTCCCCTTCATACAGATTCAAGACGTTTCACTTACAACTCGTTGAGTCCCTCTTTGAACTCATAGAGTTCCTCAATCTTCATACCCCAAAACCATGGCCAACTCGTTGAGTCATCTCCTAGATTCAATGAGTTTGCTCAGTAACAGAAAAGGTTAGGGGACCACGACCCAACTCACCGAGTTGTATGAACAAATCATCAAGTCCCCCATAGTCTAAACTCATTCAGTCATTTCTAGTCAGGTTCAATGCTTCCAAACCATAGATCTGGTCCCCTAGGACTAAGTTACCATGTAAAGTTGCTAAATTTACATTCATGCATGGTGTCATGAAGCTAATAACACAAAAACTCAACTCCTAAAGAGATCTAAAGCATGGAGATCTAGATCTGAATTCATAACTCCAAAACATGGACATGGACATCTAGATCTGAATTCATAACTCCAAAACATGCTTGCATACATGAATGGTTCGAAAATAGGCTCCTTAAGGCCCTAAACTACTCCATAAAGAGATCTAGTAAATGAATAGTTAAGGTACATACTTTATACCTCAATAAGGTTGTGACAAAGAACTCTTTGGATCCAAAGCTTCTTCCTTCAACCAAGCACTTCTAACTTCCACTCCTTCAAGGAAATACCAAGGAATCACTCTCTTTACACTCACACACACTCAAAAGGCTCAAGATCACGAATTAGGGTTTTGATGGACTAAGGGAGGCGATGGGGGAGGCCACAATAAAGTGTTAAGGTCCTTAAATAGAGTGCAAACCCAGAAAATTAGGGTTTCACTCTGGTATCCCTACTCGTCGAGTTGAGGCTTCTCAACTCGTCGAGTAGACTTCAAGTCCTGCATCCAAGATCGATTTCTACTTGATGAGTTTGGGGCCTCCAACTCGTCGAGTCCCTTTGCAAAAATGAATAATTTTGCTTAAAATACATACCAGGATTCGGGCATTACATTTAGGGCTTGCATAACCATAAAGTTGAAACTTCATGGTTTGGACATCTTTTTAAGTATAGATCTAACTTGGGACGTCTGGACGAGGTGTATTAAGAACTTAATGAAGTTTTCATGGCCACAGCGTACGCTGGGCATACCAAGGCATACATTGGGTGTAGGTGGCCAGTTTCCTGTTTTCTGCTCGAGGCGTTTACGCCGAGCATACAGGTGAGTATGTCCCGCTTACTTAGCCTGTTGGGCTTCGCTATTTTAGGCTTCGGTATTTGGTCCATCTGTTAGGCCTTGATGATTGGGCCCTCCTGGATCATCTAGGTAAGAGTAATTGTGGACTAAATAAAGGATTTGATCTATGGGTAAGGCCTAATAAGTGATTTGAGCCTAATTTGGAAATTGGGCTAATTATGGGCCATGTATATTGGGCTTTTGGATATAAGGATTTGGATTTGGGCCTTGGCCCAACTTAAGGAAAGGATAGAATGGACTATTATTCTATTGTTGGACCAATGGTCAAGATTGATATTGTAACTATTGACTTAGTTTTCGTTATTTTGGACAGTTTGGGATTTTCGGTGAGACAGCGGTTGGAGACTTTCAGTCCAGTTCAGCACTACTTATGAGGTGAGTTTCCTCACTAGACTAAAGGGTCGAAGGCACCAAGGTCGGCCCTTTTGATTTTTATCATGGTTATAGTATGCTTGTATACAGTTATGATATGTAAGATCGGTATCCTGGTAGATAGCATGTTGTTATGATGTTATGATCTGTTAGATCGGTATCCTGATAGATAGGATGATGTTATGCTTAGTGATATGTATGATTTGTGCTTGCCTGTTGAATGTTTATGTGTTATGGGTATGTCGACATATGTGTGTGCATGGTTGGTTTGAGGCAGTCTTGCTTTGTACTGAAGGCCAACAAACCTAGGATGGCCCAGATATAATGAAGGCCCTACGAGATGGTCCCGTCAGGCCAAAGTCCCGATGAGCGGTCTGGATAGGCTGTAGGCCCTGCGAGGCGATCCATACGTTTCGAAGGCTCGAGAGCGGTCTAGATAGGTTGTAGGTCTTGCGAGGCGGTCCAATCAGGTTGATGGCTCAGTATGCGTGCTGTTATTTTATCTATTTGGGTATTTGTACTTTGGGGGAACTCACTAAGCTTCGAGCTTACAGTTTGGTTTATGGTTTCAGGTACTTCATAGGATCGCAGGAAGGCGAAGGCTGGATCATGCACCTCCTCATATTTTATGTTATGGTTTTTGGGAATTTATTTGATGTTAAACTATTTTGAAAACAATTTGTAAACAATGGATGGTTTTGGAATGTTTACAAAGTTTAAATTTTTCATGAATTTTATGGATGTTACAAACATCCACTTCACGTCAATCACTAGCCCCGTCCCTACCTCCCAGAAATCGAAAACAAATTCCAAATATTATAATTCTCATTTTTAAAACACCACATTATTGACCCAATTCCTCCTGCTATTGAATCCAACACTTACATTCAAGCCTCCAAAGATTCCTTATGGCGCAAAGCTATGGATGATGATTACAATGCACTTCTTCACATCCATAAATGGGACCTTGTTCCTCCTTATTCTAAACAACTGATTAGGTGAAAATGGGTTTTCTATATAAAACTTAAGCCAGATGGAATTCTAGACAAGTACAAGGTTCGAGTAGTCTCCATGGAATTCTTACAAGAATACGAAAATGACTACTTTGACACGTTTAGTCTAGTTACCAAACCAGTCACTATACAAACGGTTCTTTCTCTTGCCTTATCATGGGGCTGGACATTACGTCAACTCAACATCAATAATGCATTCCTACATTGCACCCTACAAGAATAAGTCTACATGACTCAACCCCTAGTTACGTTCACCCCTAATTTTCAAATCATGTTTGCAAACTCTGAAGATCTTTTTATGGTCTAAAACATGCACCACAGACTTGGTACATTTCCCTCACCTCTTTTTTAGTTGATTTCGGATTTGCAAAATCTCATGCGGATGCCTCACTGTTCATATGTAACCATGATGGTTTCGTATGTTATTTTTTAGTCTATGTGGATAACATTCTCTTAACCAGCAACAACAATGACTTCTAGAACAAGTTAATCAACACTCTCACATCTAGATTTCCTGTCAAAAATTTGGGGTACTCGAGTCACTTCCTAGGCGTCGAGCTTATACTAAAAACACAAGGTTTGTTCCTATCCCAACATAGACACATACATGATCTGTTGGTTTCACATCATATGGATGGCACTAAACTGGTGTCAACACTGCTTTGCTCATCCTAAGACTTAACACTCGAAGATGGAACACCAAAAGTAGACCAACCACTGTATCGTAAGCTTCTTGGATCTCTCCAATATATTTCCTTCACATGCCCGACTATTTCTTTTGTCATAAACGATTTTTCATAGTTCATGCATCAACCGACTCAAACTCATTGGCAAGCTATAAAACGCTTGCTTCACCATATTCTTACAAAACAAATTGACCTTGAGCTCACTGCCTTTTCTGAGTTTGATTGGGAGGCATCCATACTGTTGGTCGCTCTACTACATCTTATCTCATCTATCTTGGTATCAACATCATCTTGTGGAAATCTACCAAACAAAAATCGGCATCTCGTTTATCAACTGAAGCTGAATACAAAGCTTTTGCTAATGTTGCTGCTAAACTAGTATGGGTCTAAAATCTTCTGAAAGACCTTGGTACTTCCACAGATGTGTTGCTTCTACTTTTTTATGATAACACATGAGCAATTTACTGGTGTTCCAATCCAATTTATCACTCATGTATGAAATACATTACCTTGGATTATCATTTCATTCGAGAAAAAGTTGCAACTTGTACCCTTTGATTTCAACACATAAACTTAACAAATCAACTTACTGATGCTCTCACCAAACCTCTTTCTTGTGCTCCATTCTTCATATTACGATCCAAGATTGGAGTTTAAATATGGAACCTCCATCTTTGCGGGGGCATATCAACACTACAACATCACAACCATTATTCAACAATTCAATTCTCCAAATAAAATATTCTAGAGTTTTTTCATTTGTCAAAGATTTTTGTACATTCCTTGTATATCCCTATTTTGTCTCCTATAATTGTGTATCCTTCACTATTTATACGTATTGTGTCATTGGAATGAATCAATTAAACATTCACCATTCATAAAAACAATGCCACAACTAATATGTCTCAATTATGATGAAGGAACCAAGGATGCCTTGATATAGACCGTTGCAAAACCTGATAGCAACGCCAGAATGGTAGTGAACTTTGGAACAGTAAACAGATATAGCATCGAACTTTGCCATAGCCTGTATAAAACATGTAAACTAAACAAACATCATCCAAAATATTGGACAAACTATATGAAATATAATATGTATACACCAAATTAGCCTCCAATAATGGTAGTGAACTTTGGGACAATAGATAATTATAGCATGTACTTTGGTCTTCAAACTGTGTAGATTGAAAAAAAACAGCATATAGAAATTAGACTGCAACACCCACATCAAATGCATTAAACTTTTGGGACCATAACTAAATAAAGCAATGAATTTGATCTCAAAACCAATAAATAGTAGAAAATTTTAATCTTTGAGCCAACATTCATAGAAAAACGTTATGACATAACATGCATCTCCAAAATGGGCCTAAATTTTTTTTCCCTTTTTAGTGAATTTTTTAAAATAAAATAAATTTTAATAAATCATAAATAAATTGTAACATCCCGAGATTTTGAAGGTATTTCCGAACCCTCTCTTCTATTATTATTTTTTCATTTGTAGTTCCTAGGGTTAGAAGAGTCGACCTATGAGGAGCCTAAGGGATAAAGTTCCAATTTTGAGCACAAAACTAGTACGCTAAGTGTACATAAGGTACGGTAAGCGTACTAGGCACGCCCTAGTATGCTAAGCGTACTCGTGTCAGATGCAAACCTTAATCTTTAGGGTTTGAGTGCTATATAAACATCCTTATGAGCTCATAACCCTCCCTTACCTCAGCCTCCACAGTTTTGAGCCGTTATCCCAAAACCCTAATCCCTTTCTTGAGTGTGTGAGCTTATAGAGTGTGTTTTGAGTAGTTGGAGAAGAAAGTGTTGCATCAAGAAGTTGGAGAAGGAGGATAAGCTTGTGGATCTGAAGTTTCTTTGTGCCCTAGAAGCTCCAGAAGGTAAAAAGCATCAAACTTTATGATTTTATGATATAGATCTTTCTATGCTAGCTTTGTGGAACCATTTCTTGTCCCAAAAGTCCCCAAGTTGGTGCATGATATGATTTGAACGAGATAAGTAGTCCTTTCAGGCCCTAGAATGGGTCCTAAGTGATAAAAATGATGTCCCAATAGCTAATTGTGCCTCATGCGTTGAGTAGGAAGGTCTTAATGGATTAAGACCATGTATTAATAACTTTCTAGATGTCCAAAGCCTTAAACTTCAAGACTTTTTGAGTCTTAGGCACATTTGATCGATGGGTCTATAGTTTGGGTTAAGTGCTTAAGCCATTAAGCACTTATTAGAGTTTTGGTAAGCTCGTGTATGCCCCCACATAGTTTTTGTACGCCCAACATACTGAGTTAACCACCCCGATGGTGGTCAATGCAAAATGGAAGTATGCCCCACGTATGCCCTTTGTTGGACTTTTTACAAATTGGGCTTCGGGGTTAGGCTGCTATTGGACTAGCTCGACTTGGGCCTTGCTAGAATCTTTGAATGATTGTGTAACAACCAAAATTTTCCAACCAATTTAAACTTTTCAAAAACAACCCAAATCCATTAATTATTACAATAAGGTTTTCAGTTTGTTTATTATCAGAGTATCCTAGAAACGTCAGTGTAAAAATGAGGAGTGGTACAATCACGCCTTAACCTTACCACGATCTCCTACAGTACCTTAAACAAAACACTGAAACTGTAAGCCTAGAATCTTATTGAGTTACCCACAAAATACCAACCACATATAACCATACTCATATCATATCTCAATAAAGAACAGCCATACATATCGAGTCTACAGTGTGACTGGTCCGCCCGCACCGGGCCTTCAATCCACATGGTCCACTCTCTGAGTCTACAGCATGACTGGTCCGCCCGCACTGAGCCTTCAGTCGGTTTGGTCCACTCTCCGAGCCTCGGCATGTATGGACCGCCCTCTTGGGGCCTTCAGCCTATCCGAACGGCTCGATGGGCCTACGGTCTATCCGGTCCTCCCTGGGTATGTTGGCCTACAACACAAAGCACGACCCGCCTCAACCCAACCCCAGTCAAACAACCATGTGCACATAAAATAGTTAATCACATAACAATCCTAAGCCAAACAATGGTTCTATCAGATCATACAGCATAACACCATCCTAACCAGGATACCGACCTAACCGGTCACTAACATAGCATTACCCTATATACCAGGATATCGACCTAACCGATCACCAACATAACATTACCCTATATACCAAGATACTGACCTTAACCAGATCACTAACATAATACCATCCTAATTACCAGGATGCAGATCTAGCAAATCAATAGCGTATCAAACAAATACCCGGATTCCCATCCGATAAAGGGTCGGCTTGGTGCCTTAGACCCTATTGATATAGTGAGGATAAGTCACCTGCAACTGCCAAACCGAACCACAAAGGCAAAATCCCGAAGCACTGCCTCCAACTCCAACACCTTTAGCCATCAATGATCCATTGACATAAATATCCAAAATTACCATAATACCTTGAACGTCAAATTGGTCAAAGTCAAGGTCCTGGCTTAAGTTAACCTTCCTGATTGAGTCTACTCGCCAAGTCAACCCACTGACTCGACGAGTTCTTAAACTCAGAAAACTCTCATATCACAACTCAACTCACCGAGTCACCCCATGACTCGTCGAGTTCAACAATCACTGATTCCTATCCTGACTGACTCACCGAGTCACCACTCAACTCACTGATCTGATTCTTAACCAGAAGAGGTTGGGGGTTCTGCATTGTGACTCGCCGAGTCCAAGAACAGCCTCGCCGAGTCCACGACAATCTTCATTAGACTCGTCGAGTTTTTCTTCCAACTCGTCGAGTCCAAGCTCATCATCATATGACTCGTCGAATTCACCCATGCGACTCGCCGAGTCTATTCAGTCCTTCATCCATACAGACCCTTTTTGAGCCATGTAGGGGCTCCAAACTATAGATCCATCCTTCTAGGGCATGCCTCTTATGTAAGGTTGCCAACTTTACGTGAAAACAAGGAGCTATAGGCCCAAATCATCCTAGGGCTAAGGTTTAAGGCAAAGATGCTTCACCAACTAACCAAGGGCTGATACTTTAAGAGTTTATGGACCAAGACAAGTCTAGATCTAAAGTAGCAACCTCAAATCTAGACCCCTAACCCGAAATAGATCCTTAACATGCCAAAATGGCCCCAAATCTCATTCAAGAATAGATCTAGATGCAAAAGAGTCAAGGTAACAGCTTGTTACCTCCAAAATGTGCCCAAGCTGAAGTAGATGTTGGATCTACACCAAACCCTTGATGCAATCCTCTTGTTCCTCAAGCTCCCTCCTCAATATTCCTCCTCCAAATCTCAAATATCTTTAACAATGGAAGCTCTTACGATTCTAGGTTTCACTGACTCTCAAGGGAAATAAGGAGGTGGAGGGGAGGACATTAAGTCCTTTAAGGAGGTGCATTAGTTATGTTATATGTAGACATGTTATGTGGGATGGGTTGAGGTGGTACTACTCCATATGGTAGCCAACAAACCCTAGAGTATTCCAAATATGAGCTAAGGGTCGGGCAGGGCATGCCAGACTCGTATTGTGGGCTCAGAAGCATTCCAGATACAAGTTAAGGGTCGGGCAGGTCATGCCAGACTCGTATTGTGGGCTCAGTGGCAAGCCAGATGGGAGTTGTGGGTCTGGAAGGCAAGCCAGACTCACACTGTGGGCCTAAGGGTAATCCAGTCTATAAAGTTGTGGACCCATTACATGCTATTATTTATATGTGTTCTATTTGATGTATATCGGTATTTTGGGGGAACTCACTAAGCTTTGGGATTACAGTTTCAATTTTGGTTTTAGGTACCTCAGATGATCGTGGGAAGGCAAAGGCGTGATTGTACAGCTCCTCACATTTTATGACTATGTTTCTGGGATACTATGATATAGAACTATTTTGAAAACAAATTTGTAATAACTGTTGGTTTAGAAATGTTTTAAAAAGTTTAAATTTGGCATGATTTTTATGGATGTTACATAAATGAACATAATAAAAATAATAAAATAATATCTTATAATTATTAATATACAAATTTGAAAATGATAAAAGTTAGATTTGATATGTTTAGTAAATAAGGGTTAAATTTGATAAATTGGAAACAAATTGTGTTTTACCAAGGATTGACTCAATATGTAAGATTGAGACTAATAAGTAATAGAAATAGTGGGGAATGACTAAATATGAAATTGCTTAACGCTTAGTGATCTATCCATTTCTTCATTTAGGGCACTTTTGGTCCCAAATAAGGTGATTCTTGAGCATGGCATGCTCATAACCAAATAAGTCGTCTTTTCAGATCTTATGAGGGGTACTAAGTCATAAAAATATGGTTGTTATGCTTAGTTTTGCTCCATGCATGCTATAGAAGGTCTTAAGGCATTAAGATGTTGATATTTTGTGTATTAAGCACTTAATGGACATGCAAAGTGGTATTTTGCCCTTGGATCCGAAAGTAGGATGTGAGAGCTTAATGCATTAAGATCTTATCGAGGAAATAGGGTTCTAAGTGTATGTCGTGTGTATATCAGCATATTTTGTGCGTACCTTAGCGTACGTCGCACGTACATGGCCAATTTCCGAACTCCGGCCAAGGCTAGAGTACTCCTAGCATAGGAGTTGAGTACATCATGCATACTTGGCTGAGTGGACCAAGTTAACTCTTTGACCCGTTGAATTTGAATTTAACTTTGACCAAGGTTGATCAAGTTTGACTTCAGGGTATTTTGAGCTATAGTTGAACCTTGGTCTCTATCTGTTAAATAAGTAACCTGTAGAGTCTGTATTTGGAGCAGTGTATCGTTTAGCTTTTTGTGAGACTGTGAGGTGAGTATTCCTCACTGTACTTATGGGTCGAAGGCACCAAGGTCATCCCAATGGATTAGATATCCTGATTTGTTGTATGCTTCTATGCAAAGTTATGTGGCACTGGTTATGTGATTAGATTGTTAGATATGTAGGACTATCTGTATTATCTATTATGATTGATAATGTTATACATTGATATGTTATGGTTTACTAGGTTGAGGTGGACCAATGGATAGACTAAAGGACAAGATACACAGGGTGGTCCAGATAAACCGCAGGTCTACGTGGCGGACCAGTCTGGCCAAAAGCCCAGAGAGTTGTCCAAATAAGTTGTAGGTCCGGTGAGGCGGTCCAGTCATGTTGAAGGCTCTGTATGTATGTTGTTGTTTGTTATGTTTATGTGGTGGTACTTTGGGGGAACTCACTAAGCGTTGGCTTACAGTTTTAGTTTTGTTTTAGGTACTTTGAGGATCGTAGCAAGGTCAAGGTGTGACAGTACATATCTTTGGTTTTTGTTGTTGATCTTGGGAGACTATGATTTTTAATAATGTTTTTGGAAACAATGGTTATGTAAACACTTATTTTTAGTAAATGGTTTATTTTGAAAATTTTAAATTTATTGTGATTTTTGAGATGTTACATTATAATCAGATCATAATCCTACGGGTATAAACGAATTTGATCCCATATCTTAAATTGCATTTGCTAAAAATCCAAATCTAAAACCTCCCTAGAATTCGATAAAACCCACCAAAGATTGGTTCAAACTGGTTTGAAATCAGATTCGAATTTTGGTTGGAATCGGATCAGATTGAGGCTGACGTAAGCAAAATCAAATCTTATATTTCATTTGTGCATCTCTATTTACTAGGAGTACACATTAATATATTGATCTTTTGCATAGATTTTCCCTATATTGTGTTATATATAAATCTTGCTTTCAATGTAAATTATATGAGTATTTTTGCATTCATGAAACCAATTTCTAAAATTCTATTCGATTGATAAAATATAATTGCTTATTTTGAAAATTTTGAGCATCTTACTAGTTGTATTCTCCAATCAGTTCAAACTCATATTCTAACAATAAAATTACATCCTTAAACAAATATGGTCATTAGTGGCTCAAGATACAAGAAAAAAGGAAGGTAGAGGAATATAGAGGTAGGGTAGTTTTTGAAAAGTAGTAGGAAAGGGAGAGGAGCAGGTAAAGGAATGGGACATTAGGGATATCGGAGGTAGTAAAGGGTATGAGGGTGTTTTCACTAGAGAGGTGAACAAGGATATTACACATTTTACAATGTTTGTAAAAAATGAACATGTAAAATGGTGTTTTCTTTTTACACTAGAATTGTGTTGGCCGGCGAAGAAAATGAATAGAAAAATAAAGATGACAGGAAAGATAAAGTAACTTAATGTGTACAAAACTTACTTTAATATATGAAAATGTATGTTTTTAATGGTGTCATTAGAACAAATGTGAGTTTAATGATGTTTTTTGAACATTTAGACGGGCTAGACCTACATTAACCGGTCAAAATGGTATTTCTTGAATATGAAATTTAAGTTTAATAGTAAATAATGTACAAAATTTTGATTAAATGTGTATAGATGTGATAGTTCATTACCTACAAAGTCTTTGTAATGTCCTAATTTTCAGAATAAAATTTTCATTTTTAAACACATATTTTCACAAGACATTCAAGGCAAAACCCTTTATTTGTAAACCGTAGTTCAAAATCGGAGTTATAAAGAAAAGTGTCATGGAATATTAAATCATTTAACTTTTGATGGGTGTGTACAGTCAGGCCTTCCACTTCCCACGAACTCTAGAAGTTCCTGGAAAACATTCAATCCACGATTGTAAGCCAAAGCTTAGTGAGTTCCCCAAAAATACCCAACACAACAATACACATTCCATGCATGCACGTAAGGCCTACATCACAAGGTTGGACCGCTATCAGAGCCTTCAACACAAAGATGGAGCTCTCTCTAGAGCCTACAACATAATGTTTGACCGCTCTCCAGAGCTTATAACATTAAGTTGGACCGTTCTCTTTGGACCTACAATATAAATTGGATTGCCTAGGCCTCTTGGCCTTCAACACATAGATGGATGTCCTCAACCCAACCTCAGTATGTCGAAATATGTAAAAAAATAAAAAGCAAGCATATTTAATCATAACAAATCCACCTGCCTAACAGATCACTATAGCATTTCAACATCCTAACACACAAAGGATACATACTACAGTATAAATTATAGTAAGAAGACTCGGCCAAGTTAACCAGTAAAAACTCAACAGCATAACTCAACAACATAACAGCTAAAGCAACCTACTGGGAACCAAGCCAGAACTAGTACTTAGCTAAACACTCAATTCTATCATAGTTTGACTAAAATTCAAACTGGTCGAAAAGTCAGCAGTCAATGGTCAAAGTCAACGGCCAGCCACCTCATCATGGCCAACCACTGACCATGTCATGGCAGCCACATGAAAAAATAGACGCATAGAAACTCAGCACTACAATGTGGTGAGCATCTTGCCATGTCGTGGGAACTAACCCAAAACAACATAATGGGTTAAGCACTTAACCCTTAAGCCCATGCTTCCAACTTTTAAGATCTAGTACTTAATAGGTTCATAATGGATAAAGTTTCCAACTTTATCCATTAGGATGGTCCAAATAAGCAAGATCTAAACTTTAAGTCTCAAAGGGACCCAAAAACTTACTTTCTTCATACATGGAGTGAGGAGAGTTCTTGCATACACTCTATACTCCACCAAATCATTAGATATGAGCTTTAAACATGAACCAAAGCTTGTGAAGTACTTGAAAATCCATGTAACAAGTCACAAAGGGACCAAAACTCATTAAAATGGACCAAAATACCAAATACTCATAGATCATTAGATCTAATAATGAAACACAATAAAGATCGAATCGTTAAGTCTTACCAAGGTCTAGAAAGTGAATGAAGGTTGAATACTTCAAATTCATAGCTTCAAGGACCAATCTTTCTTTTTTTCCTTCTAGAGCACAAAACCACCAAAAAAGAGTAGCAAATGGTCATTTAGAAAGTACCCAAATGGATTTAGGAGAGAAGATGAGCTACAAACACTTCAATGGAGGATAGAGTTTATTAGAGGTGTTCTGGAGGAGTTGGAGGCTAAAAATTATGAACCCATAAGGTTAATGGCCATTAAATACCCAAAAACTCCTAAAAAAACGTGCAACCCATTAGGTCAGTGATGCCCCACACTCTTAAAGGGCGCTACGTGCATATTCGATAAATTCTTGATTTTCCAGTTTTCAACTTCAATTTAAATAATCATAACTTATTTGTTCTAACTTCAGTTTTAGTGATCTTTATATGCATGTGAATGTATGGAAAATCCCTACAACTATATCCAAGTAATACAATTATATCCACTTACTTGTAGCTTAAAGAATACATAACGTAGTTTATTAATACTCACAAAAGTACAGAGTATTACTTTTCCTATTTTACCCTTTGGCTCCAACGCACAATTAAAGGGCTTAAATCACTTAACCAACATTATCAACATCTAATAAGGTCTAAAATATATTCCCTTGAAGTACAAGAACCTTATTCGATCAAATTATGGTTCGCTAACCCGAAATCAAAACATCCTGAAATTAGATCTTACAATGTTTTTCCTTTTTTTTAATAATAGAGGACTCCGCTTGAGCCATCATTGATGACATGACATGCCAACCTCCACGCCTATTTTCACGTGGGTCGTTAATATCATCCTATTATATCAACCCTTCAATTGAAACGATGCTGGGATTGAACTGGGGTTACTCCCCTTTGGTGAGTGATTTCTCATGCATTTCCATCACTAGAACAATTTCGCTAGATGTTTGCTACATGATCTAGTAGTTTTCCCTTATAGTATTACTTTTGTTCTTCGATTTCATCTATGTAACACCATGGTTTCTAGGTCTTTAAACTTTTAACTTTTTTGTGTTATTTTTTGGCACCTAGGTCCAAACGCTAGACGTTTGGCATAGAACGCCAAGCATTCTATGATGGATGCCAGGCATTTACACGCAGAGACCAAACCCTAATTTTTAGAATTTGCATCATATTTAAGAATCCTTGTGGCCTCTAAACCTTTTCTCTCATCAACCTCCATCTTTATAACAACCTATCTTACAAACCCTAGCCCCATTGTTGCATTTTGAAGCATTAGTGTGTGTTTTGTGTGTTCCAAAGGAAGAAAAAGGTGGTGGTAAACAATCTCCAGGAGGTATAAAGTTATGAACTTGGCTTGTATTTCATTAGATCTTTTTAACTTTTGGAGTTTGAAGCATTTTGGTCCCAAGTCTTATCCTTTATGAGTATGGTATACTCTTGAGTGTATAGATTGTCCTTTCTGGATATTTTGAGGTGTATTAAGACATAAAATATGATCTTGGAACTTCATAATCATTTATGCAAGAGTTTTGGAGCCTTTTAGTTGACCTTAAGTTAGGATCTTGATGTTGGGCTCATTATAGCCATGCATGGCCATAAAGTTAGGAACTTTTATGGCTTTAGACGTTCTCTTAGCTATGGATCTGAACTTTAGACCTGATATCTTAATCCATTAAGTCATTGTTTTGGAAGTTGGTGAACAGCGAGCAAACGCCGGGCATTTGCATGTGAACGTTCGGTTTTTGGATGCCAGGCATCATAGGGAGGAATGCTAGGCGTTCTATGCAGAAGCCCAATGGATCGGCTTTGGGGCTTGTTGGGCCATTAGACTTCTGATGTAGGTTTTTTCTAGTATGATGAAATTTCTTGGATTAGGCCTATGATGGGTTATGGGCCCAATTTGGATATTGGGACATATTGGGCTTTTGTTGCTATTGGTTTGGGCTTCAGATTTTGGACCAAGTTAGGAAAGGGTAAAATGGACTTTTACCCTGAGTATTGGGTAGTCGGACTAGGTTTCCATCCATGGGTTAAGGATCAATCATTTATTTGGTGTTATTTGATAGTGTTAGCACATGGATTTTCCAAATCGACAGTACGAGCTTTTGTCTGTGATATTTAGTAGCTTGGGGTGAGTTTCCTCCCCATGTTTAGTGGGTTGAAGGCACCAATGCTGACCCATGGTTTGTTAATTTAGGATGCTAGATGTCTGTATGACTCTTGCATGTGTATGTTCTTGTATCCTTACTGGATGGGGCTCGATAATTATTTTGTATGCTACTACTTTTGTTATACTTGTATGTTTGTATGTTGGGCGGGGGCCGTTACGCGAATTAGGGTGAGGCCCGTTATACTTAGTGGGCGGGGCCCGTTATATAAGTTAGGGTGAGGCCCGTTATAGTCAGTGGGTGGGACCCGTTATGCGAGTTAGGGAGAAGCACGTTATACTCAATGGGCGGCGCCCATTATGCGAGTTAGGGCAAGGCTCGTTATACTAAGTGGATGGGGCACATTATGCAAGTTAGGGTGGGGCCCGTTATGCGAGTTAGGGTGGGGCCCATTACTCTCATCGGGTGGTACCCATTATATGGTGAATATATATGGTATGTGGTATTTTAGGGAACTCACTAAGCTTTGTGCTTACGGCTTATTATTTATGGTTTATGGTACTTTCGGTTCAAAAGGGAAGGGCCCGACGTGACTGCACTACATCCACCCAAGTTTCCCCAATGTGATGATTTTGGGATTGTACTCTGATAATTGTTTTTACATTAATATATTTTTTAATGACTGGTATTACTAAATGGTGTTTTATGATTGAATTAAAAACAAAAATTTTACATTTAAACTTTGGGTCGTTATAAGTTCATATAAGAGCCTTGGTTTGAGGGATTCAGGCATACTCTCGGGCGTTTCTGAACTCAAACTGAGGGTTTGGTGAAATTTTCATAAAATAAATTTTTTATCAAAGGATTTTCTAATAAAAGAAAGGGGTGTGATGCGTGCAATCGGCCGAGCTCAAGTAAGTGAATCCCAAAATACCCATACATATTTATCATGTTATATGTTATGAAAATTTCTTGGTAGATTAGGGATAAGGATTTGCTCAAGATTTAATGTTAGGAGAGATGCCTTTATATGCTTGATTTTTGAGCTTTTCAAATTGCAAGATAATATGGTTTTTAGGTAATTGGATAGAATGGCTTGATTAGTTAGTACGCTGGTTAGATTTTTCATTTCCTGAATGTTGTTTGCTTTGTGCTTGGTGGGACTCTTAGTGATGTGGGTTAAATATTAAGTGAATATGTCAAGTCACATGTTGCAAAGGTTAAATAATCTCAGAGTGATAGATTTGACTCTATTATGAAACTCTCGTATGAGTCTAACCGTTGTAGGGTTGGCTTTATTCGAAGGATTATCTAAGCTTTACAACATGTGATTGTATTCATGAAGTAGTAAGCTGAAATTAGTGAGAAGTTCTTCAACAGCTAATGGCAGGGTGAGATCGGGAACCTAGGAGAGCCTAGGAAGTGTTATAGTGGGTTCGGATATGCCTTTTAGTGAGTACATGGAGTATAGGTTTCGAAAGGTGACTTAGAGGATGAGGTATAACTCTTGATGAAAGTATGGATAGGTGTGGAAGGTAGTATTGGGCCCATACTATTGGAAGCACAAGATCCATACTCGAATTGGGGAACATCACGAGGATTCTAAGAAGCCTATAGAAGATTAATATGTAGATTTATGATTAATGGGAAAAGTGTGATGAATTATTGATGACATTTTGGTCTTATGTAATAGGATGTCAATACTTAGGCAAGAAGTAGATCCCTCTACGATTGGTGCGAGCGATGTAGGATTGCGTGACTGGATTATCATTGAGGTTTCACAAGTTTTACTGAAAGGGTTACTCGATATAATTGGTCGGATCACTGATAGACTGATTGTCAAATTCGAGGATCGGACCACAATCTTACATGCAACAAGAAAAGTTGTTGAGGTTGCTAGAGAAGAAAATCTTGATGTGGAGGCACGACAAAGAAAGAGATGGTGGACGCTTGAGTTAGAACACTTGGAGGGAGGTGGAGAGCTTGATGCAGCTGAATTGGCTGTTGGAAGTCTAGGGGACTATGACATATGTGTCAGGTGTGGGGGAACTCACGAGTTTTCTTTCAAAATGTTTAGGTGTTTCAAGTGTAGGGAAAGAGGGCATGTTCACCGAGATTGTAAGAAGGATCATATATGTTTTCATTTGAGTCATTTCAAATCCAGCTGTCCTGGATTGGTGATGGAGGGGATGTAGACCCCAACACCCATCGTCTTGCAGGAAGTCAAGATCAAGCCTTAAGAAATCCCTGGTATGTATTTTGAACCCCATTTTTGTAATGATATTTCCATCTAGAATAAGCATGTTCGTTGGACAGCGTTGTGTCGGTAGAACATAAATCTTTTGCGTGGTAAAATTGTTAGAACTATATTGGAATTCCACAAATTTTGATGGGTTAAGGTACAATTCTCCAGACACCTCATTAAGTAGTAGGGTGTAGATCGCTATTTTATATTTGAGGTGGTGATATTGGAAAGCTTCCAATAACCCCATCTAAGGTTCAGGTTTCTTTTATGATTGCTTAAGTCATTGTTCAAAGAATTTTTATACGCCATTTTGCATACTGAGATCCATGCTTAAAGGAAGATGGGGATTCCGCTTTAGATATCAGCGGTCAAATAGGTATGAAGAATTAGCACAATGGGTTAGAGGGGTTGTAGTGCAAGTTCGTTGGGTCATTGGAATTCAAGATAGTTGTGGAGTGTAAAGGACTGGTCAGAACGTGGGGTGTAAAGAAGCCATTTTCTAGGTTCATGTCTTCAGAAATTATGAGTGGGGTCTTCGCCTCAAGAATGTTTAAGAAAATACCTTATGGGAGCTGGATGTCCCCTTCTAGGATAACGAAGTCAGAATTCGGGAGCACCTGTGTCGCTTACAATGGATGTCAGTTGTCCATTAGAAGGCTTTGAACCGATTGCTACTTCTAGTAGGGCAAGAGTAGTAGTGAACCATTACTCCAGAGTGTGTGTGATGAATTGACCACATGGGTTTGTTCATAGGCTGGGATTAATAATATGATTTGTGTGGAATTGATTAGATATCTTATGAGTGCGTCGTTTTCTTTCGGCAAGTGGGTAGTTGGATTGGTGATTCGTCCATTTCGGTCGAGGGTTACATATCTTGGTTACCAGCTAAAGTGGCTCAATGGTTTGGAATTGTATCACAGGAAGTGCTTTGGGTAGCAAAGTGTTTAACTTGGTTTGATCATGGGTATAAGATCATTAATTTTCAAGTTCATACCTTTAAAGTGTGGTTAGTTGTAGGTACACATAGGAATCTCTCTAGTGCCAGTAGGTTGCATAATTGGTTGAGTACCCGTTTTGATAGTAGAGATTTTGATATTCGTCATCTGATAAGTCGCTAAGGATTGTAGTAAGGTTAAGAGAAAGTAATTGGGATTGTAGAGCTCTTTGAGATTCCAGTAAAGATTCATTTGGTTTTGGAATGCATGTGATTGTGAAGATTAACTAGTAATAGAATGTTATCTCTTGTAATTTCAGGTTGTCGACAGTTCGAATTGTAAGGTTGCAAAGTGGATTGGAAATCCATCTAATCTTGGGGATTGGGAGAGCGCAATCGAATCCAAGTGGGGGAGAATCATTTGGCCTAAGGGATTGCACAAGAATGGATACTCAGGTTTCATGGCACATCAGGAGTGATGCATGGTGGATATACAAATATATTCAGGTTAAGGGTTATGTTAGAGCCTTTCTGCATATTCTTGTCTGATTAAGGCTTTGGGGTTTGAAGTATGATATGGACACCTGATTGGGGTATAGTCAGATGTGTGTTCGACTCAGGATAAGTATGGATGGATTGGTAGATGTTCGGTAAGACCATGGGCGGTGGCCATGGCAAGATAAAAGTGTTGTCAGACTGCGGGGTAGTCGTAGCATTCACTTGATTAGCAGGTGGTATAGAAGTGTTGTCAGACTGTGGGGTGGCCATAACATTCACTAGATTGGTAGGTGGTATAGGAGTGTTGCAAGACTGTGGGTGGCCCGTAGTATTCACTGGTTCTCGAGTAGTTATGAGGCCATGGAAAATCTATGATTTGGCTTGTAGATTTCTTCAGATGGAATTAGACCAAGGTAGGTCAGGTTGTGAGATTGTGGGAAGGCCACAACATTCATGGAATTAAGGAAGTGGTGGTCCGTATAACGCCGGTGGCGATATAAGACTATAGTTGGTCGTGTAGCATTCACTTTTAGCATTGGATTTCGTGACATTAGGTTTGATGGTCTGTTATGATCAGTTGGATCAGAAAGGCCATGGGAGCCAAAGTGACGAGATGGCTAGGACAATTATTTTCAGATGAGGCCTTTGTTCAGAAGTCGTGTGGTGCGACTGTGTATGACTATTTGACCTAGCAACCTATAGGAATTCGGTGAATCGGTTATTTGACAGGTAATATGGGACCAAGGAGGTCTCGACTTATTTTGGAAAGCAACTGTGGGGCATCAAGATGAGCTCGATATGGTATCAGTGATTTAGGACTCGTGTGTGGAGTCGCTTGTTATTCGGTGAATATGCTAAGTCACTTGCAGCCTGGATTAAATAATCTCAGAGTGTTGATTTGACCCTACTGCATATCTCTTGTCTAAGTCTAACCATTGCAGGGATGGGTCTTCTACTCAAAGGATTATCTAAGCCTTCTGCCAAGTAAAGGTGTTCTGCAATAATAAATGGCTAGTGATTTTGTTCCCATTAAAGCAACAAAATAATCAAGGGTTGGAAGTTTTTTGAATAGTTTAGAATGCTAGTGAAATGGAATTAGCAGTGGTTCAGTATGGGCAATCAATCGATGAGTCAGACAAGTTCAAGATCTCAGATTTCGGGAAGAGTAGGAGTGGTTATTTATGCAGGGGGGTTGATTTAAGTTGAGAAGGGATTGTTCTTCGTCGGGTTTTGGGAGCTTTGCTAAGGTTAGGTTCGGTTGCCTTTAGGAAGGTCGTTGTATGCTCGAGGTTGTGTTTAAATTGCTCAGGCTGTCTGGCGTGCCTTGGATGGTAAGGAATGATTTCAAGGGCGAAATCTAATTTAATTGGGGGAGAGTTGTAACACTTGATTCATTGTACTTTTCAGTTTAAACCCTTGGAGGGTGTAAGGCTTTGCATAATTGTAAACTTTGGGAATGTTGGAGTACCCTGGGCGTACTCCTTGTACGTTGGGCGTAATAGTTTAGGTTGGTCGTGGAGCTCATCTACATACCTTGGGCATACGTGGAGTATGCTTTGCGTATGTGATCAATTTAGAAACCATAGTTTTAGGGCTTATACCCAATATAAACCATAAAATAGCCTCTTTTTGCCTTGTTTAACCAGCCTCAATACCCTTAAAACCCCTAATTCGTTCCTTAGCCTTTGTGTGGTGCTTTTGAGCTCTTGTGAAGCTTTTGGTGGGTGTTGAGCATCTTGAAGTGGTAGAAGAAGAAACTTGAGGACTCATTCTTTGGAGGAGAGCCTTGAGATCCAACTTTAGCACCTTCATTTCGTGGCTTTTGAGGTATAAAGTTCAAAGCTTGTCATCTCATTTCATAGATCTATTCAATGGCTTGTTTTTGCTCATTTTGGTTCCTTTGGTTGGTGGTTGTGAGCTAAGGTCATTTTTGCAGCTTATCCTTGTAGATCTGGACACATTAAGGGTTTCTTAAGCATATAGGTGCAAACTTTATGGTGGCTTTGGTCTCACGCATGTGTTAAGATTAATCTATTTTGAGCTCTAAATCCCCATTAAGTCATGCATGCACGTAAAGTTGGCAACTTTACATGATAAACCACGTTAAGGAAGTCAGATCTTAGTTTGGGTTGATGTCTTAATCGATTAAGAGCTGAAAATGGGAAGTTGGCCAAGTTGGTGGAGTATGTTGGGCGTACAAGCAGGTACGCTACGTGTGCAAGCCCTTAAGCGAGTACGCCCTGTGTACTCAGCAAATTGGGCTTCGGTCCATTTGGGCTCTCGTTTTTGGGCCATGTTGGACTTTGGTTGTCTTGGGCCTTGTTAGTCCATCAGAATTCTATTGTTAGGCTGTTGAGATTTTATTGGACTTTCTTGGGTGAAGGCCCTTAAAAGGGATTGGGCCCAATTTGGAAAATTGGGCCATATTTGGGCTTTAGTGATTGTTTTGGAATTTGGGCTTTTTGGGCAATTAGATTGGGCCTTGGCCTTGGGCCAATTTCGAGAAAGGGTAAAAAGGTCTTTTACCCTAATTTAGACTCTTAGTGTGAGTCGGGGTCCAACAATTAATTAGGTGTGATTTTGTGAATAATAGTATGGGGATTTTAGTGGATCTCCAGCCATAGAATTATTTGTGGGTTTCAGCTATCTGATGTGAGTCTCCTCATTGTATTATGGTTCGCAAGCACCAATCCATTGGTTTATGTATTATTGGAAGACCAAGGGGTGACCCTTGGCATTGTATGAAAGACCTGGAGGTGGCTCCTGGCAAATCTGAATGCAAGACCAGGGTTTAGACCCTGGCAGTTAAGTAGATTGTTAGTTGTAGATTGTATGCTTGTTGTCTTTGTGATGCTTGCATGGAAGACCATGAGGTGGCTCTTGGCACTTGTCTGTAAGACCTAGGGTTTTGGCCCCGACTTGGCAAGGAAAGACCATGATATGACTCGTGGTATAATGGCAAGACTATGGCTGGCACATAGCATTCTCTATTGTATGTATGGTATGCGATATTTTAAGAAACTCACTAAGCTTTGTTCTTACAGTTTATTGTTTATGGTTTCAGATACTTTCGGTTCAAATGGGGAAGGCCCGGCTTGATCGCAGTGAATGCACCCATGTTTTTCCACTACTTGTGATTTTGGGATTGTACTCTGATAACTGTTTTATAATGAAATACTTCTAAATGTTTAAGTAAAAGATAAATGAGTATTTTGGTTGTCTTAAGAATGAAATTCTTACCTTGAAATTTTGGGATGTTACATGATCTAAATACATTTTTATTGATTAAGCGTACAAGTTGAATATATGAAGTCATGTTGACGATTTGAGCTTTAATTATCAAAATCTCTATATTTAGCTTGTGAATCGTTGTTTGCTTATGGAATTTGATGTTATTAATGTGTTTAAATAAGTTTTTGAAAGATATTTAGTCAAACTAGATCATTGGAATTGATAGGATTTATGCTAGAAATGGTTGTTTGTGAGCAATTAAGAGCTTAAAATCATAAACTTTTGCATCTTATGTGTCTACTCGACTTGGCCAGGTCCAGTGGGACTTTGTCTCATGCTTTACCCGACTAAGTTACATACATTTGGGCCTAACATGTTTTCCTTGTAACTATTACAATCAAAGTAAAAAAAAAAAATTAGGTCTACTTTCTTCTATGCCTTTCTATGATTTTAGGGATGCCTTAGAAACAACAAAATTTCAAATTTGAGATTTTTTTTGAAAGAGAAAATTTCAAATTTAAGATTAAGAACTTAATAAGTGACTTAATGGAAATTTAATGGATCATTAACCCACCAACCTTGAAGCGACTTAATGGACATTTAATAGATCGTTAACTATATGTAACAACTAAGTACTCCAACAACCTAAAAGTGAAGTGTGCTTATTCAACCAATTAATTATCTTGAGAGTATATTTCCCTTAACCTATTTTATTGATTTAGAATGATTAGTTTCATATGTTATACTCTTAATGTGCAATGTGAATAATATTATAAGTATTTGATGCATTTTGATGAAAGTTACTTTTGAAAGAAAATTTATATTTTTAAAGGAATGGTGGATGACTCTTGGTTTGAACTTAAATTATTTTAAGCATCATATTTATGCATTCATATAAGATGAGTTGACACTTGGTGTTTTACTCATGGATATCCCATTTTGGATAAATTATTTGGAGTGCACATTTCTAGTTAAGTCCACTTGCACAAAGGGAGTTAGCTTATCCCTTGTGTGGTATTTGTGGGATGAGTCATAAGATACATAATTTGAAACTAGAACAAATGAAAAATGTATAAGGTACTTTGTGCTAATTATAGATTATCCCTAACTTTGGAATGTGTATGAAAAATATATTATGTAGATTGATTATCATGCATGATCCTTAATTATACCGAACTTAACATCCCGTTTCAGAGTTCAACTTAACCAGAGAAAAGAAAGGAAGTAAGTGAAAATAAGAAGAAAGTAAAAGAAATTGATGTTCTCGAATTTCATTAAATGAAGGAAATGGAAGGAAATTGAATGATCGCTTTCCCTCCTAACTTTCCTTCCAATTTGGAAGGATTTGGAAAAATGAACAAAATAGTTAATTTTCCTTCCAATTCTCTTCAACTCCGTAAAAAACAATTTTTTTTACTTTTCTTTTCTCTTTTTCCTCTTTACTTTATTTTCTTTTTTTTGCTTAAACTGGAAAACCGTATGTAAATCTCAAGATTGACTTGTGGGTTGGGGATAAAAATATATACATTTGTTTATTTTGAAATCTTGTTGGTTTGTAATGCTTTATTCTATACTTATTAAGCTTTGAACTATTGACTTATTCAAAACATAGTTTTTTTTTTTTTTTTTTTTTTTTTTTTTTTTTTTTTTTTTTATGAATAATGGAATTGTTAAAAAATGTTGAAGTTGACATATTTTAAAATTAATTTAAAGGTTTGACTTGAAGTTTAGATAATTGCCATCATCCAAATACTCTATAAACTTGTTATTTTATTAAAACATAAAAAAATTATAGGCCCACCACCCCAATTGATTCATCTCCCGTGCTTCTTTTGTGTGAGAACAACCAGCCAAACCCCACCTCACCTCCTCCTCCCTTCTCCCCACAGGCCTCCATTTCATTTATTTAAATTATTCAAAGTTATTGTTAATAGTCGTTGAAAATGGATAATAATGTTTATTGCTATTCGTAGGCTCTCAATATACAAATTCAGTCGAGGGGTTTAATCCAATTTTACAATTTTAATTAAATCGGTAAAAGAAAAAATTAAAAGAATTTACAAAGCCGTAATAATAATATCATTTTTTCATCGATCATGAATCAAAATCACAAAAAAAAAAATCATTGTTGTAAACCTCATTAGACCATTTCAGTAATTTACGCTTAGTTTTATGGTAACATTTTGACTTGAAAAAAAAACAGTTTAAAACTTTCTAATAATTACATAAACAATACATGATACAACGATCAACACAAGCTTCAATATACTTCACCTACAACCTTCTAATCAATTCTTGAGTTTATCCTTTTTGCATCCATGGATATATGATTTACGTTACTTATAACAAACACAAGCTTGCAATGAAGATTGTTGTTCCACATAAACAACAACATACATGAAACTCAACAAATCTCAAATATCATAATCTATATCCGAAGCATTTTCAGAATTCGACTTTCTCACAAGCCTCCCTTGTTCATCATAAAGATGAAGATTTTTACAAGGGGCTGGAAAAATGGACCCTATAACTCGTCCTTGAAGATAAGCACACTGAAAAATATGCTTCTTCTTGTATGCAATCCCTACAGACATATCCTTGAAACTTACATTCCTAACAGGAATATCTGCACTACCTTGTATACGAACCGGGACCCGCACCCCCTCACCATAAATCGACCTGTAACTTATGTCCCTTATCACAGGGAAAGCTTTTGGATTATAACCCTTATCAGGGTGTTCATTGTAATCTGTTTTTATTATAATTCCAACTCTCACATTGTCAAACGTTATATTTCGGTATTTTATGTCCCGAACATACGCCCCTCTTCCTGCTGCTGTCTTGATTCGAACCGCGCGTCTTGATTTCCAGATCAAAATGTTTTCGATCGTCACGTTCGATACCCCTCCTGACATCTCGCTTCCTATCGATATTCCCGCACTGCAAACATAAAATCAATATCAAACTTTCATGTTAGTTTGCTCTTGCTCTGATACCATGTTAAAACTATGGAGACTATTGGTTCCTTGAGATGTTAAAAATGGCTCTGATATCATGTAAGATATATATGGAGATTTCGGTTTTCTTCTTTGAGAAGAGCAGAGAGGGTAGACTCCAACATATGTAGAGACAGATAAGACTATCAACAGACAACAAGGCTCACCTAACCATAGAGCGAACCACAAGATTCCGAATTAGAATATTCTTTGAGGGCTTTCCATAAGCAATTCCATATTGATCCCAACCGCTTTTTATCGCAATAGCATCATCCCCGACACTTATATAGCTATCCTCTATAACCATATCCTCGCATGAATCTATTCGGATAATGAAATAAGTAAAACAAATAAATCGAAAAATATGAGAAAACTTGAATGAAAGTAAACTAACCGGGATCTATGCCATCCGTGTTTGGAGCTTGAAAAATGGGAGCCAAGATTGTCATGTTTCTAATTGTTACATTTTTACAGTCGTATGGATGAAGTGTCCAAAAGGGTGAATCGCGTAAAGTGATGTTAGATATCAAAATATCACTTGACCACATGATTTGCACGAGTGGGCCCCTCGTGTGATTGAGTCGCTTTTGACGAAACTTTTTCCACCATTTTTGACCTTGACCATTAATCGTACCATTATGTCCTGTAGTGTTGTTTGTCAGGGTTAAGATTTAAATATATTTATCATCTAACTTATTTTTTTTATATAACATAAATTGATATATTCAAAATATATATACCTGTGATCACAATATCTTTGAGATGTTGACCATGAATAAAACTTCCATATCGAGGTCCACCATGTTCTCTACCATAACCATAAGATGGTAAAGGAGGCATTAGAGGCCAATACTTTTCGTCCTGGTCAACAAAAAAACAAGTCCGGTCAACAAAAAATAAAAAAATTAAAACACTTTACAAAAGATGGCAACTTTAAGCTTTAGATGACAATTGACAATTGACATAACCACTTGTCCACTTCCTCTTGGGTCTATAATTTTTATATGTTCTTCATTGGATTAGTTTTATTTCGATTCATATTAGTATGAGTTTCTTCTTGATTTCTTATATATAATTCCTTGATTTTAATATGGTAGGATTATGAATCCTTACATGAGTTTGTTTTATACTTTGATGAAAGTTGTGTTATTGTTGTAAAAATCATAACAAATCACTTGTTTATTGGAAATTACTCTAATTTGTTTCTGAATCCTTGTGAGATGATCAAACCCTGATTTAAAATTTAAATTGATGAAAAACAGGAGTTATGGTATGAAAACAGTTGTATAAAATTGATTCTAATTATGATTAAATCAAACTTTGATTTGTTAAAATCAAAAAAGAAGGATCTAGAACCTAAGGTTATTATACAATTTTCTAGAGATTACTTAAGGATGACAAATTTCAGATATTTTAACATCGTTTAGTGTTAAATGCAAATCATAGTAACGTACTTTCATTTATTTGTTTATTATAGAATTTTAATTCCCCTTATTTCTATTACATTATTGTCCTTCTCAAAGTAAAATGCTGCAATAGGAAGAAATAAAAGTAGAATGATATAACAAACAAATAAATAGAAGTACGTTTTTATTTCTTACATTTATCTTGATTCTTAATTCGTTGGAAACATAAGAAAACCTTCTACAACTTTTACTTGAATATTTTTATTTATTTATTTTTTCTTCTGAAAATGTTCTCAAACCAATCATATAATATGTTCTCTAATAATACTTATTGATGCAATGTTGTTATCCATTGCATATATGTTTTGAACAACTTGTAGTTTGTTCAAACGATATATATGTAAGATTGTGATAATCCATGAGCTAATCTTCTTCTAATGATTCATAAATCATAACTTAGTATTATTCATGATAAAAATGGAAGTGGTGACATTATGAATTTGAGCAAGAAACTGTGTAAATAATATCATCGATAGCAAAGTGACACTCACATCGATAGCAAGTAGAACAGCATCTTCGGCAAGAAACAGTGTCATATGACTTGTTAAATTAAACGGCGCCGTCAACCATTTTCCGGCAGGAACATTGAGCTGACCACCACCTCTATTCCCGAGCTTTGAGATAGCAGAAACAGCATCTTCGAAAGCCTTGGTGTTGAGAGTGATGCCGTCTCCGACAGCTCCGAAATCCGTGAGATTAAACGAAAAGGGACGGAGCTGGGGAAAGGATCGAGAAACGAGGGGCCGCCGGAAAATCAAGAAGCCCTCGACGACGTTGTGTTGCCAAATGAAAACGGATGTGAATCCGACGATCCAGAGGAGTGTGAAAAGGGTCTTGTATGAAGAGAAGAGGGCGGGAATCCAACGGCGGTGGTGGAAGCGCCACATCGAAGGCGACGGTGAAGTTAGGGTATCCACCATGGTAGTATGGTGAAACTTAGTTCAATGGGATGAGAAAGAAGAAAGTTTTGAGGTTGGGGAAAGCCATTAATGGGGAATTCAAGGTTAATTGGGACAAGTTGAGTAGCAGTTCGATTGGATTTATACAAGGAATGAAGTGCGTCGGAAGAAAGTGACGATGCCAGATTGAGATTCAGATCAAACTGACTCTATTTAGTATTTTACTATTTTCATACAATTTTAATCTCTTAATTATGGTTTTAAAAGAACATATTGCATTTAAGTCGTATAAAATCAGATTTTAATGTTTAATGATTCAAAAACTAATTATTGTGTTTTTAAGTGGCAAAATATAGAAAAAATTATTATACTTATTTTTGGAGAAGAAGATTGTAACAATTAATCTATTTTAAAAAATAGCTAAAAATCTAAAAAATTTATTTTAAAAAATAGCTAAAAATCTAAAAAGTTATTCAAATGTTATAACTTTTGCACGCTATCACTTACGCAAAAACTTAATAAATAAATAAAACCTGGTCCAAAAAATTATATATATATATATATATATATATATATATATATATATATATATATATATATATATATATATATATGTTTTATGAAAAATAAAAACCCTCAAAATCATAAAAATGCATAAAAAAAACTTATAGATCACAAAACTTTTTTTTTTAATATTTTATGAAAAAATTGCATGTTTTTAAATAAATTCTCTGATTTTTTTTTTTTGAATTTTGTTTTAATTTTTTTTTAAAAAATTATTTTTTTCCAACGAATTTATTAAAAAACCTGCGATTATATATATATATATATATATATATATATATATATATATATATATATATATATATATATATATATATATATATATATATATATATATATATATATATATATATATAGGGAATGATTATTTGAAAAATAAAAAAACCATAAAAATGCATAAAAAAATATTTAGAGATTACAAAACTTTTTTTTTTTTGAATTTTTTGAAGGAACCAATCTTTTTTTCAACTTTTAAAACTTATAATTTATAAAAAAAAAACTAAAAAAACTAAAAAAAAAAACTAAAAATACATAAATTCATAAATTTTTATCACTTTTCCTATGATATCAAATTTGATTTTTTTTAAGTCAAATTCACAATGTGAATTTTTGAAAATTCACAACGTGAATCTGGATTCACAAGGTGAATTCGAAAAATATTTTACACATTCATAATGTTAATATATGAATTTAAATATTCTAGATTTTTTTTTCGATAAAGAATAAGATCTAGAAATTGAAAAAAATATATATATTTGGTTCCTTGAAGAACCAATAATTATGGTTCTCTATTGAACTTTTATATATATATATATATATATATATATATATATATATATATATATATATATATATATATATATATATATATATGTATGTATGTATGTATGTATGTATGTATGTATAGTGTTGTAAACGAACAATACGTTTGGCAAATTGTTTGAAAACACTTCGATATAATGTTTTTTTAATAAAGAAGCGAAAACACATAAGTTTTTTATTTTTAAACAAATAAAAATAAACAATTATCTAGTTTGTCATATATGTCTGTGAACATTTGTTTATATTTGTTTGTAAACGGTCATTTATGTTTATTTATTTACATTCGTTCGTTTATGATATTATGTATGTTGATATTCCATGTTAGGTTATCAAAGAATCATGAAAATCTTTAAGGTAAAATCATGTAATGAGTTGTTATATATATATATATATATATATATATATATATATATGTCTGTGAACATTTGTTTATGTTTGTTTGTAAACGCTCATTTATGTTTATTTATTTACATTCGTTCGTTTATGATATTATGTATGTTGATATTCCATGTTAGGTTATCGAAGAATCATGAAAATCTTTAAGGTAAAATCATGTAATGAGTTGTTATATATATATATAGGATATAGATCCGGTAAGAAATTTTTTTTGATAGGAAAGTAAGAAGTTTTTTTTCTACATATTTTTTTGACGAACAAAATAAATGAATCACTAGATGATTCATTTGTAAGATGATTCACAAGAAAAAATTCCCAAAAAATCATTTTTATGATTCATTTTTAAGTAAATTAAGAAAAATTTCATTTTTATGATAATTTTAGTGAATAACAACAAAATCATTGTATAAATGAATCATCGAGATTTTTTTTGAGATTTTTTTCTTGTTAATCATCTTACAAATAAATCATCTAATGATTCATTTTGTGTGTTCGTGAAAAAAATATGTAGAAAAAAAACTTCTTATCTTCCTACCAAAAATTTCCTTCTTATTTGATCTTGACTCTATATATATATATATATATATATATATATATATATATATATATATATATATATATATATATATATATATATATATATATATATATATATATATATATATATATATAGTGTTGTAAACGAACAATCCGTTTGGCAAATTGTTTGTGAACACTTCGATATAATGTTTTTTTAATAAAGAAACGAAAACACATAAGTTTTTTTTTATTTCTTTAATTAAACAAATAAACATAAACAATTATCTAGTTTGTCATATATGTCTGTGAACATTTGTTTATGTTTGTTTGTAAACGCTCATTTATGTTTATTTATTTACATTCGTTCGTTTATGATATCATGTATGTTGATATTTCATGTTAGGTTATCGAAGAATCATGAAAATCTTTAAGGTAAAATCATGTAATGAGTTGTTATTTATCATACTTTTTACTTTTTATTATTATACTATATGTAAAACTCGTGTAATACACGAGTTGATTAACAAAAGATTAAATATCAAAGTGTAAAGAATAAATATTTTTTAAAATGAAATTTTGAAATAAGGAAAGAAAACATATTAA